>NC_080053.1:27559078-28159078 GCF_026212465.1 Amaranthus tricolor
GTGCTAGTACGTGCAACAATTACGCCAGCAAGTGACCTATAAGTTAACAACAAGTAAAAGTCTATTGATAGAAAACTATATTTAAAATTTGTCATCGTAAATATAATATTTCAAGTACAACTTAAAAAACTATTTTAGATTAAAATTCTTTCTACTATATACAATTTGTCAAATATATTTATTGCATTTCAAGAAACGCCAAATTTAAAGATTTTGTCAAAGCACTTAATGTGTGTCAAGAAATGTTATCCCCTAATGTTGTCACTTACAACATCATCATTAATGCTTTGTGCTATAAAACTAAACTCGCTTACGTTAATCATCTTGTTGATAAAATTATGACTTTAATTTTCATCTGGTCGGCCTTTTCTTTCTAACTTATTTTATACTCCCTCTGTTATCAAATGTTTTTTCCATTTGAATATTTTATTTTATGGCAAAAGAAATTTAATTAATGTTTTTGACACATATTTAGAAGATAAAATATATACATGTGAGATCTCATTAGATTCGTCTTTATGTATACTTTTTTATTATGTAGTTTTTATAATTTTTTATTATGTATATTTATAGATATTAAGATTTAAAATTTACATTAAAAACTGAGCAAAAAGTAAATGAGAAGAAAAAAAGAAATGGAGGGACTAATAAATTGTTGATAATAAATCAATCAATGCTTAATCTGCTGAAAATAAATCAACCTATTATTTTTTTTAAATAAACCAACCTATTAGGTATATTTACTAAAAATAAACTGATCTATTGTTTATAACAATCTTCAAAACTTCTTTGTAAGTCAAGAATTAGAAATAAATAATAATTAAGTTTATCTTTAGCAATTTTACCGAATACGTGAATTTATTTAAAAATGGACAATATTTTAATTTTTTTTTAACAGATTGAACAAAAAGTAATTTATTTTTTACGATTTTCCAAAAAAAAAACTACTCCCCCTCTACTTCTAATTCTTCATTGATTGATGAAATAAAATTTTTTACAAGGTTTCCACACAAGAAAAATAAGCAAAATGATTACTACCAAATACCAATGATGGAATAACCTTTGATCAATGAATTATATATCACAAATCCCTAATCAATTAAAAAGAAAAAGTAAAAATACATACTCTAGAATACTCTAGAACATAGTGAAGAATTAAAAGAATGTAATAATCAAAATTGATGAGGCCATAAAAAGGCACCCATAGCAAAATTCCTCTTATAATGAAGAGTACCATTAACATGATCAAGAAGACCATATTGAATAAGCAGTAAATCCAATCGCCATTCCTCCATATTCAAGTAATCTTCTTTACTGTACTTTGGGTAATGTAACGGCATTCGAAAATCTACCATTTTCTTTGCTGCTTCATCGTCGTTCTTCTTCTTCTTCTTCGATTCAGAGGTTTCTTTTTGGTTCTGGGTTTTCTGGTTATGGAAACCCTTTTTCGTTAACCAATTCATTTCTCCTGACTCCTATTATTGTTTATGGAATCAAGATTGATTGATTGATCGATCGGTTTGTAATGAAATCGTTTTATGATCTTCTAAAACAGAGTTTTCATATTATTGGGTTTGTAATTCGGGTCATGGGCTTAATTTAGGTTTACGTGTTTCGGGTAAATTCGGACCAATTGTCCATATTGATTTTTATATAATTTTAAATCAGATAGATATCGGGTTATTGAGTCTATTTTAAACACGTAGTTATAAATATTGTTTTCTTTTGAGATCAGGTCTTGTTTTTATTAAATAAAAAATATTACGTTTTAATAAATGTTTTAGGTTCGATTTTCGTTTAGCATACTATATTTCCTTATTTTATCCTATAATAAAAAGATATAACTTTTTTCAAGTAAAGTACTAAGATTCAATTCTCATATAGTCAACCTATTAATATTAAGAATCACATTAATCGGTTCTAGGAAATATTTTGGTCATGATGATACATTTTTATATGCGGTATTCTTATTAAGTATCATATAATTAATTATTTAAATGAGTATATTCATATTGAATGATTCTTTAAAATTGATAATTAATACATCAGTTTATAATTTATGCTACGCTAACAATATTATTTTCTTAAATTCACGGGTATTTTGTAAAGAAATTATTACCAACATGTTTCACACAGGTACTAATATAGTTGATTTCTAAGCATAAGGACGATAAACATGGCATTTGCCATACATACCTTAAAAACAAGCCGCACATTTGTTACCTAGATTCTAAAACTCATTCCATACCGGTTTGTGTCTAAGCATTTGAATAAATTAAATTATATAAAATAAATAATATTATATTTTTTGGTGTAAAATAAAGTGTTCATGTTTAATTGTATTAGAGTGTTAAGAATTCAAGACTAGATAAAGAGTCTAAGTTTCGAAAAGAAACGCTATTACAAAAAATTAGCCAATAAAATTTTTTGTTGTCCATACATAAAAAAACGACAAAATATTATTTACTGCAAGAAAAGATTTTACTTTATTGCTTGACCCTCTTCCAACTTCTCATAATTTTTTTTTATAATATAGAATACCATTTATAATAATAATAATAATAATAATAATAATAATAATAATAAGCTAAACACTTAATAGGACAAACTCCCTTGTCAAAGAAATAGTCACCATGACAAATTAGATGAAAATAAAAATAATGTAAAAAAGTTATAGAAAGGTGAAGAAATATGATAAGAGCATATATAATTTCAATTTGAAGATAAAAATTATAGAAAATACTATCTCTAATTGATATCTAATGTCTCACATTAATTTGGCACAAATATTTAAAAAAACTAGAGATCACTCTAAATGGTAGGTGATATGTAATTTTAAGGAAAAATTGGTAAAAAAGTAGGTACCTATTTAAATTAAAGTGGAATTTTAAGGGTAAATTGGTAAAAAATAAATTGGATACGATAAATAGAAATAAAATATTTAAAGTGAACTTAAAAAAAATATTGAAGAAAATATTATTCATGATAAATTTAAGGAAAATGAAGAATATATAGCCATAAGGCCTCTATATAATAAAGAATCTTGTTATACTATTTTATTTATGTTTGTTCACCTTATTTTTTGCACGCATTTTTAGCAAATTTTAAGTCTTAATATTTTTAAGTATGCATCATAAAAAAATTATAAAAATTATATATTAAAAACTTTATATCAAGACAAATCTAAAATAGTTTATATGAATGTATTTTGTCTTCAATATATACTTCAAAAATCTAATTTAAATTTTCTATCTCTTGAAGTGAACAAACTTAAAGTGAACAAATAAAAAGAAATGGATGGAGTATTATTTTTGCTTTGAAAATAGGAAAATTTGCAAAGAAACACCTTATAAAACCAGTTTTTTGTAAAAAAAAACACCTTTAAAATTTTTTTTTTTGTAAAAAAACACCTTTTGAGAGACTTTTTATAAAAAAAAAACACTTTAAATCAGTTTCCGGCGACTTTTGTCAACTTTCAGGCGCTGACTATGCCATTTGAGCTCAAAAGTCAACGCCTGAAAGTTGTCAAAAGTCACCGGAAACTGATTTAAGGTGTTTTTTTTTAATAAAAAGTCTCTTAAAAGGTGTTTTTTTAAAAAAAAAAATTTTAAAGGTGTTTTTTTTACAGAAAAAACTGGTTTTATAAAGTGTTTCTTTGCAAATTTTTCTTGAAAATATAAGAATTTAATTATATTTTAGAAGAATTTCTTTCTAAGTAATATATTTTAGAAGTATTAGTTTTGCATTAATTCTTTTTTAGAACGTTAAAATAATTATAGGTTAAAATATTAATTATTTTTTAATTTTTAAATTAGATTCATTTAAAAAGTTAAAATTATTAATGAAATAGAGTATTTGTTTAATTTTTATACACAACGTAAAAGCTACTATAAAAAATATAAAAAGGCTAGCTCTTTGTACAGAGCTACTATAGAGCTGCCAACGGCTCACTAAGAAAGTCCAAAACTCTTTTCCAACGGTCATATTTTCTGTTCCTAAAAAAGACAAATTTAATCCTTTAACCGCAAAACCCCAAAAGCTCTGCTTCTCCCTTTCATTCGTCTTCATAGTTCATACAATGACGAACAAAAATCTTCTTCTCTCACCATTTCTCTAAAATCAAATGCTAATTCTCCCTCTCCAAATCCCAATTTTCAGGTGGCTACTCTTCTGATTCTAACCATTATTTCCATTAGAGAGTAAGCAGAGTTTTTGCTAAAATGGGCTGTTTCTCCACCTGTTTCGGTAAATGTAAACGTTCTCGGAGATGTCACCGACGACGCGCTAAGACCAATCCTTCTCTTCTTTATCATGTATGATCACATATTCCTCTTTCATTTTAATTCTTTGTATGATTTGAACAAGTGTTTGTTTATGATTAAATTTGGTTTTTGTAATCTATGGATTTTAATTTTTGAACCGACCTGGACCTTGAAATTTTCCAACAGTTGCAGACATATGAATCTGTTGAAGGTTTTCAAGTGCCTGATTTGATCGAAGAATTGGATGAGAAAAAAGAAACGGCTGATGAAAATCAAATTGAACATACTCATGAGTCAATGTAAGCTTCTTTCTTTAAACTTAGTGCAGTGATTATTTTTCAGGCGTTTTCCGAATCAGTGAGGGTAAAATTAGGGTTTCGGAAAACCTAAGCTATAGATACCATATTACAAATATTGGTCAATGTAGGTATTTACTAGTGACTAATGGTCTAGGGTTATAGCTTATTACTTAAATACATTTGTTAATTTTACATAATTAATCAGCTGTAGATACCATTAGAAATTAGGTTTTGGAAAAATTTAAGCTGTAGATACCATATAAGAAATATTTGTTTGTACTTTATAGTGTAGGTAAAGTGATTAATGATCTAAGGTTATCGCTGGTTACGTAAATACGTTTGTTAATTTGCATACATTATACTATATTATGTCATTTTTCTGGTTACCCACGGCCTGAAACGCCTGATATTTGTTCCATTTTTAGTGATGAAAAAAGGGAAAAATCGAATTCAAGCGAGAGAAAGAAGGTAACGTTTGATTTGAATGTGAAAGTCTATGAAGATTTACGTTCAGATGAGGAGGATGAAGAAGACAATGGTAATCTTGAGGATAACAATGATGAAAATAAAGCACAAAATAAGGAAGGAAAATGTGTTGAAGCTACATTTGGAAGCCCTTCAGATTCAAGCTCATCAAGCTTATTTTCATTTCCACCCAATCATAGATACCAAAATTGCTGGGATAGTGATGATGAAGTTTTATCATCTGATGAAAGTGATATTGATGATTATATTGATGACGATTATGAAGATGAAGATGAAGTCGAGAGTGAAGTCAAAAATGATCAATGTCAATCATCAGAATCTCTGTTTTCACTTTCTTTAAACTCTAGGAAGCAAGGTTTTGAAACAGGAGGGGATAAAGAGGTGAATAGCCCAATGCCCATCAAGAATTCAAACCCGAATGACTCAAATTCGGAGGAATCGAATCGAAATTCGAGCAAATATGTTGATTCGGTGTTGAACCCAGTTGAGAATCTTACTCAGTGGAAGTTTATCAAGGCAAGATCAAAGCTTGCAGCTAAAGAAAATCAAGCAAAAGAGAACACGATTTCAGGCCAAAAATTCAGCTTTGTTAAAAATGAGCAATCAAAGGAGAAAGAAATTGGAGTTGATACGAGCCTTTCTACATGGCTTGTGGGTTCAGCAGGAGGAACACCCAAAAATCATAGCAGAAGCAGCTCAGTATCAGTGGGGAATTCACCAGCTGACAAGAAAACAATTTCACCCAACAAATTTGAGGATAGACCCATTTTGGGAGCTTTAACTGTTGAGGAATTAAGGCAATTTTCGGCTTCTAACTCGCCTCGAAAATCGCCCAGCAAGAGTCTTGAAGATATGCCCATCATTGGAAGTGTTGGGAGTTACTGGAGTCATACTGCACAGACTGCTGATTCTAAGTCAAGCACAAAAAGCACCAAAAGCAGATTTAGGGAGGTTAGTTTAGTTAATTAATTTAATTCCTTTTAATACTACGTCATGTTAAAATTAACGAGGGACTCTTTGGCCGCACTCTCCTTTATGGGTATGAGTTGACGCCGTCCTTCCCTTCCCATACCCTGATCATAGTTAATCCTATGACCGGGATATACCGGGTATGACGATGATCATCATCATCATGTTGAAATTATTTGAGGGTTTTAGCTTAATGTCTTCGATTATGGTATTGTTTTATTTTGGTAATTTGAGTATTTCAGAGTACTGAAGTGATTTGGGACTCAACACCATTTGAAACACGGCTGGAGAAAGCACTTGAAAAGGAAGGCAATGTTAATCAGGTTTTTGCACTATAAAAGGAAAGAAATGCTGTACCACAAGAATATTGACTTGCGAAGAAAAACAAAGATTTCATTCATTTATTCATTCTTTTTGTCCAATTGGTGTGATTATTTGTAATATACTGTGTGTGATTTTGTAACTACTTCAATTCTTCAATTGATTTGTAATTCTTATGATATTTATCCTATTTAAATCCCAAATACTTGGTATGACTGTTATTTTCTGATTCACAGGTTGAAATTGGTAGACACTCTTGTATAA
Source organism: Amaranthus tricolor (assembly GCF_026212465.1). Lineage (NCBI taxonomy): Eukaryota > Viridiplantae > Streptophyta > Magnoliopsida > Caryophyllales > Amaranthaceae > Amaranthus > Amaranthus tricolor. Next base: position 27,565,680 of record NC_080053.1, read on the forward strand.
AATTAGAATCCCTAATCGATTGGAAACGATAGACAATATATTAAGAACCGAAATCAGCATCAAACCAATTTTTATGCTTACCCTAGTCACGGTGCCTTACCCTCATTAGATAAGGGTAAAATAGATGTTATATTCAGACTCAAAATTTATTTTAAAAAGCTATGCGGAACAAACAAAAGAAAATAGAGAAAAGTTAACGTATTATGATGACGACAAATAAAAGTACAAATTTATTTGTTGATAGCTAAATAGTAAATACTTATTAGTTTTAGTATTTGTTTTTACTAAATACTTCTATTTGTTAAATATTTTGAAAAGTTAACGTTTTATGATAACAAATAAAAGTACAAATTTATTTGCTGATAGCTAAATAATAAATACTAATTAGTTTTAGTATTTGTTTTTGCTAAATACTTCTATTTGTTAAATATTTTGTCAAATTTTGGAAAGATTAATGACCACGGCATTAAAACTGATATATTAGCTGATGCAAGTATAAAGCTAACCTTAATCTTTCGGGATTAAAATTTTGACAACATTGTTACTTTTGTCACGTTTAGATCGTTTAATGACACCAATTGCAAACCGCGCAAATTTTTACATCCAATTGATCGAGTTCGTAACTAGAAGCAGTAACAAGCAGTAACGCAAAGTAAATTGAACTAAATCAAACTGCCACTTTATCACCATTCTTGAAGCAGAAGGCCAATTCTACACGCAATATCTGAGTATGATAGAGATACAATAGCATAACATAGATTTACCACTATAGGCACCAAGAATTACAGCACCTGAAAGCCTGAAACCAATGCCCAATTAAACTCGGGTCTATCTAGGACGGTTATCTCGATAATAACTAATGCTAATGCCCTGAATCGTCGGTCCGAATCCGCTTCAAAGGCGGAGAACCAGACCCGCTGGCTTCATTGGCAGAGACCTCGGGTTTGTCGGAAGACTTCAACTTTTCCTTTTCCGCCTTATTCTGATTCTCGAGCATTTGTAAAAGGTACTTCCCTTGTTCTTCGATTTGCAACTGCATTTTCCGTTGTATCTGAAACGACAGATGCCAGAGGATAAGCATTGCGGAAACAGGTAATGAGACTAATTTACAGTGAGAACGTGGACATACCGTCTGCAGAACGACAATAATGTTCAAGCCTTAATCCCAAAAGATTGGGATCGACTACAAACTTTCCCGGAGACGAAAAAAAATTAGGTATATAATATAATTCCAATGTTTTGTTGAATTCCTTTTTTATTTTGGTGAATTCCCACATTTATTACTTTACTAATTTATATCTATGCCTCAACATTTGTCCTAAATGCCATCCATTACCAAACAAAAATACTGCCACACGTAGAGGTGTTTAAAACAGACTCGATGACCCGATATTTACCCGACCTTCTAACCGAACCCGACTTAACTCGATGTCAAAAGCGGCATTTAGCATAACAGCAGTAAATGCTACAGACATCAACATACCTCAAGCTGTTCATGGAGCTGCTTCTGAACTTCCATTTGCATCCGCAGCGCTTCGGTTATAGTAATACTCCTGTTTCACATGATATAGTCTTCCAAGTCAACACAAAGTTTTAAAATCCGATCATCCAAAGAGATACTCAGTATTATAAAATATGAAAAAGATAACAAACAATTAATTGCCATTTGGGTTCCAGATTAATAAGGGAGGAAGGTAGAGATGTAGGGAAGGCCTTCCAAAACACCGTTTTCTCAGTTCATTTGTAACACTTACGTTTTCAAGTCTACGGACGAAACCTGGTCGATGGAACTACATTTCTTCTCTGAATTGCCTGCAGAAAGCACCATATATTATGTCAAAGGAGGTTTAATCGCATTAACCCGCGATAAAAAAAATAATAGGAAAAACAAATAGGAAAGAAATAAGACACTCATGTCTCATAGTTGTCAACTTTTGGTATTCACATTCTCAATTAGATTTCGAGAGATTGTGCATGTCTCAACCGTGACAGTATGGCTATGGCAAATCTTCCTAGCCTACCTCGTGACAGTATGGCTATAGCAATCTTCATTTTATTTCTGAACTAAAATTTGCCATTCTCAAACGTAATATTATGAGAGTGAACAAAATTCTATTGTGTACCTAAGGTAAGGGCTATGAGTAAGTTAAAGAGACATTAGCTAAAGCAATCGACCAGCTATCCACTAAATACTTCAAGAAGAGAGCAACGACAACAACAATGTTAGAGCCTTAATCCCAAAAGATTATGATCGACTGCATGAACCACATATCAAACCCAATGGTCGTCCATAGTCCACATGGATGATCTTCCTCCGTTCATTTCGCTTTTCTACCATCCCGACCTCTAAATCTAATATTTTCATACATTTTTCACTTGTGCTCTCAAGGTCACTTCAGTCTTCCTCATCCTCATTTTAAATCTCCCAATTTTTAACTTTCTATTTTCCTTACCAGTTCTTCAATACTCTGTTGTTGCACATGTCCAAACTATCTTAGACCTTATCCTAAATAATTGTGATACATAAATTTATAGTTTGCGCTATAAGCAACAAGCCCAAAATTTTAAAATCATGAACACCTGCAACTCTTCACAAAGATGCACATCCATGGAGGAAAGTAATCCCAATCTTTACAAACATTTGGATATGATTCACATAGACAAAACTTTCCCCTTCACGGAAAGATTGTTATGGCTAGCTACAGCCCATTTGGCAGCAAGCATTTCAAAAAGAAGGCAGAAGAAAGAGCAGATGGAGGCTAACACCAACAACAAACAAAAGAAAAAAGTTAGTGTTACCTTCGGATGATTCTGGTCTAACCCTTGCAGTCCTATATTTCTGAAATCAAAGCAACTCATTTTCCTGAGTCACATTTATCAATGTCACATAATTATGAAAGGAAATAGCACATAAACTCATACCTGTAGGTGGCTTTTCACATGGTAAATAGTTAAACCTTCTACATTCATGAGCTTAAGAACACCTTTCGGAGTAGCTCCTGAAACACACAAAATGACAAGTCAAATTAAATGTTGAAAACAGAAGGGCTATCTCAGTCCCCAAATCCAGATCAAACCCATCTTACCTAGCATAATTAAGTTCGAAGTCTAAAACTTAGTAACCCAATATAGGTTTACAGTTTGATCATTAATTTAGTTCAACTACAACAACATTCTATTACCCTAATGTTATTAAGTGGCTCCTAGGTGGATTTTGGAGAGTTCGGATGTATGCAACCTTACCAATGTTAGTGATAACACTAACAAAGAGGTTGTTTCCATTGACCCTTGGTAGCAAAGATTATGTGCAACTTCACATAAAGAAGAAGTGTACATGATATTAGTTCAACTAAGCACACAAAATTGGCCTTGTAGACATATTGGACCTGTTTGGCTTGTAGAGTATACAGAATCCAGGTTGTGATTTTAGTTTTTCGGGGCAAAATTTAGTTGCACATTCCTATTTTCGAGCTACCTATATTAACACTGATTTTCTTTTATATAGAAGTAACTTACGAATTAAATGACTAAAACTAGCCCCTTTTAGGAAATATGACAGTCGCAGGGCTGAGCCAGCTCAAACAGCAAGGCTCTAACCCATGTTTGTCACGAGCAAAACTGACACGCAGTTGACTCAACCCAGAGTAGTCTACTTGCAACCATGAGTTCAACACAAGTGTGAGACACTCCTAAATACTACAGGGAAAGCCATTAATAAATCAAATGGAAGAAAGTTAAAGACGCACTTTCACTACCGCCAAGCTGATTTACAGCATCAACAAAGGCTTCATGAAGTTCGGGAGTCCAGCGCATGCGGGGCTTATTTTGTGAGCCAGATGTTGGATTAGCAGAAGAAGACGCTTCTTTAGAGGGTAAAGGAAGCTGCTGTGGCATTGGTGCCTGAGGCACTACTATATCAGAAGAGGATTGACGCATCTGCAAATAGTAATAAAAAAAAGGTTCGTTAAGTTGTTAAACTTCACAGAGAAAAGACAAAAAACTTGGTCTTAAATAAGGTCATTCTAAATGCCGATATGAATTCTTTTGTGCAGACTGCCGAGAACCAAGTGACGATAAATGGTAATAAAGTGTCACATGATTCGCTAATCGCCTTGCGAATTGCGAATCAAAAAAAGCGAATTATGATTGCTTTTGGGCTGTTTTAGAACTATTTTGAGCGAATTGCGAATTCATAAGGCGAACTAACTAGCGAATTATGTTTCACTGGTAATAAGCAATGTTAACTAAAACATGAAAAATGATGCTTCGCCGTGCTGGATGAAATCATTTACTTATTGTAGACAAAAGTGTAATATCTCAAAGGATTGATCTCACAGATTCAGCCATCTACACAAAATAAAACCGAACCTTTGATTGTTGATCTACCACATTTGAATCAGCCAGAAGCTCATTCCAGTTAAGCTCTATAGAATCTGCATAAAGATCCAACTCTTGCCAGCCAATTCTCTTAACATTGCTCTCACTCGACATTACCTCTCCACTATTTCCAACATGACCATCAACCATAGAAACACCTTCAGGAAGATCAAGTAACTCCTGGAACTGACCAGTACTCCATGAATGATCATCATCATCTTTTTGAAAGTTGAATAACCCAGTTGGCTGTACATCTGATAAAGTAACATGATTTGGCGGAAAATCAGCTCCACTTCCTGCTGATGGAGAAATAAATGAAGAATTTTGGGGCAGCGTTCCACGAGGAGAGAAAGAAGGAAACTGCATATCTGCAGGAAATCCCCCTAAAAACGGAGAACCACTACTGGAGGCCCCAATATGAGAGACAATAGGGTTAGCTTGCATCTGTATGGGACTTGCAATCATTTCCCTAGACGAAGATATAAGAAATGGGTCCGGTGATTTTGGAAAATCTACTAAAGGGTTGGTTAAACTTGGTAAAGGAGAAGAATATGACGCGGGAACTTCCAAATCATTAAAACAATTCCCACCTGACACTTGCATCGGCAAAGCAGAACGCATATTCATCTCCATCCATAAATCACTCGTTCCAGCACGAAAGGTAGCCAGTTAATCAACTATCTCCATAAAACAACTTTGCTTCAAAAATTCAGTTAATCAATGAATCTGATTGTGACCCCAAATGCCAAATTGCATATTAACAAGTTTAATAACCTGCAGAAAATGAACAACTAACAATGATCATCGTTTGTTTATTAATATTAAGAATAAATTGTTCCAAACTAATTCAAGAACAAAATCAACAGTAAGTTGGCCAAAGATTTACAGTTCTTTGGTTGGATAATGACTTATAACACAGCAAACAAAAACATTTCCCAAAACTATCCCCTATGTTACTTGGACTCGGGTACTAATGTCGGATACTGGTACGTGTCCAACTGTCGGATACGTCTAAATATTCAATTTTATGCTTAAAATGAAGTGTCTAAGTGCCATAACAAAGTCCGAACATTGAGGATCGAAATCGGGTACGTGAAGCAAAATGAAGAGTCTGAGTAACATAGACTATCCCATAGTTCTCATGATACGGTAGTAGCAGACAACCATCGCGAATGTAACTTTTGTTCACCTAAAATAACCTCTTTACTAATCGATTATTATGCGGGTAAAGAACTATGGCATACACCTAAGATTCAACTTGGCTCGAACGGATTTTAATGTCAATGGCACAAACAATATTTATCCCCTACCTACATAAAATCATATCTTATTTTATCTCTCAATGTTGAAACTTCGTCCAAAAAAGTATGAACAAAATAGATAGAACTAAATAGGGCCTATCTGTTCAAACCCACAAGGGAATCCGACCTACTACTCATTACTCATTCAGCAGAACAAGGCTCAGTATAAAATACTGAGAAAATATTAGAACAGATAGCCTAACTGCTCAAAATAGACCAAGCTTTCTATCCTTTTCAATCCAAAATCAGAAACCTACAATGCTGGTCACACACTAATCTAATAATCTTCAAAAATCATTCCCAATAAACCTAAAAACTATATCAAAATTATCCCAGTTTCAGCCAAAAATCAAATTTAAACTAGGCCCCACATGTATGACCCAAAATAATCTCTAGTACAATAGTATCCTGAGGCTAATAAAACAAAAAAAAAATTCAGGACTGCCCCCTTTAATAATCACCCAAAAATGCAGAATCAATAAAACAGTAATGAAAAACATGAACCTGAAATAAACCCCCATAAAAATAAACAAAAATCATTCATAGACTTCAAAATTAGATTAAAATACAATATGATTTCATCATAACATGACGGAAATAAATTATCAACAAGATTTACACAATAAATTCAAAAAACCAACCATGGATTAAAAAAACAATAACCAGTAGTTAGATTTTAATTCAAAAAAAAAAAAAAAGAACCAGATTAGGAAAGTAGGATAGGAATCTTACCTGGGAAACAGAACAAATTGAGATTCCGTCACCCAGAAGCTCGAAAATCAATTTCGAAAATGAGTTTAAACAGTAGTATACTCAAATTATGAAACACCCTGAAATCTCCGTACCGAAAAAATAGGGGTGATTGTCCTCGATTCTGATAATTGACTCCAAAGTTGCAATCTTTTTGGGCCAACAAAATAAGAGAGAGAAAGGAGGAGAGGTGATAGAATGGCTCCAGAAATTCAAGAGAGCCGCCTACGCCACTTTTCTTCTTTTTTTTTTCTTTTTTTTTATTTTTATATATTAGGAGTACAGCAACCATTAAACTTTAATGTTCATATCTTTAATGTCTACTTATGTTTTCTTAATGCATATTTACATTATGTTTAATGCCCATTGAAAAAGTACATAAAATGTCTAGTTATAATATTCTTGATACCTACCGAAAAACTTAGCATGCTAGCCTGCTTATCATATTTTTAATGTTTACTTACAATATTTCTAATGCCTACTTATAATATACTTAATGCCCACCGAGTAAATACTTAAGTATTTACAATATTTTAAATATATAGTTACAATATTCATAACGTCTACTGAGAAACTTACTCTATATTTTTCTTTTTGGGCTAATCTATTTAGAGTCGTCTCTCACAAGAATTTGTGTTAGGAGTATTATTAGCATTTAATTTACTTTTATGAGATGCTTATGATTAGGAGGGTGAAAACAAATTCTATTTCCCACGATATAGCAAACTTAGGTTTTATCGCTATGTCCAATAAAAATTGTCTTATTAGCATTTGACGAAAAACTTTAAAAAAAGAAAATTTATATTTTATATAAAAGTAAAAGAAATATATTCATGAAATGAAAAAATAAATTAAATATATAAATAAGAATAAAAGATATGTATGATTTACATCCAAAAATAGAATTAAGATAAATTTAATAAAATAGATTAAAAAAATTAGACGAATGTCGTATGATAATTATTGACATTTTCTATTTGCTTTAGTAAAATAACAACTAAGATTGATAGATAAGGTAAAACATTAATGATGTCGATGATTTTAGGTTGCATGAGATGCGAAAAAAATACGATCAAAATAATGACTCTACTTGGTCAATATTTGGAGAAATAAATTTATAGTAGATGTACGTTGCAAATTAGGGTTTTTGGGGTATTATTTTGAACAAAAGTTTAAAGAACTGAATAGCAATACTAATATACGACTCTCAAATCTTAGTATTAGTCTTCTCGTATTTTGATCAAAATTGTTAACAAAAAATATATTTTTAAAAACAATTTTTCATTACATTATTGGGAGTTTTGATTGGTTTTCTACGTGAGTTTTCCCATTGTTTCTTTGGATTATTCATGGTTTTTTGATAGTGTATGTGTGTGTTTGAAATATTTTTGTAGGTGTTTGCATAATTCGAACCCTTGGCGTGCATTATGAAAGCTCTACATAAACCACTAAATAAATTCTATATTAATTTTATACTCGTCTTCCTTTTGATCTAAAAATTGAATAAATGATGCTTTATATTTTACTTTTAATATTATTTCTTAATAACAAAAAGTTTTCAGATTTAAGAATTCTTAGTTAAACTTAATCAATTAATCCACATGTCAAAACTGATTTGACAATTTTGATATTGTTACTTTTCGATTAAAAGTTTTGTCTTCTATATATATCACTTAATAATCTTAGATAAATTTCTTTTTATATAAAATGACATATTATAAATGAGAAAAATATTAAAGAAAAGAACAATTATGTATTAAATTTCTAAAGTTAATAATGTTGGTTATGCGCCATTACTTGATTATTTTGCTACTTTTAAGTTAGAAGTATTTGTTAAGTGAACAATCATTATTATGTTCATGTTATAAATTTATTGTAGTGTTTACTAATCTTTATTTTTATAATAAAAATACTTTCAATAATGAGCCATAAGAAAAAGAACCTAAAAACTTTACAACTAAATAAATAAAGTAAAATATCCAAAAGGTTAAAATACTAAATTTGTACCCCGGCCAAGTACTACTTTAAAGACATTAGCATTAAATACTAAATTTTTAATTTTAACCAACTAATTTACCAAACATTAGCATTAAATAGTTTAACCACTTAATTTTTTTTAATAAATTAAAATTATTTAATAAATTATTCTGCCAAACACCCATTTCTCCAGCTCAAGAATCAGAAGAGATAACAGATCAAAGCAAGGAGTTAGAACGTCATTTTGCACAATGATTTAAACAACTAACCGACCCTCCACCTCCACTCAACACAACGATCCCACTTATATTGTCAAAACTCAAAAGTACAATTGTACAAAATAGTAAAGAATGTTGTTTTATGAGGGTTATCCTATAAATAAAATATTCATAAAATGTAAGATTTTTAGTTCGGTAAAATATTAATAGAAGTATAAATTTATTATATTTATAATAATTACTCAGAGTAATTGTATAGATTAATTAAAAAAATAACAAAAGAAAGTGCAACATAATATTGAGACTGTATAAAATTTTAGACTTAAACTCTTATTCATTATATTTTTTAGATTTGAATTTATATATAGTCTTGTAGTATCTATGTGTATCTTTAATGAGTGAAATAAGAACAAAAATAAGTCTATGAATATAGTGCACGATAAAATATTATTATATACTACTCATAAATTGCTCCTGTAATCTTCACTAGACTACACTTAACACTTTCTACTTTTACTTTTCACTTTCCACTTTACTAATACTTCCTAACTCATCACTCCTTAAGCATAAGATTTGCGCACACTAACTTATACTTCCTAACTCACACTCCTTAAGCATAAAGTTTGCACACACTATTTTATTGTGCATTAAGTCCACACAAAAAATGAACTTTGAATAGAATATAGTAAAAATAGATAAATACCATAAAGAATAAATAAATACACATTTATGGCTTTGAGTTTGCTATTGAGAGGATTTTAGTTAATTTGTTTGATAAATTGAAAATATTAACCATTTTATTAACTTTTAAGGTAATTTGATAAGCCCACTATTTAAAAAGATATTTGATACAAGAAGGTATTGGTTGTTAACTATTTATTAAAGAAAAAATGATAGTAGGATGATTAACTCATCCAATATATATATATATATATATATATATATATATATATATATATATATATATATATATATATGTATATATATATATATATGTATATATATATATATGTATATATATATATGTATATATATATATATGTATATATATATGTATATATGTATATATATATATATATATATATGTATATATATATATATATATGTATATATATATATATATGTATATATATATATATATGTATATATATATATATATATATATGTATATATATATATATATGTATATATATATATATATATATATGTATATATATATATATATGTATATATATATATATATGTATATATATATATATATATGTATATATATATATATATATATATATATATATATATATATATATATATATATATATATATATATATATATATATATATATATATATATATATATATATATGCAAGTCCATAACCCACTATTTGATTGATGAGATATTTTGTCTTACATATAAAGTATTTCCCACACCCCCTCACATGTGAGTCACACATAATAGGAACCACCTTCGGCTCTGATACCATAATAGACCGTGATAATTTGTCACATAATCTAACCGTGGCCCACTCGTGTGGACACGGACACCCGTGGGTTTGGGCCCACAAACCCACGGGTCAGAACGTTGACTTGCGCATACACTTGGTGAGGTTTATTGTTTTCTAAAACCATATGGTAGTAGGAGGATTAACTCACCAAATATATATGCAAGTCCACAACCCATTATTTTATCAATGTAGAATCTTGTCTCATTTTTTATTCTTATCTACACATTTCTTTCATTTTTGATCTTATCCCTACAATTACATTATCCTTGTTATTTTCTTCATTGTACAATCATAAATAATAGCAATATCAAAGAAACAAAGATAGTATAACACTTAGTGGGATACTCCCTCTTATTCTATTCAAATGTACATAAGACTGTCTCATTATGAAATAAATCTATATAATCAGCTTTTTCAAATTGATCACTTTAAAATCATAAATAATTACTTTAACATATTAAATGTACATATATTAACCTAATATAAATGATATCAACATAAAACCGTTTCATTTAAAAATTTGTGATATAAATACAAAAGTAAACCATATAGTTAAACGATCTAAACGTAATAAAATCAGATTAATAAATAGAGTAATAAAAAGAGAAGTCTTAGTAAATAATGGTTATTTGTGAAGTAAAGAAATCACCTTTATATGGTAGGATTTAATAGGATAAGAGTTTTGTTATTTTAATTTATGTTTTTTGATTTTCTCTACTATAGTGTTATTTTTTTGTATATTTATTGTTATTTACGAATTAAGGTTTAAATAAAAAAGAGTCAAATCATTTTCAGTGGGTCCTACAGTCAATGCTTTGCTGGAACCGACCACTTTCAGCCTTTAGTAGGCACGACAGCTTTAATTTCTCGTTATTTAGTGTCTGTTACTCCTTACTAATATCAATTAATTTTGCACTCTTATTTATAGGTTTGGTCTTTTTGAAAAACAACCAAAAAATATAAATATTTAATATTTACAATTATTTTTTATGTAATTTTTTTTTTGTATATGAGATTTTAGCAAATCAACAATTCCCTTTTGAAGAGCACGAGATGTCTGTCATAATGGTGTTGAAATAAGTAGTATCTTCCATGTGTGTTGTTTTTTTTTCTTCTCTATTAATTATTACTTCAAAATATTATTTTTTCTGGGGAATGAGAATTTTAATATATCTATTTTTTTCCCAACAAATCTTCACATGAACGACTAAAACCCAGTAAAAAGTAAAAAAAATTGAGAAAAATCCCATGAAAATATAATGGGTTTTAAGATTTAAGGAGAAACTAGCATTATATCTTGAAATTGATTAATGGGTAGGTTTTAATTTTTCTGGGTTTTTAGATTTGAGTATAGGGTAGCATTTTCTGCTTGAAATTGACTAATGGGTAGCTTTTATTTCTCAAATTTACCTTACATTTACATCATCACATGCATTTAGATGTTAGTGGTCCTGATTTTCCATATTCAAAGCTGAAATCTTAAGTAAGTTTTCTCTTTCCTTCCTCTTTCTTTTTCTACACTTTTTAAGATTAGATGAACAAAGAATGTTTGCACATTTCTAATTTTATTGTGATTTTCTGACATTATGTGAGTATTTTGTTGAATAATGCAGGATTTTGTGGAATTTAGGGTTGTCTTAATTGCTGTTGATTATCTTCATTGATTGGAGTTTGCTGGTTGTAAGCAATGAGATTAGGTGAGTTTAGTAATTGTTCATTCTGATATTATGCCTATCATCTGTTTGACAAAATTTCTGAGTCATTTGCAATTCATTTAGCAATTTATTGGGTAGTTAATACAAGGATTTGGGAACAATGTTAAAAGTACTTTGATTTTAAGTCCTTTTATAAGCTTTATCTTGGGATTTGCTTTTAATGTGGTATATATTGTAGAAGTATGAATTGTTATAGATAAGGTTTTTAGTAGAGGTGATCATTCAAGTCATCATGCTAATTTCACGTCAGGTGTTTAAGGTCGATTCAAAATGGATTTTGCGTCCACATTGGTTTTTATATAATTGTAAATTTGTTTTTAAGTTGGCTCAAATCAGGTTCGATTACAAGATCGGGTGAATATCGGGTCATTGTGTCTGTATGTTAGTTGTGAAAAACACTATAAGCATACATTATATTGCCTCAATATGACGAAAGCGAACGGATGCGCACAATCATTTTGCTGTAAAGAACAAAGAGTTAGTTTCCGACTAAATAACACTTTGAAATGATGTTGTTTTCTAAAAATTCGATGGTATTGTATTAAAGCAACTTGGATATCGAATTCGGGCTTGTTTTATAGTTAGATAATAGTTGAGGGCATTAACTGATTCAAGTTCTAGCTCAACATTTGAGACCATTAATTGATTCAAGTTCTAGCTCAATAATTTGAGGCCATTTTGAGGGTCAGTTAGGTTTTTGGTTTGGTATTTGACAAAAATTTCTGAGTATTTGTAATTCATTTAGCATTTATTGGGCAGTTAATACAAGAATTTTACAGGAATGTTAAAGTACTTTGATATTAAGCCCTATAATAAGCTCTGTCTAGGACTTTGCTTTTTATATGCTATATTAATTACTAATTTTAAGGTTTTGTAGCTTGTTTGTTGTGAGTTGTGAAGGAATAATTAAGGCAAACATTGCATTACCTCCATCCCACGATATTGGTTCCTACCAAGGCAGGGTAAGGGGATCGGATGCACGTAGTTATTCCCATGTAAAAACCAAGAGTTTCTTCCAATAGAAAGAGCCCTTTTAAGGCAAGGAATGAAATAAGACATTGCTGCAATTTTCTGCTATTTTTTAAAGTTTGATGGTACTCTACTAGAGTAATTTGGATATTGAATTCGGGATTGAGTTGTGTCGATGATCTATGTGTTTGATAATGTTCGAGGGTATTATCTGACTTGATATCTAGCTCAAAATTTGAAGCCATTAACTGATTTAAGGTCTAGCTCAATTTTTTGTGGCCATTATGAGGATCAGTTTTGTTTGAGTTTAACGTTTTCCTTTTAACATAGGAGAGTTTATGTGGACGAACACTGAGACGGGTATAGGGTTTATGTAGCCGGCCACAATTTTTTGGATTAAGTCTTGGTATTATTGTTGTTGTTTCCTTTTAACATAAGTGGATAGTAACATTATAAATTTTCTAATCCTTATACATTAATAATTGTACTTGTTGGTATTACAGTTACATAGATAGGAAAAGAAGATGCTATAATTGATTGCTAAACTCAGGTTATGATCATGAGGCTTTCTTTTTCTTTTTTTTTTTCCCGATTACATAGTAGGCTGAGGGAAGGGGAGGGCTAGATGAGAATCGAACCGAAGACGTTACCCGGGGAAAGTGACATTGTTCCATTGTGACAAGACCCGATTCTCATGATCTTGAGGCTTAGAATTTATTGAGTTTAGTTCTTTTCAGCTTAGAATTTATTCGAGGCAAAATTTGCTTTTTTCGATTCGCGATCACAAGGCAATTAGCAAATCGTGTGACACTGCTCGTATTGGAATGCACGCATATGCTCAGTTATGTTTGCCATCACTTATCGTTGTCCTTCTCTACATCATTTTGCTGTAGTTTCCTTAAACATCAATTCAAAATAATTTCTGATGGTAGCTATGCTATCTTTGTATTATATATTTATTTAATTTAATGCATCTGTATGTATAATTTCTATGATTAACTTCATTCAGGTTTTCAACAGAATGATGTCGACTCATCGACTGGGCAAAGTCTCTCTGGTAGTTTCAGAAAATCAACATCTGGTTCGTATATACAATTAATATTTTGGTGTTATGCATGATGTATGCAGCTTTGTGTTTTTAGTTTTATGCTGTAATTAATGCCTCATAATGTCTTCTTTATAAATCGACTTCATGTAATATGAAAAAAATCAAGAAGTTTCAAGAAAGGCAACTATTGTTAGAGTATATAACATATTTTGGGGCTTCAACCTTCAGCGTGACAGAAGCCACAGGTTCGAATCTCAACCACCCCTCATTTAAAGTTGAATATTTAGCGCCAAGTATGAGGAGGGTCTATGCTGCATCCACACTTCTAGCCTAAAGGCTTTCGTTTGAGGGGAGCGTGTTAGAGTATATAAATATCCTAGGGCCCCAACCTTCAGTCTAAATTTTTGATTGGGTTCCTATACAACTATTTCAACGACAGAAGTTTCAAACCGACTTTTTTTGGAATAAGCTCTTACATCTATTATACTATGAATCTGTATCATTTTTTCTGCAGGTCTAGAGTATGTTTATTACTACTGGTTCTTGATTATATTCTAATGAGTCATAATTTGGTGACAAAATCTGACATATGACATATTGCACTAATCTTATCGAGCTTGTCTTGCAGTATTCGGTGAAGAGGACAGTTCATCCGGACAAGGCGTAGATGGAAGCTTCAGGAAATCGAGGACTGGTCAGTTGCTAAAAAACTTGTTTCTTTCAACAAATATTTACTTCTTGTTGATATCATAAAACATAACATTCCTCAGGATTGCCGCCAAATAATCTCGACTTGTATTCAACACAAAATTTTGACGAAAGTTTCAGAAAGCCAAAGCCAGGTATTTTCATGTTCTCGATCATACCTTCTATCAACAAAGGCTTTAGAACAAAAATTTGGCGTTTTCACTTTTTCCCATCATTATCGGTGGAACATAATTCGCTAGTTAGTTTGCCTTTTGAATTCGCGGTTTGCTCAAACTAGTTAAAAAATAGCCCAAATCCGACCATAATTCACAAAGCAATTAGCGAATCATGTGACACTGGTCATTATTCACAATTTTGATTATCTAATCTCCATTACGTGTGGCGTATGACTTTCAGGAGTCTGTAAGGGTTCTTCTGGTTTGGCTTCTCTTAATAAGTTCACTCCTATCTCGAAAAAGGCCTATAAAGCACTCAAAGAAACTGCAAGAAACTTAGTTGATTCCGAACTCTTTATTCAAAGTCTAGAAGATTGGATTTTAGAAAATTCACTTACCGATTCCAACCATGGTGAACAATATTCATTTAACTCACCTTTTCAAACCGATGAACTCCGCCAGCTTGACTTCGCTTTGGAAGGAACCTTTTTTCAGCAACTTTTCCGAATGCCAACCTCCTTCTATAGCTCTAGTGATCTTAAAGAAGAGGAATATTTTGCTTTGGAAGACTTCATTCACACTATGGCTGATGGGTTGTGGCGTACGTTCTGGCATAAGAATTCCCCTTCACCATTTCTTGTGTCTTGTGCTCGTCACCCTCGATCAAGATTTTATTCTCTAGATAAAGCGATATCAAAGGGGAAAGTCGCCGAGCTTTGTGGTGCAGCTTTAATAGCACGAGGCGAAAATGACGAAAGTATTCACTGGGATCAAGTAGTTCAATTTTCGTTATTTAAACCCGATATAATGCTGGGAAATAAATTGGGGATCTCGTTGAATACTCTAAGTGAAGCCCTTTTCTATGGCTTTCATATACTCGTTTCAAGGAAGTTGAGCAAACGGGCCGAGTTTAATGATAATTCTGTTTTTATTCTAGTTATGGATTCCAAATTTGGAGCAGTAGTGAAGTTAACCGGTGACGTTCGCCATCTTGAACTCAACGTAGACAATCCGTATCAAGCAGTGGCCGAGTGGATGAAGATTCATTCGGAGGTCAGCGTTTCACCGGTAGATAGAATATGGAATAAACTAGGAAATGCCAATTGGGGAGACTATGGAACTCTGCAGCTTCTCTTGGCAACTTTCTACTCTATTGTTCAATTTGGCGGTTCACCGAGAAGATCAATGGCATCTCTAGCATCAGATCACTGCCTCCGTCTTCAGAAACGAAGAATCGAGTGTCATCTTTTGGAGACTGAAACAGGGAAACATTTACATCACTCTCAAGACTATATCCCGCAAGGAGAACGAGAAATCGTGGAACTCGAGCATGAATTTGATCTGGCTGTGCTACACCAAGCATCACATATGATGCTTCAAGAGGGTGACATTATACATGTTCAAGATCAGCAGCTAGGCGAAAAGGGTTTTCAGATCCAAGAGCCGTTACTTGACGAAAAATCTTTTTGTTATAGTGCTATATCACTAGAAAATCCTACTCAGTTGTTGACTCTATATATGGGTGCTCATCCGTCTAGGCTAGAACCGTCGTGGGAGGATATGAGTTTATGGTACCAAGTACAAAGGCAAACCAAAGTTCTAAACATCTTCAGGCAAGCAGGAATTTCGAGCAAATATTTACCCGAGATTGTGACCTCCGGCAAAATGTTGCATCCGGGTAGTTGCAAGAAGCAAAACCCGAATGAGAAGTGTGATCATCCTTTGTGTGGAACACCTGTTCTGGTGACATTTCCTGTTGGGGAGCCTATTTCATCTATTGTGTCTCAAGACGGGCCTTTTTCTTGCGAGGAGGTGATCCGTTGCTGCAGAGATTGTTTGGCCGCGTTGAGAAGCTCAAAGATGGCAAATGTTCAGCACGGTGACATTTGCCCCGAAAATGTGGTGCGTGTTGGTGATGCTAATGGCTCAAGCAGTAGCTTCTTTTACGTCCCTGTGTCATGGGGACGGGCTGTATTAGAGGAAAGAGATGGCCCGGCAATGAATCTGTTTTTCTCATCGTCTCATGCTCTACAACACGGTAAGCTTTGCCCTTCATCCGATGTAGAAAGCCTTGTTTATCTACTCTACTTCTTGTGTGGCGGAAACATGCAGCAACAAGATTCGATAGAATCTGCCCTTCAATGGCGGCAAAGGAGTTGGGCTAAGCGACACATTCAGAGGCACCTCGGTGAAGTTTCAGCGATTCTGAAGGCGTTTGCTGATTACGTAGACACCATTTGTGGGACCCCTTACCCAGTTGACTATGATGGATGGCTAAAACGATTGGATAAAGCTGTTAATGAGTCAGCTGACAAGGGAAAACTAGTAGATGAGATGGTCGTTAATATAAGAATCGAGGATGTTGCTGGTTCTTCAGGCATCTCCGAAGCTGGTTCATGACTTGCATTGCTTGCTCTTGCTACTGTTATTGTACTTTTTGAGATTCTATGAGTTGTTTATGTACATTAGGCTCGAAAATTGCATCACTCGATCTCGAAAAACTTAATTTTGGCTGTACAATTTGCCTGTTTAAAGTAGAAGCCGGCCCGACCCGACCTGTATCCGGCCCGTTGCAGTCTAGGTGTGACCTTGTAATAGTTCAGCATATCCCTGCTGAATGTAGGTTTCTCAAGCTTGGAGATACAAACTTAGCTTGTAAATTAGCTAACTAGGCTTATATACAAAGAGTATATGGCATCAAGGCTATTATTCAACTATTGATTTACATGCATATTCATGTGAATTGTGATCATCAATATTGTTGGAAGCTACAAGATCTTTCTTACGTAATTCGCTAATCAGCTTTTACATATTTTGGGTTTCGTAAAGTCGTGGTGTCTTGTATCATCTTTTTGATTTATCTTTTTGTGTGGACAAAATTACAATGCACTTTTCGTCGTATTTATAATCTAAATTAATGACTCGTGATATTATAGTAATTAGTAATCTTATCTAATTAAACTCTTTGAGTAAGTTGTTCGACCTAAATTTTGATATGTTAATTTGGACATTAATTATAGTTTTTTAAGAAATTCATTATAATTTCAAAAGTAAAGTATGCATCTTTTGATTTAGAATAAATAATAAGCATGATCCAATTCCACAATTAAAAACATTTACTCATAAGATTAGCAATTGAAGACAAGGTTAATGTAGAAATATCAATCTTAGTGAGATTAATGAAGGAGAAAGACATGTACTTTTAGCAACCTATAAATTGAATAAATAACTTGGACAAAGAGTAAAGAAGGAATAAAAAAGCAACAAAGAAAGTCATTCCAAAAAAACATAAGAAATAAAGGGAGAACTTAGGTCAAAATGAAAGGAGGAGGAGGGTAGAAGAAAAATAAAACATACTCGTACAATCATACCCCTTCAAAGAGAGAGTGTAACTATGGATTAAGATAGCCATGCACAAAAAGCGATAAGTGATATCGAGTACGCAATAAGAAATTGCCTATAGAAAACTCGTATTATTAATTAGTCAAAAATCATTTGCATTATCGATAATTTCTTTTTTAACCTATTTGACATTAACATTTTTAGTTGTAATTTAGAGAAAAATATACAAATCAAATATAAATTTCGTTAGGGTAATCATAATTTTGAGCATTGAATCAGATTGATGATACCAATGATTGATCCTTGACCTTATTGTGTGTGGATCAACCTTTACTGCAAGTAGCTTGGTTCAAGCTAGGGATGATAACAGGTCTAATTTAAATTGAATTCAAGTTGACCCAAATCCGTTATTAAAGGGAGGATCTAGATTCGAATTCAAATCCGCGTGTTTAATTTGTCAGGACTTAGATGGTGCTATTTAGGTCTGGTTTCAAGCAACACTTTTTAAGTGATTTATTTGTAAACATTTTCTATATTTAAAGTAATATAGTATTACAATACATTTAAAGTGAAAAAAAATAAATTCTTTTAATATAATAAAGGCCCCATTTTAAAACACATAGCAAAAATAAATAGAGCCTTTAAAAGCGTGTTACAATATAATCTAACATCTATAAATTCAGATATTTTTTAAGGTCCGAATCCGAATCCGACCCAAATTTGGCGCATCCGAAAAATAAGATTGAGATTGGCCAACAGATCTGGGCCGAATCTAGGATCCATTGTCGTCCCTTGTTCGAGCATTGGATATCGTAGTTTTATAGGGGTATTTTGGGAAAAAAATTTAATGCAGTAAGTCTTAAAATAACTAGCAATACTAACCGACTTCCATTGCAAGCTTCGCAATTGTAAGTGGTAACCCACTCTGATCATTCACCGAGAAGACCTTTTTTCCTTTAGCCATGGAAGTTGGGCAATCATCTGGTTCAAACTCCTCTCATGAAATTTGGGCCAAACTTGGTATAACATCCTCGCTTTTAGTTCTTCATTCACATTCACATTCATAATTCAAAATTCAAACTGTTTGGTTGTCTTATTTTTTTTTTAATTGATTTTCTGAGCATGTTTTGCATTTAAACTAAAGCCTGCACATTCAATCGATTCTTAGTAATGAAACGTTATGGAATTTGAATGATTTTGGACATCACGAATTGGGTTTTTTGTGTGTGTTAAATTCTGCATTATCTGGTTGTTCGACATGAATTTCTATGAATTGCTGGTTTGGTTTTTCTTGTGTACATGATTTGAATTTTGTTAATTTATTCATTGTATACTTTCAAGTGTTACTATGTCCAAATTAGGTTTCTAGCTCACATTTTGATGAGAAATGTTATTTTAGTTTGAGTTACCCTACAAGGAATAGTGCAAAAATACGGATTTGGTCACGTTTGCGTATTAGATTTTTCGGTCAATGCAGATGAGATTATTTTAGGTTGCAATAAGATAAAAAACCTTTACGATAAGGTCACAATATGGTGATGCAACCTTGTTTTTGCACTAGTAGCTACATCGGTAGTTCTAGAATAAAAATAAATAATGTCAATAATTAAAATAAAATAATTTCATTCAACGTTTTAATCAAGGCACACAATTGTCCATGCCGAGTTTTTCTTATTTTGAAAGCGGCGCATAATGTCGTTATTTTACAAATTTTGAAACAAATCACTTTCAAAATAAGTACTCCAGTTGTATCATTCACTATGTGTACGCTAATATATTTATCATAAAATCTGATATTATTCCTATCCCTTAATAAAATGTCGTTAATTCACTATATTAAATCATCACACAATCAAACTGATTTTAAAAAAATTAACTTAAAAGATATGAAGGTATGAATAAAATTAGAAAAATTGGCTAAACACAATCATACTGAAATAATTAGAAAAAAAAGGATGCTGGTAGGTGTTAGTGTTAGGAAATAGGAATCGACCCACAACCCTCTACAAGTCATTTCCAATGTCTAACAGCACAATTGACTAGTAGTTTTGTTCTATATTAAGGATTCTTGCATAACAATGCTGTCAACTAACAACATTGACAATAGCTAAATCCGCCCATGAGGCTACAAGTTATTGCTGCTAGTTGTCAATTCTCTTGTTGTATGAGCATCGTTTTTCCTCTTAAAATAATTTTTTAGGTCTTTCATCTATATATATGGGAGATGTATTTTTTTTTGTATAAATAAAAGTGACGAACTTGTGTTCAAGCATATCTCAGGCTTTCTCTTATACCGAAGACATGGAATTTTAAATTCGTTGGGATTTTTTCTTGTAAAGGAAATCAGAACAAACTTATCATTTGTATATTGCATAATTCGAATCAACAATTTTAGTTCATATATATGTGGAGTGAAAGGCATAATGGGAAGAGGTATTGCTTGATGTCTTTTGCTTTTTTTAGTTTATATAATTGGGTCGAAAACTGACTGTAGCAACTTAAAGGATAATTATTAAAACTATTTTTGTATTTAAGTGTTTGTTTATACTTTCAGTATAATGTAAGCGCTCTATTGTTTTATTGATATTATAGTTCGTGTTTAGCTTGAATTTGACAAATTAATTCGAGGAAATTTAAGCTTGAATGTCGTATCTTGCTGATGCCACTATCTTATTATGTGTTCTTTTATAGTGCTGCATGCTTGTTTTGAATTAGGGACAACCCGTTCCATTTTTAAAATACTTTTTGATGTTTTGTTTAGTCACTATTTTTGGCATTATTTTGACACCGGAATTCCTATTTATCCTTTGGTTTCTTGTATACATTTGTAGTGCCCTCTGATTCATGCTGCGTGAGCATTGAGATTAGCTCAGATGATACAATCATATGCTCAAGTATCTCATCTACTACTGATAAGGTTGAATGGTGTCAGATAATAAGGAACTCAGATCGTTGTTCTGCCTCTATAAGAAACAAAAGGTTTACATCTGTTTACTTCAGTTTATTTTCCTTTGGGTTGACTCTTCTTGTACATGTATGAAAGAAATGCTATTATAATTATTTTTGAAAATGCAAGTCATCTTTCAGTGTTAACACAGTTAATATGTAATATTAGATGAGCTTTTGACCATAATTTAACTTTTAAATATCTGATTTTCTTTCTTTGGAGTTAGACCATTAGTCTATGAATGAATTATTAGAGGTTATGTAATATGTGCAATTTCTTTAATGGGAAGAAAATTGGAGCCCATATTTTAGAGTTAATGTCTTTGTTAAGTTAAAATGATTCCACAATGTAATAGGCATGCATAATATGTTCCAGGGGCCATTGATAAAACAAACTAATACTAAATTAAATGAGAATTTAATATTAGGGAGGACTGATTTCCATCTGTCAGTTTCACTACGCTTGTAGGCCGAGTTTGTATTCAGGTCATATATATACAGGTTAGAAACCCTTTGACTCAAATCTAACCCGTTTAGTTAATTGGGTTGAAAATCACAATCCCGACCATAACATTAGGTGCCGAATAAGGTTGACCTGATTTCAACTTATTCAATCCCTGAGGTTTTTTTTCTTCATTTTAAGGTTTATAACATTGCCCACATTTTATTTTTAGGCTTGAGTTTTAAACTTTAGTTTATGAATTGCTTATTTTGTATTTACTATGAAAAATAGAAAAATTTTACATGAAGTAAATCAGGTTATACTGATTGAGCTAATTCAAAATTTACTTGTTTAATAAAATAGGTTATACAAGTCGGGTCGGGACGAACTTGATTAAAAGTCTCAACTCAAACCCACTTATTTAAGGTTAGTCAGGTTAGCAAATCAGGTCAACTTTTGCAAGACTAAGTTTCAAAGCTAGCTAAGAATCATATTATTTTTGGGAATTTAGATATAGAAATTTGAAAGCTAATCAAAGAATACAATATCATGGTTCTAATTGTTGACGGTAATGTGATGGTAGGACCTCGCGTAGATGTGGCATCTTGGAAGGGATTGGAAAATTAGATGGGATGGAGAGAAAAATTTAGCCTGTTATATGAAGGGTTCACAATAAACCACCTGTTATGATTGATATCTTCGCGGCTAGTTGGAGCTATGAGACATCAAGCTCATTGTCTGTCTTGGATGTCTAATCCACATATTTCTAGAGATAAGATTATAGGCCAAAGAAAATCAAAATGGTTGTTTGATGCAAGATTCAATGAAATGTAGATGAAGAAAAGGGGAAGGGGATGAGAGAAAGCAAGGCCGATCGAGTTATGATTTGAATCTTGTGGATTGATGTGGTAAAGATGATAATTTTGGGTTTAGACTTTGGAGCCCTTTCTTGAGGTCCATACTAAAAAATCGAATAAGCATAATCCATTTTGTAACAAGTAGCTCAACCAAACATCTCAACATCCTTGCAACTTTTTTCGCAATTGATATTAAGAATTTCACGTTAATTCACTTATTTCTCTTATCCTATGTCCATTTCCATTTCAGTTTAATGGTTGTAATAAATAAGCTTATATTGAAATAAATGATGGTTTGAATGTGTAAGTTAAAGGAGGTGATTATATCATTCCTATGTTTGTTTTAATGTATTTAGACAAGTTTTATTTTGAATTTTTGTGAGCCTAACTTATTAGTACATCCTTTATCTTATACTATGTATGACATTTCTCCCTTAAAGCTCCTATATTTAGGAGAATTGTTGAAAGAGAAAGTATGTATCCATGAGGTTGTGCCAAGTTTAGACTGCCTTCATGATGAAATTGGCATGTAATGGTTTTATTATGTTCTCGACTACCATACTAATGGTATTGCATGTGGGCCAAATCATTTAGGCCCACTGCTATGTCAATGTTTTGTGAGCGTCCACACGCTTGCACTTTCCTTGCTTTCAAGATTTATCCAACTTTTCTTTGGTCTTTTATCTAATTTAGGTCAAATAAGATTCTTGTTGATGGGATTACACTAGAGAGTGAAGCTGTGGTTGGTATAAAATGTGGCAGTGAAATAGTGCCTGCTTCCACTAGAGAAGGTTAGTTAATCGATTAAGCACGTTTGAAATCATTGAAGCACTTTATTGTCTTATAACAAATCCTTTACTTTATGTTTGTGTTTTTTTATATGTTCTTCATACATTTTGTTTGTACCTTTTTATTCCATGCCTTAAGGTTATTGTGCGCTTTTTTGATATTGGACAAAGGGCGATTTAATCTTTTTGTTTAGTGGGCCTTTTGCTCTTTGCTTGTTGTGGACATGAAGAATGTTAACTCTTTAAGCATATGGATTAATGACTAATCGGCTATATTTTGTAGCTTATATATGTTTAATTCTTTTCATATACCAAGGTTCATGATTTATTTATCTAATAGTAATTGTTGTTGAATGCATACCACTAAAAAGAAGTTACTCACCTTTGGTGTATGCTGTGTCTTCACATATGGATTTGTACTTGGCCTTGTTTCTAATCTCATTGATACATCTTTAACCACACCAATTCTTATATCCTTTTATGACTTACATGGACATTTAAAAGAAACACATGAACAGTGCCAAGATACATGCGGTTCTAAGCTACAAATTGAAAAAAATCAGGGAAATAGTTAAGATGGATTAAAGTAGATTGGTGTTTTCAAAGCACTTAAACAATTCTAGAACAAAATTACTTGGTATAATCATTATGACGTAGTGACTATTTTATTACATTATGAAGATTGGGTTATCATACTTGTTGATTTTCTATATGTATTCTAATTTGTCTCAATGCATCACTTGCACCATTTTCTTAATAAATGTTATTAATCTATTGATCTTCTTCCATATCCTCTCACTAATGTGCAAGGAAAATCATGTTTGAGTGAGATCTTATTCTATTTATTCAAGAATTTCACTAATTGTACAATATCAACTTTTCATAATGCTTACATATACAACTAAATATATTAAGGATCAAAGGACTGGATTATGCTTTAATCGTTAGCTGAAAATGGTGCAACTATTAAGGTATATAGGGAGTGCTTAGTAAGGTAATAGAGAAATTGACAGATGCTATTTTCTGATTTGGTGAACTATTGTAAATTGTTTTAAGCACAAATGAGATAAGTAGAGACACTATGAAATTGGAATAAAAAGCTATTGCTCCAAGTAGATGTTTCAAATATCTTGGATGAGGATATTTAATAAGATGTGACCCATATAATTAAGTGTGGGTGGCAAACATAGTGATTGACTAATGGGATATTATATGATCGAAGGGTGCTAGCAAATCTAAGGACAAGTTTTATATGAAGGCCATTAGAACAATGTTACTATAGACATCAAAAAGTTGGGCTTTTAAAAATGATGATAGTAGCAGACATGCAAATTGTTCAATGGATGAGTGAGTATGTCTTGAGGAATAGAATTCGAAACAAAGATATAAGAAAGGGTTTAGGTCGGAAATATTGAGGAGAAAATGATGGAAAATCGTTTAAGATAGTTTAGGCATGTGCAAAGACGGAGTATTATTGAACCGGTAATAAAGATAGAATGTTGGAACGCTGTGGACTTAAAAAGAGGACAAAGAAGTCCGAATATGAACTAGAGGGTAGGAGTGGAAATATATAAAGGATTTAGAGTTGATGGTTGAGATGTTAAGAAATCGAAAAGAATGGAGAAGATGACTTTATGTGGATGACCATTGGAACAGATCTATCGGTTTATCCAGTTTACTCTAATCTTTTGAGAGTAAGGTTTTGGCACAGTTGTTGTTGGGCAATCTTTTAGTGCGATTTTTCCCCTAAAATTGCATTTGTAGAAGGGGCACCTTATTTTTTTGCACTACAGCATCCCTCATTCTTGTTGCCTTGCTATTTGAGCTTAGGGAATTGTAGATAGGTTTAATATCCATGCTACGGCTTTCTTAATTTAATTTATAAGGGACAAAGACCTGGATTTTTTTTCTAAAGTGGGTTATATTTGGGGGCTTAAGTGGTGTCTATGAATTGAAAGGATCATGAGAATTTCCTATATCTTGTTGTCGTGATTGTGATGAGATAGGGCTTTGTTCCTTGCTTCATATACGGATCTTGTTTCCGTGCCTTCTTGGGTTTTACTTTTGCATGCTTCATATCATGAGAATTCTGATGTCCAATGCACTGTCTATATACAATCTCATCACTAATGGAATATATAGATGTCTCAAACTTGCTTATCTCTCTTTCATGTAACTCTATCTCTCTCTCTCCCTCTCTATAATTGGTAAATGAAAAACTATTCTTCATCACATCCTCTCTTTTTATATGTTTGTATTTGTGTAATGGGTTCACTTGAGGACATTATAATGAGATTTTGTGCTAAAAATTAACAAACAAGATGAAAAGAAGAGGAATTGGCTGGCCAGTTTCTTTGACAAAACCATATAAATTTGCACGAATTGAATCAAATTATGTTCATCGGTAAGGAGTTAATCAGCATAAAGACTTTCTTTTTTGATTTTCTTATATTGGGTCTACCTGACTATCTCATAAGTGTAGCTCCTTGGTGTTGACTTGTTAACTTTTTTTTTGGTATGCAGGGCATCTTAGCTACAAGTTTGAGGTGATGCCTGTGCTAGAACAATGCTCTAATCATAAGTTGATGGTTGGTTTATGTTATAACAATGTGAAAATTTCTTGTTGAAGTAGCTTAAGTTTGTATTTCTGTGGCTAATTATTGTTACCAATGTGGTTGCTTTTATCCCAGATTTCCCTAGATGCGGAACACGCAAAATGCAGCATTTGCCTTAATGTCTGGCATGATGTTGTGACAGTTGCTCCGTGCCTTCATAATTTCTGGTTTGTTGATTATAGTATATTAGTATTCAATAAACGGTTTACTTTGACCTTTATAGCTAGGACTAATTACTAATGCACTTATATTGATGGAACAGCAATGGATGCTTCTCAGAGTGGTTGAAGAGGTGTCAGGAGAAACACTCAAGTGTTTTGTGCCCTCATTGTAGGGGAGCTGTGCACTTTGTTAGTAGAAACCACTTTCTGCATGGTATTGAGGAGGTGCTACTGCATTCTCGCTTTTGTATGACCGTTCTAATATTTTGTTATATGAATATTTTTAATTTGTATTGATTTTTTCAGTTAAATATGCTTTTGCTTGAATTGCATTATATATTAGTTTGATAAAAATTTTGGAAAATCAACAGATCTTATTTAAGCGAGAAATAGTTTTTCCTTTCAGTTGTTATCTATAACTTTGTTTGGTGGACATTTGCTCACAGGTCACCGAGTCATCTTCACTCTGCAAGCTATCAGAAAATTGTTGTCTAAGTTTACATGTTGGAGCATATTTGTTTGCTGATTTGTTTTGATATTCTAAATACATGTCATTGTTTGTTCCATTGATGCATGCTGTCTTCATCTTACATGAATGATCTTTCTCTCCGTGTAACTTCTCGTTTTGACATTTGACTGTCCTGACCTGTTTTCGAGTAGTCTAAAGTTGAGTACGCTGATTTTTGAGCTGATTTTTTGGTAGTGAATTCTTTTTTGATGCAATATACTATTATTACTTTGTATAAACAATTCCTAACTTTTTGACCCATTATCTGTCTCTAGTGTTATTTAAGAATGAGTTTTATTATATAAGTTAAAACTTTAAAAAACCAAAGCTCTTAAAGCTATTGGTTTATCTAATAGAGGTTTATTTCCTTTTCTAGCTCAAAGTTTCCATTACTTTTTAAAGACTTTCCAGTTAGTGGTTATCTAAATATATTTGGCATTTGGCTATGCTACAATATTGAGCTTACATGACGTGCTTCCTGTCTCTGTAGGAAATTTTGCGGGCAGATGCTTCCCTACGGCGTTCTGCAGAAGACCTGGCTATATTAGATTCTTATGCGTCGATAAAGTCTAGTCTTGTAAGTGATTGCTATCGACATCTAATGAATTTAATAAAAGTATCTCATGAAAACTTGAGTCAACTGATAAATGAAGAATAGAAAGGGAAAAACGAAGAATAGAAAGGGAGAGAGGGTTTAACCTAGGGATGATGATTGGGAACAAAATCAAGGTAAAATTGTATAAATTCTCTTCATCTTATTTAATAAATCAATTCCATTGTTTATGTTTGTAGGTCATTACAAATGGAAAAAGGAATCGTCGAAAAAGAGAACATTCACCGATTTATCAAGAAAGGCATGAGATAGAGCTACAATGCCGTCAATGTGGTATTAAAAAAATTCTTATCATGATAAATGTGTTTATAATTAACCATTTTTCTAGTAAGTTTGTACCTTTTCTTTCTAGAGGTATGCAAAATAAAACCAGCCGACTTTAAATGGACCTATATAAACTCAGTACTTAGATACTACTGTAAATTGGGCTTCACTATGATGCAACAACCTTTGCGAACTGAAGTCTCGACTTTGACCTGACCACCCTTTTTTAATTTGAACCCAGAAATAGACCTCAATGAGCACAATCCTTTCATGTTCTGAACCGTCTTAATTGACTTTTTGTAAATTGGTTGAGGCTTGAATATCTTGATATGTACATTTCATTATCCCAATGCCATTAAGAGGCTCCCACCTAGGCTTGAATATCTTAATGATGTTATTTATTCTCCTTGGTAATATTTTGGTGGAATCATTTCTCTTTGCAGTGTTGGTGCTTTATAAATGTAGTAAGCTAAGGGCCAAGTCAACTTTTTTGATTGTTTTACTTCCTGAACAATTATTTGCACTTCTTCTATGCTGAAAATGAATGTGTCCAAGTTTGAAAACTATATATGCCATTTATATAATTGGCTCTTGACGTTGCACTTTTGGGGTTCCTTCAACTTAAAAAATTTGAAAGATATCCTTTTTTACTCTTAGACCTATTTTTTAAAATTTTACGAATCACATGATTGCCACAATTAAAATATTTGGTCACAAAGGTTTGCTCTGTAGAGAAAACAACTCATGTTAATTTTATAGGCTTCTTTTGGATGTTAATTTTTATGTTCATAGTATAATCCCTACTTCCCCCATCTCTTTTCTTTTGCACCTGCTTCCCCTCTTCCCAATGCATGCAGCCTTTGTGCACTACAGGGACTCAGATTGGTGATTTTCAATGCAATTCTAGTACTGTCCATTTACAATGTCATGCATGCAGAGGAATGATGCCTTTGAGATCTGATATCAACATCCCTCAAATATGTAAGTTCACTGTTCTCTCCTTTTTTTTCTTCTTGATTTTTAGTGAAGATATGCAGAAAACTATCACTTCTAGTGGATACAGTTTCTTTTTGCCAAATGTTAGGTTTCTGTTATAAACTGTAGACATTTTAGCTTTCTTAAAAATTCCAAAGTCTTGTATAATTTATAGCATTATAATGCGTATATGTATGCGGTAGTATAATAGGTATGTATGCTTCCATCCTCTTGGAACTTGTAATCCCAAGCCTTTGCTTCAGCAAACTTCTATATTAAGCTTGAATCTAACATTGTTGAATTGATTTCTTTGATCTCTAGCAATATTGTAGGGCTAGTGGTCAAATAAGTGTACCTGATAGCAGACTAAAGGAATTGATTATATGCTACAACCTTCTGTTGGCAGTACAAATAAACCTTTTTTAGAAGTTCAAGTTGCTTTTTCGGCTCATTTTTTGACCATAGCGTATTTCGGACTCCGGTGGTCATGAGGATCTTAAATTTTCCTCTTAGAAATAATATCAGTCTTGTTGAGCAAACACTACAAATCCAGGTTTTGACCGAGTTTCTTCCTAAGGCTTCATTTGTCGAGATTTGCACTCAAAAGCTTTGCCATTCAGTCTGGTCTCACAACCTTACTCTTTTCTGGATGTATAGTTGTACCCCCCAAAGCATTCTCTTCCGGATGGTAGCAAGAGGAAGTTCTAATATTCTTTTTTTTGTATTACAGGTAGACTATGGAAAAAGAGGGCTTAGTAATATATCATTGATAAATTTTATTTGGTACTCCTTGTTTGTGTTTTCATGAAATATTTATTGCATCTTTCTCGAGAAAGAGAACAAAGCAATTTTTTGTATAATTTGTATAGATTTGGATCAAAACTTGATATCATATATTTTTGTAACATCATCTTTGTTACCAGCATCCTAAATATCTTGCTTGGTGTTTTGTAGGTTTAGGTTGCAATAGACCCTTTTGTGGTGCTTATTGGCGTGCTCAGGAAGCTACTGCGACAGATCTTCACCCAATGTGCAACCTTGAATCATTTAGACCTGTATGTTTAAATTGGCTTACTATATCTGGACCGCATGTGTCACATGTGCTCTTTTTTGGATGAAGTTTGATTAATGCAGTGTATCCTGCTACAGAATATTTTAAGACTGCGGTGTTGCCTGAAATGCATATTGATGTGATTTTGGTTTGGCTGTGTTTCTAATTGGCCCTTGCAATTAATTGGCTGTCCAGTTCAATGGGTATCTTGGAGCTCTTGATATCCTGTGATCATGGTTGTGTAGGAGGCACATTGTACTCTCACCCATATGGGTATATTTGTGTTTAATACTCTTTTTTATCTTGTTTTATGGAAGAGGATGTTTATTTAATCTATACTATAGGAGCTTGTTTGGAAAAAGTGATTACTTTGTTCTAGGCTCACACGAATCAAAAATTGTGTTTGCTTCTAGCCAAAGTGGTGTTGGGGCAAAACCTAAATCTCCCGTAAGGCCCCATGGAGGGCGAACAACTGTATGTGGGATTTGAGAATAAAGAACGACAAGTGCAGTCATCTCCTTTTCGAGCTATCATTTGTTCTACTCATTGCTAAATACAGTACAATCAAAATCGAGACAAAACAAGCAGTACATTAGGCAAATTAAATTGTGTACAAAGAGGTATGCAGCAAGTTGGACTCAAGAGAAGGATAGAAAAATCTTTATGGAATGGCCAAATTGAGACAGGCGCTTAGAAAGGATCTTATTGGGTGACTTTCTTGTCCAAGATGAAGAGATTAAGGATAGATAGAAGGATTACTTCGACGAGTTGTTGCATTGATGTCAAGGGAGTGGCAAGAGACATCTTGATTGAACTGGTGGAAGAGAACATAGAATATATGAGACATATACACAGAGTAAGTGATATGCAAGATATGAAAAATGAAATGAAAGAAAGCAAAGGGTGTTCATGATCCTATTAAGGCTTGAAAGTTTCTAGGGAAGATAAGACATAATCGGTTAACTAACCTCTTTTACATGATATGAAACACAATAAGATGTCCAATGACTGGAGGATAATCTCTATAGTATATATATACAAAAACAAAGGACATGCACAAGATTGTTCTAATTAAAGGAAATTAAGTTTAGGATCCAGACCATAAAGTTATAGGAGAGGATGATAGAACACCATGCCTCAGAAGATGTACAAGTTTTTCAAGAAACTAATTTGGTTTATGTGAGGACAATCTTCCATGAAACTATCCATTTGATGTGCTAACAAGTGTTGGGTTAAATAAAAAGGATTTGCACATGAGTTTTTTAATATGGAGAAGGCGTTTGACGAAGTACCAAGAGAAGTAACTTGGTGCATTATGGAGAGAAAATGTATGCCATGCAAATATATCATTATAGGATATGTGGAGAAGCGACAAAAGATTTACCAACCACAATTAGTCTATATCAAGGTTCTTCTTTGAGCTATTTTCTCTTTGCACTGGTTGTAGATGAGCTAAAAAGACATATCCATGAATAAGCGCCATTGTGCATGTTGTTCGTTGATGGCATCATATTAATGAACAAAACTATAGTAAAGTCAAGATATGGAGGCAAGCGTTAAAATTAAAAGGGTTAGTGATGATCAGAGTGAGGTTGGAAGATCCATGTCATTCTTTCTCTTATAATCCGTAGGTTCTTTGAGACACTTGAGTAAAAATCAACATCCATTTTTTCCTCCACTAGCAAGTTTTGTTGAAGATCCAATGCCACTATGAAAATCAAGGCTTTTGTTGTACAGCTTCTCCAGCAAGGATGAATTGTCTATATTAATGAAAACTACTGCTCAAACTAACATAGCAGCTATGACAAAATCGAATATGCAATGTCGTAAAGCAGAAAAATATGCTGATTGTTCTGCACGCCCTTCAAAGCATAAGTGTGGCCTATGGGTGCCTTTTATTTCTCTCTACTGTTTTCTTCCTTGGGAAGGATACTTCATTGTTACTTTTGATTAGGCCATGATTCTTGTAAAAGCAATCTGCCTCAGTGTGATATTTCCTTCTTTGTCAAGTGTTTGACTGGTATTCATTTGCTCATGGTTTGTGGGATACCCACTTCCCTTTAGTTAACTGTCTTAGAAACATTTCAAGTTCTATTTTGATGCCTCTTGAAATATTTGATGTTGTAGCTCACAAGAACCCTGGGGTTAACTAGATCTCTTCATTTAGTTTGCTGGTCTGTGTGTGGGATACATTCCTTGACTCCAAATGCTATGTTGCATTAGCTTTATAAGCATTTTTCTCGTGTCTATTCACCACTGTTTCACTCTTTCTTTCGATTTATTTTAAGAATTGTTCCTGGTCCTCCTTTGAGTTGTGCAGTCGTTTTGTTTTTTCACAGGTGAAAGTTTTTATCAAGTGCACTATGTTTTCTTTCAGGTTTCGGAGCACAGAGTTGCTGTTATCCCTTCCGTAACGCATGAAAGGAATTCATACGAGCAAGATGTGTGTACTTCATGAAATTGGTGCATTTTATTTTTTCTGATTTTTTGCGATTATCCTTACAGTCTCATTTTACAGATCACAAATACGTGTATAAGGCAGTTGGGTAAAACATTACAAGAAGTCATTTCAGAATGGGTCACAAAGTTAAACAATCGAGAATTTGGTAATGCCACAAGTCTGTTTATACTGATTTCGTTACGTAACTAGTGGCTGAATGCCTTACATTGTTAGTTATCTCCTTTTTACTGCTTCGGAAACCACGTAGGCTTGGATTCATGCTGTTTGTGCTTGCTGAATATTGTATATCTATGTATATAGTAAATCATGTGCCACAAGAAGTCATTTCGCTACGTGAGCATTATCTCCTCGTTACGTAACTAGTGGTAATATTCTTTACTTTGCTTAGCTGAATATTATATATCATATGGTTACTTTTTTAAGACACTTTAAAGCTTACCTTCTCCTTTAAATTCTGCTTTTTTACCAGTATATCATACATTATATATCTATATATATAATAACTAAAGAAGAAACCGACTTAACACGTGTTGATTCTTATAAAACATTTTGAAATAAGATTTTTAAAATATTATTACATAAAATTATAATCCAGGCGAGGCCCAAAGCAAACCTAGGTGTGCTTGAGGCGCGTCCAGGTGAGGCACAACCTGTTGGCTAATGCATTATGGTGCCTCACACTTTTAGTTTTTAATTTAAAAAAAAATAAAAAATTAAGCTTCGGGTAAACTTAATTCCAAAAATAAGCGTCTCCATGTCCGAGCCTTAGGTCAGGTATGTTCGTAGTTACTAACAGCGAACAAAAATATTGGTCAAAAAAGTCAAAATTGTTTGTTCGCATTTATTAACTGCGAACAAAAGAGAGACAATGTCATTACGTTAAATGGGACAAAAAAAAGTCATTTTTGTTCGCAGTTAGTAATTGCGAACAAACACGACTTTTTTTTGTCCCATTTAACGTTATGACATTTTCTCTCTTTTGTTCGCAGTTAATAACTGCGAACAAACAATTTTGACCAATATTTTTGTTTGTTGTTAGTAACTGCGAACATAACTGGCCTAAGGCTCGGGCATCAAGACGCTTATTTTTGGAATTAAGTTAACCTGAAGCCCATTTTTTTTATTTCTTTTGTTAAAAATACTTATTTGTTTCAAATTTTCTTTTAATTTATCATGAAACGCCTTTGGAATTTTCATTGAATCCATATTCCAGCGCTAGTAAGTAATGGCATGAAAGTAATCATACATGATATCATAACTCATATCCAGCTAATGATCGGTTTCATCACTTTTTTATTTTGTGCTCTGCATATGAATTGTCTGATTATCATTAAAATATTCCATGTAGATACTTTTTCTATTATTATGCATGCTTTCTCTAAAAAAGATACATATATTATTATTGATCAAGGAGCATACTATTTCCTTAGTTTTTTAATTAGTGGGTAGTTGCTATACATGTTTTCACGCTATCCAATGCACAACTTTGACCTTTTTGTATCTTCAGTTGCGATTTTGCAAATAATAAATATTGTAAAAATTTGATATTTTGAAAATGTGCATTGAGAATATTGCTTGATGAATGGTGTTTACTATGTAAATGTGGCCATTAATAAGACACATAGGTAGCCTTAGTTAATTTTTGAATTGCTGGCGTGACTCGCACCACATCTTTGATTACGGTTTGAATATTTATCCTATTTGTTTCTTTCCTAAACAATAATCTTGCATTCTTAAGACTTCATCAACTTTTTTGTGCATGTATGGTCTTACAGATCGTTCAAGAATGCCTTTGCAACATGGTGACATGATAGCTGCTGGTACTCATGTCTGCCGGTAAGTGTATACTCTGATGTTTCCCAATTTTTAGGGGTCATACATGTGCTATTTGACTTGAAAATGTTGCCTTTGTGAGCATGATACTGAGACAATTGGGAGAATGATTTTATGGGGACGGTTTTTCCTTTTGGGTTGTTATTGTATTATAGGCGATTATTACCTTGTTTATTATTCTCGTCATTTCTTATAAATATTATTCTAGAAATGTCCTGCGTGGGTCTTTTGATGATGGTTGAATTATCATGAACTTTACTATGCTTCCCAAGGATTAGCTGTCTCAGAAAGCGTATTGATTTGACTTATTATTGTGTAAAGGTGGCCAACTGGTTGTTCAAGTTGAGTTCTGTTGGAATCTATTTAATTATATCAGGAATGACTATATACTTTTCTTTTGGTTCATTTTGGTTTATCTTCAGATCTATTGTCGATTTATCATGAATGGTCCATCATTATTAGTCATACTGTTTCTAGATCGAGTTGGTTTTAGCCAGTCAATATGACTTCAGGTTAAAAATAGATAAGCAAGTTATGCGTTCATGTCATGTCTATATTAGTGAATTTGGATCAGTTCAGCCTTATGAAGTCTAGGTTGTAGTTGATTATAAATGAGGGAAATGTAGTTTTGATTGCTCTCTAGACTCTAGCAGGCAGCTAATTTTTATTGAGGGACATAAGTAATGATGGAGTATGAAGATCTTAAAGAATCAAACTTTATGTTTCTTCACAAAGTTGGATTCTTGTCCAACTAGAACCTTCATAAATATTTCCATCTGTTGAACTAATACCTCACAGAAGGAAATTTTTTCGTGACTCGTTTGTAATGAAAACTTGAATGTTTTGGCAATGTTCTTAAGTTTTAAGTATTTTGAATAATCTCAAATATAGGTGTAGTCTTCCCAAATTGGTCCTTAACCTATGTTTATTTACTGTGAATTCTATAAATCAGGTCAAAATATGAGGCACAGGCTTATTGATCCTCTTCCATCCTAATAAATGTTTTAGTCCGCAGACTCTGCATAATTGCTTCTCGAATCCTCTAATCTTTCCCAAATTCAACCTGAAATCCCTAATCTCCTCATCCTTTCCATATTACTCTGTTCAAAACTGCACAAGCATACAGAAGAAATATTACTGCTATTTCTCCCATCAAATATGGCACTTGAGAAGAGAAAGAATAATTTCGAATGAGGCAGAAGCAGTTGGATCAGGGTGAGGGGATCAATGGGTGTTGTGATTGGCCAGGCTGGGTAATGTTGGTCAGTAGGTGGTGTAGGCAGTGGTAGTACGCGGCTGAATGGATAATTTGGGTCATTCATATCATCTCAAATTATAAGTCTAGGTCATTCATATCCATTTATTCCAATTTTCTAGCATCTCAAATTGCAAGTCTAGGTCATTCATATCCTTTCCCCTCGTCCTCCAAGTCATCTTCGGTCTTTCTCACCCTCTTTTTAAGTCTTCTGAGCTCCATTTTTCTATCTTCCTTACGGGTTCGCTAATACCCCGTCTTTTGACATGCCTAAACCATCTTAATGATTCTCTTTCATCTTTTCCTTAATATTTGTAATTGCTAAACCCTTTCTGACATCTTCGTTTCGAATTCTATCCCTCAAAGTCTGCCCACTTATCCATCGAAGCATTCTCATTTCTGCTACTCCCATCTTTCTACTATGATTTTTTCTAAAAGCCCAACATTCTGATCTATATAGTAGCTCCGGTTTAATGCCCGTTCATAAAACTTACCCTTTAACTTTGAAGGCACACCTCAATCACTTGAAGATTGTATGATTTGTTATATAAGTTACACTTCATCCATTGGAATTTAAAAGGTACTAGGTAGCAAAAAGCCCCTCAAAGTAAAATGCTGATGTACTCGAATTAATAAAAAATGGTGCCTGTAATACTTCATAGTTGCCTCCTGTTGAGCTAAATTCGTTGCCATTTAAAAGATTTTGTATCATGTGCAGTGATTGTTTTGAGCAGCTGGTTTCATATCTTCTCTATTGGTTCCGGGTTTCATTGCCTTGCCATGTAAGCACATCGTATTATTCTGAAATTGATGTTTCGACTTTTGCTCACGTTCCAATTGCTGCTTCATATGATTCCTACTACTGAAGGGCTGGAAAAATAGGTTTTTGTGTTTGTTTGTTGTTTTAACTGTTAACCAACTGATTCTTGTCGTTTGCAAATGTTTAGCTTCTACCAGCGGAAGCATCTAGCCGGGAAAACTGCTGGTATGGATACGCTTGTCGAACGCAGCATCATAGTATAGATCATGCTCGTAAGCGTAATCATGTTTGCCGAGCTACCAGGGGTTCAAATAGATGAATATACACTGCACATACAAAAGGAATTTGGCAGTTGTGCTGCTATTTTTGAAATAGCATAGCAATGGTGTATCTTTATTCGTATGCATTTTGTTTCTATGTTTTCATGTTGTAACATATGATGGTGATTACTTCAAATTACACCGACTTTTCGATTGAGATAAATCTCGATTCTTATTATAAATTTATATTGAGTTGTATAATAAATCTGAATATAAAAGCAAGTTTTGTATGAGACCGTCTTACAGTGAAATCGATCCATATAAGGAGCTCAATTTCAAAAAATTGAGTACTTTAATATTTGTGTCAATTAAAATGCTCATAATAATGTGTTGAACATTAAATAATTAAACAAGAGTACTTTTAAGTAAGAAAGTGAAAGTGGATTAAATTAATTGAACTATATTAATTTTTAAGTGTGGACAATATAAAAGCTAATTACAAAAATCAAATCAACCTATATACATTAGAAATATATAAATCAAAGAAATTGTCAAATTCTACCCGCATCAAGAATGGCATTTTTACAGCCATTAAACCTAATTTAAGGCTTTTTTTTTTTTTTTTAAATTGATTTATTTATTCAATAATAACAACAATGTTAGAATCTGTATCTCTAAAAATTAGAATTGGTTTTGGTTAATAATCATGGAATGTGTTTAAGTTTTACTGAACTGGTTAGAATTTTAAATATATTAATGATCAAATTTTACTATGTTTCAACTTAAAATTCAAATATAAAAAATTAAGAAAGTAGATGATTTTTATAATATTATTTATGTCCCTTTTAATTTGTGTTACTTTATAATTTAGTTTCATTGATTTTGCTTTTTTTTTTTACAATGATTTCACCTTTTTCTTTTCATCTTAACAACAAATATATTCCCTCTTTATTTTAACCAATTATTTCTATTATCCACTTGTTTTTTTGATATTTTTTTACTCAATTCTCATCATCACTAAATTTCAATGCAACTTGTGCAATCTGGAAGGGACATAAGGGGTATTTAATAGTCTAATAGAAGTTGAACTTTTATTTATACTTTCTTCATTTTTTTTAATTGCATAATAGTTAGATTTCAACACTATTTATCAACCAAATTGACTTTCACATTTTAGATAATCTTTTAAGTTAAATTATAGTCATATGAAATCTTGTTTCAATCGTCTCAATTCAAAGTTTATTAATTTCTCATTTCTATAATTTTTTTGATATGTTTAATTAGAGATATTATAATTAGAGATATTAATAATTTGTGTATTAGATGGTGTGAAAAAGCAAACGATGCAAGTATAAAAAGAAAAATAAAGTAATAATCTTTGTAAGTTCATAATTTGAAGTATAGGTTATTAGCATAGTAATTAGTAATTATAATGATACCTTTTAACACTTTCTAACAACAAATTCATGCGCAAGTAATGATGGAATGTAAAGGACGAAGGAAAAGGCAAATCACTGCATTTAGTCATGCACACTATATTAGATTTTTTTTGCCTACTAGAAGAAAGCCAAAAAGGCTTATAGAAATACTCCCTCAATTTCAAATAGTATTCTTATTTTTTAAATTCGTCATATTGATTTTATTTTATTTTTATTTTTAGTGATGACTCATACTCTTTCATTTAAATTTATTAACTCATTTAATTTATTTTTCATTTACACATTTCTCAACTATTTTATAAATTATACTTTTTTATCAGTTTTATTCATTTTTCTTGAGTTTTATCTTATTTATGCCGAATTATTTTTAATATATTTTTATTTCCATTGGTACATTTCCTCTAGAAGACCGGCCCATCTACCCAACAACTTAGTAGTAGTGTTTGGTAGGCAAAGTAGGTACCATTTTTCTACTTTTGTTACTTCTAGAATCCCACTAGTGGAATTTTATGTCCATCACTAGTCATTGCTCATATAACTTTTAGAACCATCTAATTTCAAATATGTGTGAAGAAACATGAATTACTTAACTAGACAACTTTATAGAAGAAAGTTCATAAAAGATCAATAAGATTGTAAGATTGGTGTAATAAGGGGAACTAAAACACTCGTAAATAAGATTAATCAAGTTAAATGTAATAAAAAAACAAAACCATAATTGCAAAGTATAACGAAATTTTACGTAATCAAGATTACGTTCTCCTTGACTTTTCTTTACAATAGATAGATTATAGAGTTATCCAAAAAAGTGAAGTGAAGTGAAGTCACATGGAATTTAAAAACATACGACGCTACGACAGGCAAAGAAGTGCTCTCTCGAGCACAAGAGTCCTCTTCGTCTATGAGCACACCCGAGCACCGACACCCAAAACATTATGGCTTAAACTTGATCAATGTTCCTTGAACATACATGTTGCTTACCAAAACATTATGGCTCAAACATTATCTTCTATCCACATCTCTTCAACAAACCACAACATAAATATAAATCATAGCTCACCACAATACACCACCATATAAGTGCATATTCACAACATGCACAGATTACATACATGCCCTTCAAATGGATCACAAATTCACAACATGTAAAATTAAATTTTCAACTTATGCCGTTAAGGGGAACCTTTATCACTCAAACTCTTATACTTATGTTAGACTTAGATTTATATATCTAAGTGTTCCACTTGACAATTTTTTAACAAAGTTCGATATTGTTGAACTACAATTAAGTTTTCGAGTGTCATATTCATGTTCGAGTATATAGTAAAGTGTTCAACACAGGTACTTGAGGTAAAATAAAGAGTTCGAGTAACAAAGAAAACAAGGTAAAATCTCTACTAGTTACACCAAACAAGCTTGATAATCACTATCAAATACTTATATAATCTAATAAGATTGAGAAGAATATAATGCTAATTAATACTTGTATATAAATTACAAAAGAATAATGAGACTCCCAAAATTTGACTTAATAGAAGAGGCATGAAAATGGTTGTCTATATCACCATAATGACGTGTTCCACCTACCCAATAGGATTAAGCATGGCTTGCTTACTACTCACTAGTTGTTGAATTTTTCAATCAAATGCTACGTATAACAAAATAGTACAATAATACGCAGTAAACAACTTTAATAAACTATATCAACATGTTGACATTGAGGATTCTAAATTCGTGGGTTTGGAAATTTTGAGACATAATTTAAATATGATTCGATTTAAAAATAGTACAAAAATAGGTTAAATTTAACCGTTCTGACCTATTTTATTAATTTTGTTAACCTTTTTATTTCTATCTTGTCATTTTTTATTAGGACTCATTATAATTCTGATCAATTTTTGTATTTTGAATTAATATTTCTTTGTCTATTTTTATAAGAAAATATTATCTATAAAAATAAAACATTATTTTATGCTATATAATTTTTGTAAAAAATTAATGATAAAAATGAATTTCAATATACTCTTGACAGATCCAACCTAGAATTTATTTAACCTAATTTGATATCCACTTGATTGACTATTTTTGACAGGTTTACTTTTGAGACATATCTTAGTCTACCGATCATCTCTAAAGAGTATGAGTATTAAGTGACTTTTTTTAAAATTATGTGAAAATCTAACCTAAAATCTTTATATAAAAATTAAAAAAAGTAATATTTATTATAATTGAGAAAAAGACTCAATTCTAGAGGGACTTAGTTTGATAAAAAAAAATGTTCTAGAAAAAAAAAATTATATAAGCAAGACTTTCTGCTTGTACTTCCATTTGGTCTAAAACACGAGGAGCAAGCGTTGAAATTTAGAAGACATAAAGAAAAACAAAGTGAAGACCGTCAAAGACTACTACTTACTCCCACATCCATGCTTCCATGTTGTGCATGTTTTTGATAAAATAGATAACCTCAGTGACAGCAATGACAACTAGTCCGACTCAAATTACATATAATATATTTTAATTTTATTTCAAGTAGACTTGAATATTTTTCAAATTTGATATCGCTTGGACTTGGATTTTGTATATGACATATTCTGAGGCTTCAACTATTACCTCAATAAGCTTTTAGCTAAGTTGGTCTCTTGACAAAATATCAAAAACCAACTGATATAAGGTTACGAATTCAAATCTTATTATCAACCCCTCATTTCAAGTATTGGATACTTGCATAAACAGACTAATAATACTTCTGGCCCAAAGGGCTCTTGACCTCTCGTGTAAAGGGTCGAGTATAATAAAGTATATAATATATCTCAGGACTCCAACAATCAGCTTAATCTTTTGATTGAGTTCCTCTCTTAACAAAAATGACTCAAATATTAGCATACATTACTTTTACTTTTGTTTTGATCACATGTTTTTAGGCGGCGACATTTGCATAAATAAACAAAGTCTCTAAAAGTGGTGTATTTTTTCTCCGACCCTGCTTGTAAATTGCTCCA
Organism: Amaranthus tricolor; assembly: GCF_026212465.1. Taxonomy (NCBI): domain Eukaryota; kingdom Viridiplantae; phylum Streptophyta; class Magnoliopsida; order Caryophyllales; family Amaranthaceae; genus Amaranthus; species Amaranthus tricolor. Next base: position 27,605,970 of record NC_080053.1, read on the forward strand.
AAAGAAAGAAAGAAGACATTCCAATGATCAATGTAGCTAGACTTATAATAAATTCATGAAGAATTAGCTAATTCATACTAATAGGCATAGTACAATTACACTCATTTTCTTTATTTTGGAACCCTAAAGTAGAACACAAACAAGCACTCCCTAAAACATGGTATCTCATCATGTAATGTTGTTGATTCTTCATAACCTCATGATTAGATGAAATCTTGGAAGAATAATTAGGAAGACTGATAGATAATTCAAGATTAATTTCTTTGTAACCTTCTTCAATGGTCACAATACTACTATTATTCGAATCTTCATTAATAATATTGGAAGATTTACTAATAATAGTAGGCATAATACTAGTGCAATAATATTTTTCATGTCCCTTGTCAGTGGTTGTAAAGTCGTACTCCAGATTCGATCCATGCCCAAAATGTAACGTTGAACCTCGTACATTGATCAATTGAAACGTGTTATTGTTGTTGCTAGTATTTTTATTGTGATAATTGTTTGTATTGAGTTTTGTTAACGCATTTGTATTGGTGGCGGTGTTTGGAGTCGTATTGGCTGAATTTTGTCGACGATGAGTTTGTGGGTCTATACCACGACTAATAAGCTTTCTTTTGATGTGAGTGTTCCAATAATTTTTAATTTCATTGTCTGTTCTTCCGGGTAATTTGGCAGCAATTAAAGACCACCTAAAAACAAAAGAAATTGTATTAATTAAGATTTGATAAATAAATTAATTAGGGATGATATAACAAGTAAGCTGGAATAGCTCAGTTGGTTAGAGCGTGTGGCTGTTAACCACAAGGTCGGAGGTTCAAGCCCTCCTTCTAGCGAAACTTACAAGTTTTTTTCCTTTTGATCAAGTTTTTATGATTTTAATTTATTTCACTTATGGGTGATTAGCATTCTAAATTTATTTGACTTATATGTTTTTTTTTGTTTTGACAATAATAATAATATTAGAGTCTTAATCCCAAAAAATTAGAATCAACAAATTAAATGGAAAAAGAAAAAAGGACATACTTGTTGCCAAGCAAGCTATGGAGGTTGATGATAAGTTCATCTTCTTCTTCGGTGAAATTGCCTCTCTTGAGATCTGGTCTAAGGTAGTTTATCCATCTTAATCTACAACTTTTTCCACATCTTTGTAAACCTGAAAACATTAAGAATTAATGTTAAGAACATATTTGTAAGAAGATTTAATATATTTTTGTACATGGTATATTGAGGGAAGGAGAGCATTATTAGGGTAGGAGGAAGTGAAAATTTAATCCAAAATCGTACCCAAAAAGAAATAATACTTATTTCATATAAGACAATTCCTGATTATCTATCTATAAATGTCCTCTTTATAACTCATGTATAGAGTTTATAGCATTTGTAAATTTATATACTAGTATCGTTTCACAAGTATGAAGATATAGTACAAAATTTTATATAGAATTCATGTGTATAGTAACTTATTAATACTCCCTCCGTTCTTTTTTAAGCTTCTACTTTGGGTTTTTCACACATATTAAGGAAGATAGAATCTTTGGATTGTAATGAGTATTATTTTAATTAAATAGTAGTGTGAAGTAATGATTGTATTGGAAGTATGAGGTTGTAGTGGGTATTGTTTTAATTAAATAGTAGTGTGAAGTATTGATTGTATTGAAAGTATGAGAGGGAAAATAATTATAAATAAAAGAAAAGGAGTACATTAAAAGAAAATGGGGGTTTTAAGGGGTAAAAGTGGGATAAAAATTTTCTAAAAACAGAAAGTATTCTAAAGTGGAAGAACTTTTAAAACTATCCGTTATAGTAATATGGAAGATTAAAAAAGAACGGAGGGAGTAACTGTTTATTTTTAAAAGCCACACTTATTTAAATTAACTTTTATATAAAAAGAGAATGTATAATTATTAAACAAAGGAGGATAGTATATATTTAAAGAGGTTATTTTTTGAGATTTCAATTTCTTAAGACAAATGTAATAGTATAATTTGAATTTTATGCGAGTGGCTACTCCCCTCATCCTTTTCCAACACTACCCTCCCTATCAACTCAAATGTAATGAGCAAGAAAATAAAATGTAGAAGAGGCATCATGAGCTTTTTTTATGCGATAAGGTCGTAGATTCCTCAACAAATAAAGAGAAGAGAAAATTAATATTTTCGTAAATAGTAAAAATTAATTAAACTTTTTTCACACAAGTTATCAAAATAATAATTCTCAACCACTAAATCAAATTTATAATTCTCAAAAAAATAACAAAATTCCACTGATATTTAAAAACCCCAAATACAACCCTTAGATAAATTATTCTTAAAACCTAATTTTAATTGTCATAGTTATGAATTATTAACCTCATATTGAACATGTACGCATGAAATATATCTCGATTAGAGCATATATCATTCTTTCACGAGTAACCTGGGTTCGACTCTCACTAACCCCTCGATCCCTTTCACTCGGCCTAACATGTAACAAAAAAAGTATGATATACAAAAACGATTTTGATACCATGTTATAAAACCAACTTAACCAAAAACGCAAACTAATGATTGGACCCCAAAATATGTTATATACTCTAACAACTAAGTTCTTACCGGCAGCTTTAGGAAGAGATCTCCAACAACCTTCACCATGAACTTTGATGTAATTAATAAGACGTTCATCTTCCTCTTTAGTCCATGCACCTTTATTTGTATGTTCTTTCTCACAACATGGTGATCTTCCCATTTCAATTATTTCCTTAATAATTCTTAATCTTTAGCTTTTAATTAATAACAATAATCAAGATAATTACAAAGCTAAAGATTGTTAGCTAGGTTTATGAGAATTATAAAGCTAGCAAGCTTTAAAGAATTCTACTATTAATAATGTTGTTGGGTATGGGATATTGTGGTTGGGGAAATAAGTTAATTAAATAAATTAATAATATTTTTTTAAAAAAATGTGATTAATTTTGACTAAGTTGGTAGAGAGAAATAAAAAAGAGGACTATTTGGTAGGTAGCCCTACTTTTTTGTGTAGTTGTGAGAGTTATATCTTTCTCATTCTAATTAGAGTATATTTTATACAACTTTTTTTTGATTGAATAGTCTAATTAATTACAACAAATTTAATTCTTGCCGTTGTACCTAAACTTCTTCCATTAATATTGTTTCTTTGTGTTTGTATTTTCTTATTACTTTTTACCTCTCCTGATTTTCCTCGTGCATAGATCATGACTAATATTTTCCCATGTTACTATTAATAATATAATGTTAAATACAATACAAATTAATTAAAAATAAGAAATTTCTATGTATGATAATAGAACTCTTTACTTTGTTGATCACCAAATAGACAGATTATTCGATTCACTATTATATGAATATTATGTGATCAATGTGTGCCACTAAAGCTAATGACAAGTTTTACTGAACGAGAATTAGATCAAATGTTACATTGATCATAATGTTGGGCTTTAGAAAGGATTATAGTATAAAGATGGGAGCAATTGAAATGGTAATGCTATGATGGATCAGTGGTCATCACCCAAGAGATATCATTCGTGACGAAGAAATAAGAAAGAGTTTTGGGTCGCAAATATCAAGTAAAACATTAAAGAGAATCTTTTAAGATGTTTTGGACATATTTAGCAAAGACGGGGCATTAATACACCGGAAAGAAAGATAAAATGTTAAAACTCATGAGATTAAAAAAGAGAAGTGCAGGATTGAAGATGACTTGAAAAAAATAGATAACAAAGGATTTAAAATTACAGATTCAGATGATATAATCATATAAAATAAATAAATAAATAATAAGAAGAAGAAGAATCTATGTATACTCAAGTATGAGGACCTCATAAGGTATTGTACTTCTATTTTTTTATCGTAGGGCTGCCTGAGAAAAGGAGAAGACTATTTGACAATTAATTAAACGGTTGTTTCATATTTTTATATATTTAATGTCGAAGTTGAGCATTGAAAAAACTACAACCAAATAGTGTATACATATATATATATATATATATATATATATATATATATATATATATATATATATATATATATATATATATATATATATATATATATATATATATATATATGAATTAACTGCAAGAGCGAATTTGTGTATACAATGAGCATAAAATCACCTAAAAAGTACTTCATAGTTATATTTGTACAATAAAGTAATAGAATTTAACAAGGATCAAAATTTTATAATAGATATATTTATTTAAAAATAATATATCCGTATTTCTCATTTACCAGTTGAAACATATATTATTTATTTTTCTAGAAAAAAGGTAGATTTGAATTCTCACCATCTTCTTCAATCAACCCACTTTGTAGCAAAAAAGTATTGATGATGTTAAAACTCGACAAATGCTGAATGTAACATCACATACCTGTTCGTTCTTAATGTTTTGGCTCCATGCTGCATGCACATAAAAATTTAATATAATTATTACCACCAAAATATATTAATTATTTTATAATCCCTTATTATTAGAGTTAAAACCAGTAAAATTAAAAAGGATCGTGAATCATGGCACTATAATCAAGTTCTACTGCTGCACGTATACCACACAATGGTTGCTCACTAATCACTGATAATGACATTTTTTATCGAATACTCCTTACATTTCAATAAATTTGTTTTATTTTCATCTTAATTCGTTTTTACTTTTAAAAATAATCTCATCACTTTTATTGTGATATGTTGGATTGAGCTTTAAAAATGATTGATGGACTACCTATAAATATAAGGTTCATCTTTTTTAAGTTAGCCTATTTGCTAAGAACTACACAGCTAAGCGTTCATGCTGGAGAGCAATCTTAGGTTAGGTGACCTCTTAGCCAGATTGCTTTTCGGGTGCACATGAGGAAGGCACCAAAATGCGCTGGAAAAACTTATGTTGGTTTGTGGAGTCAGTCTACAATCATCATGAGTAGATAGTTAGTCACTGACACTGTGATGGGCTCAGGCTTACTTTATATTTTCTTTTATTTCTAAATATTTTACTACTTGAATCCACTATACAAACTTTTTAATCTCCGTGTTATCTGTAAATGACACAAATTAAATGGGACGGATGGAGTAAGTGGGGTTTTCCTTTTCCTGATTTCATCACCTGAACCAGCAATTATTATTTTAATAATTTTTTGGAGTATATATTAGTACTTAGTTTCTAGAAGGTCTTAATTAAATTATTTTGTAATTTAAAGAATTAATTAGCTTAAGGTTGGTGAACTACCCTTTCTTTCAAGTCCATGCTTTTTAATATTTCATTGTCACCATGTGGGCCATTATTATATATGAACCTTACAATATTAGCACTACCATCAATATATCTTGTCCCTCCTTTCTTACCTTTTTCTTTAGTGTTCTAGTAGTAGTAATAGCCTAAATGAGTTATATACTATGAGATATGAAATATCTTGTTATTTTAAGAGCTATTAAGATGTTAAGCATATAATTTAGTATAGATATTTGATGTATATTAAGAGTTAATGGAAATGTGTCATTAAGGCTTAATGGAAATGCTATAATTATTGTACAAAAAATTATATCATACAAGTTGTCAAATTTCAGATGACATTCTGTTAATTATCCATACAAATATCACAATTTTAGTGGGGCAAAAACTACCTATGTGTAAACTAAATAAAACTTGGATAAAATAATAAAATTTTTTTTAAAAAGATAATTTACATACTAAAAGAGTTTTGAATTTAAACTGTTTCTAACGTAATTTTGCATTTTTTTTTACATTATATACATTAAAATATTTGATACCTAATGAACACATATGTAAGGAAATTATCAAATGCAATTTGACATTAATTCAATTGTTAAATTTTACCGCCTTATAAATAGTTGTTATGAGAAATTGTCAAACAATAATTTATTTATAAATCTATATTTGGTTAAATATATATGTTTACTTGCATCATTATATGCATCTAAATGTCTATTATCAAATTGTTAAATACTAAAATTTGAAATCTGATAACAGATATATAATTTAACCTTTATTTATAAATCAAAATTTGAAAATGTCGATTCTTACAAATTCGTGCATTGCATGGCTTTCTATACTAGTATGCTAATATTAATTACAAAAGTAAGGCAACAAGTTTGTAAATCTTGATCTTAACGTCTTTAAATGATACCATATAAAACGTATATAAAAACTTTTCTTAAGCATTATTTCTCTTATGATACTTGATTTGAATAGCGTGAAATAAACTTAGAAATACATGTTGGAACAAATGTACTTTAACTCATAGTATGTTAAAATTGCCGCTAGCTAGAACACTATTAGTTTTGACATTGAAGAGTTGCTTGCATTATATTGGATCACTCTCTTTTTAGACAATAATAATAAAGGCAGAGCCTTAATCAAAAAAATATAGTCAATTACGTGAATTAATATATTTCTCTTTATGAACCAATCTTTAAATAAGTGTGCACCACTTGTTCAGTTCAACCCAACAAGACTAAGTATAAGATCATTTAAAAGTAAAGATGCCATAATGTGGTCTAAAAGATTGTTTGAGGCATTAATTCCACTTCATTTTGACTCACAATTTTGATAGAGTATATAAAATGTCTTGGGTTTTTAACAATCAGTTAAGATCTTGTTGAGTTGGTACATGACAGAAGTTCATGAGTTTGAATTTCATCAACCCTTTATTATAAAGTGCATATTTAGTATCATGTATAAGGAGAGCATATACTACATCAAGGCTCTCATGTGAGGGAGCGTGATTCAATATATAACACATCTCAGGGTTTCAACAATCAGTTTAAGCTTTGGAGTTAGTTTTTTTCCCTGTTCAAAGAAAGCTGAAGCGACTCCACCTAAAAGGTTCTAAGTTTGATGATTATTTTGTCGATGAAAATTAAAACTGATCTACAAGTTTATGTAATCGATTATAGTCTTTGTGATTAAGGCTTTGGCATTATAGTTGCCTTTACGATGAGTTTATTCCTAAGTTTCTAGAAGGCATAGTGTCAATTGAGAAACCATATGCTTGCTGCAATAAGGAACGTTAGCTGCATAGAAGCCTGATTTTACAAAATTGGCAATTAACCCTTAAGTTGCTAATAAAACAATGGCTCGCTTTCTAATTGGCCTAGAACCCACAATAGTCGGAAAGGCCTTGGCAGTGCTATATAGTGTTATTTGATCTATTTTAAATAATAAAAATTAAGAAATTTTGCTTGTTAAATTTGAAAAATATGCCAAATTTATTAATAATGCAAAAATTAAGATTTTACCTCTCACTTAACAAATTTTCTAGATCTGTCACTAAAGGTAAAATTTATTTATTTTAGAAGCATTATTTGAATTGTCATGCTATGGTATTGTCTAGTTTTTGTGGCCTTGTGAAAATTTGTCTTCGCGATGTATAATGGGGCGGTTCGACCCAATATATCAAGGGTCGGGTTATTTTTAAACAAGTTATCAATGGATCGGGACAATAATGAATTGGATCATTATTGGGCTTTGGTGTAAACAGATGGACTGGGCCAGTTCATTATTGCACTTTATTGTCTTAAAATAAATAAATATTATTGGATTAACTATTTACGGATCGGAGCGGATCAAGTCTAAATGGGCTTTGACTCGCATCTACCCAATTTAAATTTTTGACTCAACTCAACCCGTTAAAATTTTGACTGCTTGGCCCGTAAACTTTGACCTGTCCCGCCCTACCCGATTCGACCCGATGAATGCCTCTAAATTTACCATCTTTAAGTCAATGTGCATTAGATATCCTGCTGAAAGACAAGGAAATGAACAACTTTTCTTGTGAGAGGCTAACTGCTAACTCTCAAAGCAAACTTAATTTCTTCGGCTAGTCTCTCGAGAGACGTATCTCAAACCCAACCCATTAAATATTAATACCTATTTACTGTATTATTAATGCCTACTTATATTATCTTTAATGCTTACTTAGTGTATACTTAATGCCTATTTTCAATATCTTAAATGTCTACTTACATAATTCTTAATGCTTACTTACAATATTTTAAAATATATATAATAAGTCAGCCCAATTAAAAATTTTCTCTACAATTTGTGTAATTTCTTTATTCATAGATGGACCGTGTTCCTCATCTGTGACATGGGGACTCAGTATCTTGCAACGAGGCTAAACTGCTACGAGGTTTTCGCAAGGTATCCTGATCGAAATTAAAGTCGAGAGTTCCGAAACATGTGGGCTTGTGCTTGATCTTGTAGGCTTGATAAAGCTACCGCGACCTTTAACAAAAATTTAATTCGCCCATCTAGCATTGGATTTATTTGTCTACAAAATGAGTTTCTTTTAAAAAAAATTACCAAAATAAGTTTTGGGAAATTTTTAATACAAAAAATAAGTGTCTTTGTATTTGAACTTGAGGTTATAGTTTGTTCATTGTTAGTAACAACAAACAAGAGAATAACATGTTAAAAGTCAAAATAATTACGACGATTTTGTTTGTTATTACTAACAACGAACAAAAGATAGATAATGTCTTAGTTTTTGAAAAATAAAAAAAAAAAGATATTTGTCATTATTAGGGGTGTTCAATGGGTCGGGCCCCCATTTTGAGCCCTTGTCTGTCCTATTTTTAGAAGTGTTTTGTAAGGGCTAGACTGAAAATGAGCTGAGCCTAAAACGAGCTCTGTTATAATTAAAATAAAATGGGTTATAAAAGAGCTCAATAAGGATCGAAAACGGGCCTTTGTAAATAACATAATTAATATACTACCTCCGTTTCTTTTCATCAGTCACTCTTAGTTTGTAATTTATTCTTAATCTATGAATTAAAACATAGTCAAATGAGATCTTGTTTGATTCATCTCAACATAAAGTGCATTAATATCTATTTTTATAATTTTTAATTATGCACATTTAAAGAGATTAAAAATTGAATTAGTACATTGGCAAATAAGTAAAAAGCAAATGAGACATTTGAAAAGAAACGGAGGGAGTATAAATTAAATATTATAAATGACAATGTCAATGAGTATTATTAATATTTTTTCAATTTAATTATTATAAATGATAATTTAATTGTCATAAATTGATAAATGGGGATTAAAATAATTTTTAGTAATAAAAATGGGTCGGATTGGACCGGGTCAAGCTTTCAAAGCTCGGCCCATCTAAAGCCCATATTAAGTTTAAAGGGCGCTTTTTTTACCCGACGCATATTTACTTAAGTCTAGCTCTGCCCTTATCCGGCCCATTGAACACCCCTAACTGTTATGAATAGTGAACCAACAATTGGTATATTTTTTCCCTTGTAATGGCTATGACATTGTCTTCGTTTTGTTCGCTGTTAAAGGGTTTAAATTTTATTTATCAGTATTTTTGTTTGAGGTTAGTAATAACGAACAAATATCTAACCTCATCTTTGGCATAAAGATATTTATTTTGAGGATTAAAATTTTTTGTAGCTTATTTTTTTCAATTTTTCTAATATGGTTCCTAGTAGAACAAATGATAGTAAATATAGCACATCAAAATTATTATTGGTTAAATATACTTGAGATAGATAAAATGTATAGCATATTTTGTGGCTTCAATCGTTAGATTAAATTTTTCGGTTGAATATTTAGCGTTATGTATGAAAAGAGTATGTGTTGCATCTATATTTATAGTTTAAAGAGCTCTAATAGAAAGAGGTATAATAGAATCTATAACATATCATAGGACTTTTACCATAAGCATAAACTTTTGTTTAAGTTGATTAATTAATATACATAATATTTATTCTATTGTTTAAATTGTTCGAGTGTTGAACGTGATTTGTTAACATGTAACGATAATATGGCATTACAAAATAAAACTGTTGGGGAAAAAAAAGCAATTTATGATGAGATAGAATTCGTCATTGGAATTAATAGACTACTACCAAATCTACCTCTAACTTATAAATACATTGTTATGATTCGTACTTGAGTCGAGATGATGAATCACAATTTCTTGAAGAAATGCATTCATATCGTTGAATGACTTTTTAAGCTTTAAAAAGTTACATCAATATTATGTAAACATTTCTTTAAAAAAAATATTATGTAAACATTAGTATAAAACCCGTCCAGATACGGTTATTAGAATAAAGATGTAGAAGTATTAAGATTTTTAATAATGATATAATTATATATTATCTTTGTCAAGTACACATTAAAAGTTTTGTAATCAATATAATTATAGAAAAAAATTTGGTCCTATTTAGTCAAGAGCAAATTCCCATGAGGTTAGTGATGAGTTCGATCACTTGATCATGCATGCTCTATCTTGCACTCTTGAGAGCGAAGATGGGAGTTTTATGAGGTATGGACACATATGTTTTGGGTCACTTGATCAAGTAATGAATGATGATGAGTTGGTGTGCTTTAATGATGGGAAGGCACAAAGTTTGGGAAGCTTTAAAGGCTCGACCAGCCGAGTTGAGAGGAACAAGTTGAGTAACGGCTCGAGCCAAAGAAGCAGCAGATCTGTGCATTTTGGATAGTCAATCGACCGGTCGAGCTAGGACGCTTGATCGAGCAATATGCAGCACGAGTAATCAGTGGCCTTCTGTTTAAGTCATGTTTTTGTTTGGGCTTTTAATATGTTTTATGACTATATAAGGAGCCTTAGAGCATCATTAGGGTTATGTGAGTCAAGCTAATACACTAGAAGCACTAAGTTTTATTCAAAAGAGCTCTTCATTGTATTAGTGATTTTGTGAGAGACTACTATTAAAGGTGAGGTCTTTGCTTTGAGAGATTGTTCTTGAAGCTTGTAAGGTGAGTCATTAATGTAATGTTGATTAGATTAATGATAAGATACTTGATTTGAGGGGGAGGTATCATTAGATACCTCATATATTGTGTGTTTTGTCTTCTCTATTGTTGTGCTTTGTTTTTAGTGTTTTCTTTGCACTTGTTTGTTGCTTATTTCTTCACCATTGCCACAGCCTATTCACAACAATTGGTATCAGAGATTTAGGTTTGATTTGTGGATTGTTTTGTGGGTGAAAGTTAGAGTCTTTGGTGGGGAATCAATATGGGTGATGGTGCAAAGTTTCATATTCCATTGTTTGATGGAAAAATAAATTTTTCGGTGTGGATGAGCAGCGTAGAGGACTTGTTAGTGCAACAAGGGATTGATAATGCTCTTGAGAAGAGCAAGCCCACAACAATGGATGAAGGGAAGTGGGTGGCCGTGAAGATGAAGGCGGTGAGCACTATTAGGCTTGCCATTGCACCTGAAATCAAGTACAACTACTTGATGGAGACCGACCCCGGTGTGTTGTTGGAGAAACCTCAAAAGATGTATGTTTCAAAGTCTCTTACCAACAAGTTATGCTTGAGATGGGAGTTGTATCAACTCATGAAGGAGGATGATACAAGTATGCAAGATCATATCAACACATTAAATCAATTGGTGTGCCAATTGTTGAATGCCGATGAGAAGCTTTTCGATGAGGAGAAAGCCCTACTACTCTTGGCTTCACTTCCTAAGAGCTATAAGAATATATTTCAAACGTTGCTCCTTGGGAGGGAATCTACCACACTCGATGAAGCTTTGGCGGCGTTGAGGGAGAACGATAGGTTTATGGAGAGGCATGATGGGGAAGATAAGAAGGGGAGTAGTGAGGCATTATTTGGTGAGGGCTCAAGAAGAAGAGCAAAAGAGAGGGGTTATCAAGTAAGGAGAAAGTCTCAAGGGAGGAGTGACTATACTCACAAGGAGTGTCACTATTGTAAGAAGAAGAGGCACATTCGAATGATGTGCAAGGAGATGAAGGAAGACCTCAAGAAAATGAAAGACTCGAAGGTTGGAAGAAGAGATGGTGAAAGTAGTGGGAGTGCCACTCTAGGTTTTATGGTTGATGATGACTATAATGGTGCGCTTCTTGTTGATGGTGGAGTGACTCGTAGTAAGAAATGGGTGATTGACTTCGGTTGCTCATTCCACATATGTTGTGAGAAGGAAAAGTTTCTAAGCTTAGCTATTGTGATGGAGGCCTTATCACCTTACCTAATGATGAGAGGGTGTAGGTGGAAGGTATTGGTGAAGTTTTTATTGTGACACATGATGGTGTCAAGAAAAGGCTAGGTGGTGTGAGGTAAGTTCCTAAGCTTGAGAGGAACCTCATATCACTTGGTAGGTTGGAGTCTAAGGGATGTACCTTCAAAGGTAGTGGTGGGTTGTTGAAGGTCATTAAGGGGAGCATGGTGCTCATGAGAGGGAGAAGGAGTGAGAGCAACTTGTATGTGCTACAAGTTGAAGGTGGTAGCCTAGGCCACATTGATGATGGTTGCAAGTCACCTAAGAAGGTGACATTTGATGATGGTAAGGAAATTGGTCTTGAGGGGGAGATTGTTGAGTCAAGTGCCAATTCCCATGAGGTTAGTGATGAGTTCGATCACTTGATTATGCATGCTCTATCTTGCACTCTTGAGAGTGAAGATGAGAGTTTTATGGGTTATGGACACATATGTTTTGGGTCACTTGATCAAGTGATGAATGATGATGAGTTGGTGTGCTTTAATGATGGGAAGGCACGAAGTTTGGGAATCTTTGAGGGGTGCTCGACCAACCGAGCTAAGAGGAACAAGTCGAGTAACGGCTCGAGCCAAAGAAGCAGCAGATCAGTGCATTCTGGATAGTCGCTCAACGGGTCGAGCTGGAGCGCTCGATCGAGCGGTATGCAGCGCGAGAAATCAGTGGCCTTCTGTTTAAGTCACGTTTTTGTTTGGGCTTTTAAGCCTTTTGTCCTAAGTCTGTCTAATGTGTTTTATGACTATATAAGGAGTCTTAGAGCATCATTAGGGTTATGTGAGTGAAGCTAATACAGTAGAAGCAACTAGGGTTCATCCAAAAGAGTTCTTCAATGTATTAGTGATTTTGTGAGAGACCACCCTTAAAGGTGAGGTCTTTGCTTTGAGAGATTGTTCTTGAAGTTTGTCAGGTGAGTCATTAATGTAATGTTGATTAGATTAATGATAAGATACTTGATTTGAGGGGGAGTTATCATTAGATACCTCATATATTGTGTATTTTGTCTTCTCCATTGTTGTGCTCTGTTTTTAGTGTTTTTCTATAACAGGAGTAGCAATATCAATACATAACTAACATTTAATAATAATGTTTAATACAAAAATATTGCGAAAGTCTCAAAATGCCGAACTGTTTAAAAACTTTCAATCATCAAAACCGAAACTGTTTAAAACAAAAGTAAAATATTACATCTGATAGCTCAAAATGAAAAAAATACATCATCATCAAGTCATCAATAAAGATATAAAAAGCAGCTAAGTTCTCGATAGATAATAATTGCTACGGCTTAGATCGGAACCTGAACTAAATCTTACAAAATGCCGCCATCCATGATATAGATGACAGCCGATTGAATCGGTCACCGCTTAACACCGAGCATAACTTCCTATCCAGCTCAAAATACGGAAATTATACGCTACATTTACAAAATAATAAATTTAAAACTTATACTTAATTGACACCACCGTATACTTTTACCATATTCTTTTTCTGTTCCATACTTTTAAGTCATTAAGATACCAGACTCGATTCTGACAGAAGTACGTTACTACCATTTATACAATTTGGTAATCTTAACACTTAAATAAGTTTATTTGGTTAATATTCATAACCATACCATACATCATAGCATTAACACTAATCAAGTTTATCACTGATCAACAAGCACATCAATATGACACTTGATATATGTAAGGGTCTAGTTAGGTGAGGACCGTCCTAAACCCTAGCTGTGGTGGGAGTCGTCACCCCTCCAATACAATTTATGCTCGAGCTCTACAGGACAGGTAGCTAACCCCCTGTCTTACACCGCATTTTATGTGCCGGCCAACACGAGCGCCGGGATTTTACATGCCGGTCCATGGTTCAACATTACCTTACTATCAGGGTCATTCAATCAATATTCATTCACACAAGTACATCACATTTTTATTACTACAATTTGACTTTAACTTTGACTTTGATCAACTTAGGTGATAACCTCTTTTATATAATAAAATTTTTAATTATAACGTAAAATTAACCTTCATGTCTTTTTTGATGGGAAACTTTATGTCTTTATACATTCATTATTAAATTCTTACACATTAAATTTTATTTATAACTTTATTCTAATAGTTCACTAAATTCACACTAATAATGTAATATTCTATTAATAGTCTCCAAATTAATATTTTCCATAAGTAGCTACTAAAATCTATTTCTCTTTAAATAAGTTCCCAAAATTTCTAACTTTACAATAAATAAAATTTTATTCTCTTCAAAAAAATCATATATTCTAATTAAAATTCAAGTTAAAATTGCATCATTTTAATAAGTTTCCAAAATTCTACAACTTCACGAAAAATCAATATTTCAAGTTTAGAAAAGTAAGTAAACTTATTAGCTTTGCAAAATTCAACATTCTAGTTATAAAACAAATAAAACTTATAATTTCACAAAATCAATATTTCTAGTTTTAAAACAAGTCAAACTTATAATTTTCACAAAAATCAACATTTCACACATAGTTTGAGTGGCAAGTATACTAAAAATACTTTTATATCATTCTATATAAATTTTAGTCAAATGGTTAATAGTGATTAAAAGTTACTATTATGAAATCTCATATATTCAAGAAAAACACTTCAATATTTAATAACTTATAAAAATTTCTCAAAAATATCTTTTTAAATTGTTATTTTATCATTATCACAAAAACAGTCATAATAATTTAAAATAGTAAATCAAATTCTTTTTTTTTTTTATTATATGATAGTGGCCGAATGGCCTATGAGTGTTTTGGACCCTTTTCACATGAAAAGAATGACTTAATTTAATTTATCATACTAAATCCTAGATTTAAATAATTTAACATAACCACTTAAGAAAATAAAAACTTTACGCAATAACTTAGAAATTCACTATAACCTTAAAGATAAACTTAAATCTCAAAATAAAGTAAAAAAACAATATTCTTCATATAACCATACTTAATAAAAAATAAGTTCAGAAAATAACTTACTACCTTATAAACTAATTTGAAGGCTAACATAAACATATTAAAAAAGTTCTAACATAAAAATTCTTAAATATAATAACACTCCTAATGTAACACATAACTCATAAACATACTAGCATTAGTTTATAATATGAATCATACTTAATATCACTAGAATATAATTTTGCACCCAACTTCTTAAACTTGTTCAAAGATTATTAAATTAACATACTAAAAAATACTTTTAGCATATACACATACTTAATATAATCTTGATCATAATTTTATTAAACTAACTTCCTAATAAAACATATTAGCATCTTTCATACTTTGCATATCATAAATAAATATAATGTAAAATTCCACAAAAAGAGTAGAGCAAGAAGTTATACCATACTAACACCAAGGATTAGTACTAAGTATTAATTAGAAACATAATAAGAAATAAGACCCTCCAAGATAGATAATAATGCTCCAAAGATAATTAATCCAAATTCTCAAAATAATAATGATCTTCTAAGCTTCCAAAATAATTAAATCTAAACTCCATCCATAATGATGATGATTTAAGCTAAATAAAGAGTGTTCTAAGTTGCATGTTTTTGAATTTCTTCAACTAATAATAAAAGTATTAATGTAGTAAGATTTTACTGAAGTGAAAATATAAGAAAGAATGTTAGAAAGATTTGATGATGGTGGAGTAAGTGATCTCATGGCTAAGGGGAGTATTTATAATGGGTTTGGAAAACTTTGTAATTCATTAGATTGTATGAAAAGGAGTGTTTGGAGTATAGAAGAAGGTTAACTTGTGTAAGTGATTTAAAGTGTGTAAGTGAATGTGTAAGAGTTGGAGTGTGTAAGTGAATGTGTAAGAGTTAGAGTGTGTAAGTGAATGTATAAGAGTTTGGAGTGTAAAAGAAGGTTAGCTTGTGTAAGGAAATGGTGATAGCTTGTGTAAGTGATGAACATCATGGGTTACTATAGAAAGGTTTTTGGTTCATCAAATTTTTGTTCTAGTATGTACAAGTGAATATACTTTAAATTAATGGGTAAATTTAATCATGAAAATAAGTAGTTTACTTAGAAAATTTTGCTTAAACTATATTTAATGTCAATAATAAAAATACGACTCATTTTTATTTATAAAATAATTAAATCAAAATTATAAGGTTAAAATAATAAGTAGTAATGTTAGTTTAAGGAAAAAAGTTAAAACGTAACGTTTTACAAAACCATGAATATAATAATAAAATTTTACTTTTTGTACTATAAAATAATAAAATAATATTTTAGTGCTTATAAAAAGATTTTAAACAAAATAATATTTTAAAGTTTAATATTTAAAAGAAATTACAAAATTGGAAAAGTTTTTGGAATTAAAGATGATTTAAAATAGATAACCAAAAGATTAGAAATTTAAATTGAAAATTTGAAATAATTAATTAGAAAATTAAGATTAAAAATTTTAAGTCTATTATATTTTCTTTGCATTTGTTTGTTGCTTGTTTCTTCACCATTGCCATAGCCTATTCACAAGAGGATCATTAGTAATAATTTCTTACCTTATAACAAAAGCCTATGACAAATAAAAATTGAAACTGCTAGAAGTAATTCTCTTTTATTTTGAAGAGGTTTTCTTACGATTTTTTTCTAAAATTTCTGAAATCCTTAAAACTAGTATTAGTGATGGACCTATCTCAGAACATGGAAGATTCGTGACCACATCATTATTCTACAAAAATAAAATTTTCTATTGTAAAGTTTGTAAACAATTTAAAATTTATTTTATTAAATCTATTTTAGTTTTTTATCGAAAAATACATATGAATTAGCTCTTATTGGGGCTAGCTCGTGCAATCACAATGCAAACATGACTTCGATTAAATTTATACTTATTAAAAATTACGACATAAGTTGAGGATCTTTAAGCCATAAAAACAATCAAATATACAAGTTTTCATTTAATAACTTTTCAAACTAATTTGGAGTTAAATTTTGAGTTACTCTTCATTACAATGATTCATATACGTTTAAATTTCAATTGAGTTCCTTCCTTTAGAAAAGAAGAAAAAAAGTGTCAAGTGACATGGTCAAAATATGACATAGATTATAAATACATTACATAATTTTCATTTAAAATTTTATTTTATTTTTTTTATTTTCAATTGATCTAAAAAAATTTCCTCTTTCAATATTTATTTATTGTTGTTTTTTTTGCCTTTTACATATTATTTTTTTATTACTTAGTTTTTTAATTTTTACTTATTTGTGTTTTTAAAACTTTTTTAATTTTTAATTTATGATTAAGGGTTAAGCTTGTGTTGTAGATAAAGGATTCTACTTCACTCATTCCTTTTCGGTGTAAGAATCTCTTTTGGAGAATTTTTTCTCGAGTTTAGAGACTCTATAACCACATCATCTTTTACGGATGTGTGTCACTATCTTCCTTTCCTTTTCAAACCATAATCTTAGTTTCTACGTGCGGAAATATACGAGTAGGTTGATGATTGATGAATGTTTACATACACACATTACTCTTATCTTTTTTTAAAAGCCAAACTCCCTCTCAAAATATAAAAAAGAAAAAGAAAAATAGGAGCCAACCATCTACGTGTCCCTTCCCTTCAAGCCAATTCAATTCTCTTCTTCCCTTCTTAATCCATCTCTCTTTTTTTTCTTTATTTCTTTCTCTTTCCTCTTTCTCTTTCCTCTTTCTCTCTCTTCTTCTTCTTGCGACCATTCTTCTTCTCCGAGGGCTCCGATTTCGAGGCCCCCAATCTCACCATTCTTCTTCCTGTTCCCGATCTCTTTGTCTTTTTACAATCTCTTTTAAAGATCTTTCTCTTTTGTTTTTTTCGTCAATTTGATTTTTTTTAGCTCTTGTGAAGCTGAATCTGGATTCGGATTCTCGGAATTTGATAATTTGTGAATTCATCGTTGATTTGTATTTGTACTTGAAGAAATTTTACCAAGGGATTTGCGGTTTTGTTTGTTTAGGGTTTGGTGATTTTATCGTGCATGTTGTTACGTGATTTGCTTGCGAGAGATTGGTTATCGTGTGGAAATGGATATGGATTTTAATGGAGATTTGTTATCTCTAGACGCTGAACTATTGCAGTTACCTGAGGTTTCGCCTTTAGCTCTTAAATCGAATCCTTTTCTCGCGCAAGACCTCTTTGAACAGTGGCTTTCGCTTCCCGAAACCAATCGTCTGGTAAGCCCTTTTTTTGTTTGTGGTGATTGTAATTGAAAATTTGCACTGATTTTTTGTGTTAAAATTGTTGCTTGTTTACTTGTTGATTTGATTAATTGATGAACTTTTGATGCTAAGTGGATTTTGCTACTTTTTAAAAGATGATTAGCAGAAAAATCGTTTATTAATATATACAGAGTTTTACCAGATAATGATAATTGATTTTGAGGGTACAGCAATAGAAGTCCGCTGGGAGTATGGGAAACTGTAGTATTGAATTGTTCGTTTAACGGAGGTGATGGTGGTGGTGTTTTTGATCATGGATGATCAGTTTGTTCAGCTATGCTTATTTTTTAGTTTATCGACATTGTGTTATAGAATTGGGCTGGAGCTAAAGCAGGCAACCGTCAGCTGAAGTAGAAAAATAGTTTTGTTATGATTTCTGCGTATTTTCAAAACAGTGTTTCCCGGGTTACCTTACTTCTCAATTTACAATAAAGGTTAATGGTGATAATTTATTGTTAAGTATTGAGACATTATTTTAGGAAATGATCTTTAGATCTCTTTGATCTGTGTGAGATATTGTTTCTTTGCGATATGCTTGGGAATTGATGCCACAGTATAATTTTTACCTAATGTGGTTTATGGATGAAATGGAAAGTATTATGTTTTTTTTTAGAAATGGTGTGAATGCATGGATTTATCATTAATATATTGGATATTCACTTGCTGAAGGATCTTAATAAATAAGCATGTTAACTTCAGAGGTGTCCTGGTTCCTTTACTGTTGTACATGCACGCAAGCTACGCTCTACTATATATCTGTCTTTCCACACTTATTTGTTGTTGGTGAAGCTGAACTTTGAACTACTCTTGTGTTGTTAACAAGGAGTGACATCATTTGTGTAGATATACTTATTAGAGGTCACTCAATGAGTTGTCAGAAATTAAAGTATTAGGGTTTCTGAAGGTAACTTTTGAAAGGAAAATTATTGTTGCCATTGTGGAAAATGTAATCCAACAATTGTAGCGACTATATATGTGGAGCAAATCTTCATCCTTCCTCTCTTCATTGAAGTTGAAGTCTTCGGTTTTTCATTATTAAAAACAATCTTCAGCTAAAGAAGATGGAATCTAAACTAGCTAAATTGAAGTTTGGGATTGTTATGCTTCATATTTTGGAATTTGGAAGTGTTCGGCTTAAGAAACAGCTGCCTAGCAACGTCATGATGTAGAAGGGCTTTGTTTAGTGAATTTTTCTTGTAATTTGTTATGAGGTTTTGATAATGGATAGATGGATCGTACTATCATGTGGATTTGGATTCACTGATGCTATTTGTTGTGATGCAAATTTGGAGCAAGGGGAGAGTGGTTCTTGAAATTCTCATCATTCTCCGCTGTCATGTTGTTGCTATAGATTTACACAGTGCAACATAATGCAATGGATAATTTCTTGAAGGATTCTTTTGTTATCAGTATAATTCCATATGGAGGGATGCAAGACAAGAGCTATGAGTTTTTTTGATTAGATGAGAGATTCTTAATTTAGATCTTAATTTGATGCCACATATGTCACCAGTTCCCTTGCTGTTCCGTAGGGCATCTGACTTCATGGTTGAAGATCTACAGAAAAACCATTTTAAGTTTAATTTGGATGGTCACTTTATGTTGGATCATGGACAGAGGCTTTGCTTATTTTGTGATTATCAAGCAATATTTTTTTCTTTAACCAGAAGATCAGTAAAATGGCTGTATCAATTATGTCAACAGTATGAACCTTGAACACTGTTTGAAATTCAAGAACAAGTTGTATTTTTGGGAGAAACGACAATGTGAACCATGAATGATGCTTTGAATATGTGGCTGTTCTTGCTGTGCAAGATTTTTAAAATATAGGATAGGATGTTGTGTTACTCACGTTAAGGCCGTTTCTTAAGGATGAACTTGCTCGAGTGGTGTGTGAGAAAGTCTAACCTCATAGATCAAAAAGGTTTGTTTGACTGATGTTTGTTTGGAGAAAGGCCCTTTTCTGGGAGTTATAGACAGAGTGTGATGGTTTTCACTTGCCCCATCGTTGTAGTATGCCTAATACATTGGCACTTCTTCTCATTGTGTTTTTTGTTTCTGCCTCCTCAAGGTCCTCGTTCAGCCTTTTCTGTTTACGAAGAAAATAACGTGATTTAAAATGTGGCTTACAACTTGGAAAATGCAAGAAGCTTGAGGGTGTTTTCTTCCCTTAATGGAGTCATTCTTTTTGGTTTCAAATAATTTGGCTTCTCTTCCGTGTGTTTACTTTCAGACTTCTGTATTTGAATTCTATTTAGGAAAAATGCATTAAGATCCTTTTTTATAGCAAGTTTGGTAGCTTAGTATTAACAATATAGCTCCACTTTCTCCTTTTTTATATTTAAAATATTTGCAGCAATGTCTTTTGTTTTACCCCTTGCTCTATAAGTTTATGATTCAGTGTATGATTCACATTTTTCTAAAATGTGCTTCTTTTGGCATGTAAATGCTGGTCTAATTTCAGGTGAAATCACTAGTCAGTGATGTGAAATCTGGGAATGCCTTAAATGTTGCTGGAAATGCTTCCAGTACAAACGCTGCTGCTAGCAATTCAATACCGTCCATGTTTCCCGCTGGGAGTGCACCTCCACTTTCACCTAGGAGCTCATCAGGTTCACCTCGTGTTATGAAACAGAGGGCAGCTCCTTCTTCTCTCGGAAGTCCTCTTAAAGTATTAAGCGAACCAGTAAAAGAGCTGATACCACAGGTGTGTTTACTTTACTGTGTCTAATTCCTTGTTGACTTTGCTATCTTGTTCTACGAACCCTCCCTAATTTCCGAATTTTTTTTTTTACCTGTATCCTTGGGTTTTAACTTGATATTTGTGCATCAATTGCAGTTCTATTTCCAGAATGGCCGTCCAGCACCAAAAGAACTGAAAGAAAGGTGTTTGTTTAGAATAAATCAGTTTTTCTATGGTCACACAGAGGGCCTGCCTATGAATGGTAAGAAACATACATATTCTGTGTTTCATAAGAATTACAATGGAACTAACTTGAAATATTGATTTACTTTCCATAGCAGAGTTCAAAGCTGTTACGAAAGAAATTTGTAAGCTGCCATCCTTCTTCTCCACTGTCCTTTTCCAAAAGATTGATGTTAATGGCACAGGATTTGTCACCAGGTTTATATCTAAACTGTAACTGGGGTTGTTTTAGCTCTTTTTCCTTATTTCATTGGTGTTACATTATTTGTTTGTTTCACAGTTGTAGTGGATAGGTTGATTAGTTGCAATCTATATCTTCGTGGTTTTGCCTTTTTTATTTTTGTCTTTGTTTTTCTTGTAAGATCAAAAAATTCTTTTCCCTTACTCATAGTTAAAAAGGCTTGCATTGCATGTATTTCTGATCCAAAAAAATCTGAAGCTATAGTACTTGCCTAGATTGTGGAAGCAATTCCCACGCCCCATGATAAATGACCATTTATCTCATTTTGGTAGCCTCAAATTGCTGTCAAGTTGTAGTAAACCAAATTATTAACGTGCCACCACATCAGATTGTTGTTAGTCTGCAAGAATCACTATTTGAATGCTGGTAATCATTACAATAAATGATGTTCTTTTAATTCAAATCCTTATTGTAATTACTAGAATGTGACAAAGGGGGTTCTAACTTGTTTAGGTAATTTACTATCAAATAGTGTCAAACAAAAAGGTTAAAACTTCATGAAACACGTAATTCTTTGGAGGAGTTTCATAACTTCCATTAGTTTTAGCTTGATGTGAACTTTCAATATCAGAGCTTCTTTATCAATTTATTGAGGAGTTGTTTGATCACAACAATGCCAAAACCTTAGTTCAAGCAATATGAGTGGGCTAAATTATTCAACGTAGGATATCGTTGCTAGCAAAAGTTATTCCTTTTTCGGCCCTAGTAATTATCTACACCTAAGAAAATCAACTTCAATAGTATTCACATTTTTTTTGTTATATTCATTTCTATCTAGTATTTATAGTTATAAACTCCACCTTAAAGGAACGAAAAAGATACCCTTGAAAACTCTACAACATCATTCAAATCTGAAAAATAGTAACAAGCATGAATCACCATCTCCTCCCCTGCTCCATCTATGTTTTGCACAGGCATGATTAGCCATTTATAATTCATTATAATCTAAACCCAAAGAACTAAAAATCTTTGGCCTCATCGACATTATGAAGGGATACATTGGACTGATGTTTTTGCTGGATTTGTGCTGTGAAGAAGTTTCTAGCAGTTTGTGATAAAATAGCTGATGACAAAGAGCATGAGCCTAAACATCATCCTATGTTTCGTTATATTCCTTGTGGATGGAGTTATTACTTGTTAGAAGTTTATAACACGGATTTGACATGCGGTTCTATGTTCTCTTATTAATTACAAGCATTTCTTAATTGTTAATGTCCTTATAAGGTTCAGGTACACGTAGGATATTGCTGCAACAAAGCATATTGGTAATTGGACTAGGGGTGTTGGAAGTTAATGGGTAGAAGTAAAGAGAATTTGAAGTCTCTATAGCTTATTTGTCATTATTGATGATACTTGATGAATTAGTATGCTGTTGCTGATTACTTGTATTTTATGGATTGACTATGGCTTGAAGCTAAATGGTTATGGTGACTGAGATAAAAACTACGTGAAGTTTTGTTTTAATACAATTGAAAATGGACTTTTCTTTCATATGCACCATGATGCAACCTAACAGGAAAAAAGTCTATCCGTCTCTTGCTCCCCCTGGCCCATTAATGTCGATTCATTTTCGTCTTACCTAATCACAGTTTGTTTATTTCTAAATTTTCCATGGTTCCAGTTTTAAATCTGTAAAATCGTCCATTTAAATGCATGCAAAGTGCTTGAAGAGAGGTAGAGTAACCCTAGATGACTATATCTATATTCAAAGGTACATCATAAGTATAAGCCAGGGCTTTTACTTGTGAAGATGAGGTGACTTGGACAACGTGGTCACTACTCCAGTTGGTCGACTTCTTTGGTGATAGCAATGAATTCCATTCTCCATATTTGATCTTTTCTTTTTCATTTTTGCCTTTTTCTAATTTCTCTGGTGATTTGGTGACTACTTTCATTTTCTTTTTTCATTTTATCTTTCTTAGGAATGTCATTCAAACTTTCAAGAGTCAAATGCTGCTGCCTGCTAGGGTTACTTTTTTTTTTCTCAGAAAATTGAATCTTCGACTCTTTGTTACGTTTTTTCCTACGATGGGTATTTTTCATCTAATTGCTAGGGTTAATAATTTGTTTTGGAGCGCAAATGCTGCTACTGAGCATGGACAATTACACTGAAGAATTGAATTTCTTGACAAATTACTATGAGGTTTTCTGAAAAACTACGAGCCTTTAAAGATAGATTCTAGATAAAATATTGCATGACATAAATCTGATAAAATTGGCTAGGGCTTCTTGCTCATGGATTCTTAATATTATAACGTTATGCCTTTGAGTGGAAAACTTAAGAACAATGACAATGTTTTGTTGAAAGAATATGGAACAACATTGGGAATAAATATTTTCTTTTGCTTTCCTATATCTGTTTTTATTAAATAAAACTTTAGTTCTACTGTTTTTAACTGTGCATTATCTAGTCTTTATGTCTTGAAGGCTGTTTTCTATGTTGAATTCCTATTGATGAATGTAAATTGATTTTGAGTGGACATCTATGTAGGGATGCTTTTGTTGATTATTGGGTCAATGGAAACATGTTGACCGTGGACATATATAGCCAAATATATACTATTATGAAGCAACCAGATCACAAATTTTTGACGCAGGTGAGTTTGATGCTTTCCTCCGTTTTCTTATATGTATATTGTTTGTTTACACAACTTTTCTTCAAGTTGACTTTCCATATAGACAAATATATAGACTATAGTTACATGGAACGTGGAACGTAGCTACGTTCCGGGATCCGGAAATGTCTGTCCCAATCACCACGAACCGCAGCCCAAATCGCTCAAGGTGACGTCCCGATTTAGAAGTCCTTTTTTAAAAGGTATTTGGCCTTTATTTACAAATTAAAGAAAAAAGAAGGGAGGAAAAACAAGATGAAACCTAGAAACTAAAAAAATTCATTTTATAAACATTTTCTTAAAGAAAAAAATCATTTTAATTTAATTTTATTTCAAATATACTTTTTATGCATAATGTATCTTGTACCCAATCGTTCCTGAGTCAATCTAGGTTGTGTTCCTTGTTTCCATTTTCGTTTCTGTTTCCCATTCCAAATCGAATGTTGTTCTAGGTAACAATGGTATAAACCAAAGGTATGGACCAAGCATTGTGGGACCGTGGGAGTCTTGCTAGGAGAGAGGAGTGCAAAGGAAGGACACAGAGGTAGAGCACAAGAAATAAGGGAAATTAAATGTAAAAGGAGAGGATAGAGTTTAGGAAGGTTGTAGCTTTGAATTGAATTGTTTTTGTCAATAAATCTAACCACATAGCTTTCAGGAAGAAACTTAACTCAAATTTGTTTTCTCTCTGTCATCATATTGTTATAACTTCTCAGTTTTAATGCCTTGCCTCACGTTGGAATTTGGATCTTCTGATTGTCTCTTTATGGTTTTTTTGGGTTTCCGTTTCATTGTGTTTAAGCATCTCTGATGTAGGACGACTTTAAACCTGTTCTTCGAGAACTTTTGGCAACTCATCCGGGATTGGAATTTTTACAAAGTACGCCAGAGTTTCAGGAGAGATATGGTAATTCCTTGGTTAGGTTGCTAGCCATATCCATCTATTTTGACAAAATTTTGAGATCTGATTTTAACTTTTCTGTTTGCATAGTGGTTTCCACATGAAGTTTGCATATCTCCTTTGGCTTTAATTGTTTGTCTTTCTTTACGTAATTAAATGTGAACATTAATACTTTCTACGGTTCGAAACACTTGCAACAATTTACTTTTGAAGTACACTTTTGACCATTTCCCTAAATTTGTATTATTGTGAGTGTGTAAAATAGTTGTCAAGCTTACCAAGAAAGTTGAACATTGCAAGTATTTAGAATCAAAGGAAATATATATATTTGAATTTCACATACTTGTGCAATGCTGTTGGTTCTTTTTGGCTGTTGCTATCATGCTTGAATACAGGGGCTGTTAGTAGAAGTGATTCAGTGAGAAGATACAGTCCTATAATTACCAAGTCTTAAGTGAAAATATCTGGCAAAGCGCATAATCATAGTTTCACACTTTTAGTGTCTGAAGATTTTTTTAGTGCGACTTTTAGCTAAGACTTGGGGTTGGATGTATGCAACCTTACTGTTGTAAAAACAAAGAGGTTGTTTTGTTGATTTATCCTTGGTTGCGAACATTATCTTCAACTTCATTTAAATAAGAAAAACACATGATTTGGTAAAGGGAAGTTATTGATTATTGCTTGGCCAGTTTGATAAGTTCCGATATGTTCCTTTTTAAAACCTTGCTGACGTTCAGGTTAATACATAAGCACATCGGTTATTCTTGTTTTGATCCAAAGATTCTTGGTTGTAAACCATATTCAATGCCAACAATGTTAACTTGGCTCTTCTTAGATGCAACAATGATGTTCACATTTGCTAGTACACAACTTTGACCATTAACGTCTTTGTTGTTTATCTGCAAGTATGTTTAATAAATAAAAGATGATGTGAAAATTTACATTGCCAATTTGATACTTGTGTATAAATTTGATTTTATGTAAATATACTTTTTTGTACATCCGACCACGATTAGGTCTAATCCTAGGTTGGAGCCACATAATGTTATAAGGGT
The DNA here is from genome assembly GCF_026212465.1 of Amaranthus tricolor. NCBI lineage: Eukaryota > Viridiplantae > Streptophyta > Magnoliopsida > Caryophyllales > Amaranthaceae > Amaranthus > Amaranthus tricolor. The sequence goes on from NC_080053.1 coordinate 27,631,982, forward strand.
AATGAAATGTATTGATAGCCCATTTATCATGTTGAATTCAATAAATTTATGAAGAAATCATTAAATTTTTTGCTTGTAAGCATGCATGCATGTATGATAATCTAGGACTGACGTATTCGACAACTGTGCGGTTTGAACACATTGCGTAACTTTTATGCAATTTGTAAATTTTGTCAATTGACTCCAGACTGGAGTCTCTTATGGCTTGTTTTGGATAGGAATATAGAAAGGAGGGGAAGGGGAAGGAAAAAGGAGGAAGGGAAGGGCATGGGAAAGGAAGGGTAGAGAAAGTTGGAGCTTCATTTTCCTTATAAATGTCTCTAACATTGGAGGGTTGTTTATTAAAATGAAGAGAAAATGGACCTGCCCTCTTCCTCCCTTGCATTCTTCTGTACTGTTTCCAAATATGGGAACTTGTGCAGTTGTGCCATTTCCTCCTGTTTTCTCTATTTCCTCCTACCCACACAAAATGTAGACTAAAATTTACCGTTTTCATTATCACTATTGTAATGCATATCATGTAAATTTTGATGAAGCTCCTTTTTCATAATGTTTGAAACAATAGCATCGTACATTATATAACCATCATAGTTTATGAAAAGGATCATCAGAATCACCAAATATTTGATTAACATGATTTTTTATATGCTGTGATATTACAGCTGAAACTGTAATATACAGAATTTTTTACTACATTAATAGAGCGGGAAATGGTCAGTTAACCTTCAAGGAGCTGAAGCGTGGAAATTTAATTGCTGCTATGCAACAAGCTGATGAAGAAGAGGACATCAACAAAGTTCTGAGGTAGACTTTGAGATGATTTTATGATCATTGCTATCTTTGGCTGCTGTAATTGATTGTGTTTTATCTTTGAGCTTTGATGATATGAGTTGTGGGTTTTATTTGGCATTGGTAACTGTTACAAATTGTTACCAACATACTTATTCAGAGAAGGAAGCTTTGTGATTATCTTAGGATTTTTTTAGAATTCTGGCTGACGGTTCTTAGTTTAGGAATACTCTGGGTCTTTGGGATAATGTTTTACAAAATCACATTTTTCTTGATGAATTCCTTCTCATTTGGTCTTGGATTATATAATTGAATATTGAGATGTATCATTTGACATGTGGTAGACCTGGCCTCTTAGGTTCTTTGATTTGTGCGAAACAACATATGTCATAATCTGAATCTAAACACATCATTTGCACCCCCTTGCTAATTCTATAACTTCAAATTATGTATGAAAGGAGTTGGAATAATGGGTTATTGTGAAGGGATGTCTTTGACCATCTTTAGATTTGATTGTTGCATTTGTATTTTCTCTCAATCTCCACTCCAGTGCAATGTTGGCCTTTTCTGTTGACCACTCATGATCGGCTATGGTTTGTTTTGTTGGCTTTCTAATTTTGGTGCTCTAACTTTTGCATCAGATATTTCTCATATGAGCACTTCTATGTGATATACTGCAAGTTTTGGGAGTTGGACACAGACCATGATTTCTTGATTGATAAAGAGAACCTAATTAGATATGGGAATCATGCGCTTACTTACAGAATTGTTGATCGAATATTTTGCCAGGTAAATTTTTCTGGTGGTAGTTCTTACTTTGAAGAATTGCATTTCTACCCAGGGATCTTCTATTTTTGTATTCTTTTTAACCTTCCTAAACCCCCCCTTACAATTTTGTACCAGGTTCCAAGAAAGTTCACTAGTACTGTTGAAGGCAAGATGGGATATGAAGATTTTGTTTACTTCATACTGGCAGAGGAGGATAAATCATCAGAACCTAGTCTTGAATATTGGTATGTATGGAAGAGGTGTTTTTAGTGCATCTTTGTTGTTTGATTTTTGGCTGTGGAAGTATTTCTCGCAAGTACTTTTCAGCCACTAATGGGGCGTTTGGTTATTGACATTAAATGATGATAATAATGAGTTTTAGTTTTAATTTTTGTACAATGTGTCATGTTATTCCCATGGCAATGAAGCTCTCTACCTCAAATTTGTGTTTCTCTTCATATTTTTCCATTACCTTCAAATACCACATTTAAAATTTTCAAGTGGTAACGAGTGGGAATGAGTTTTGTGAGGAGAGAATTATTTAATTAATACAAGCAATCAAGCATGATCATAAACCTTGTCAAATAGTTTTTCTAAACTAAATTACACCAAATCTTCATCACCCCTCCCACAATTTAATACCAAGAACCAAATAGACCGAAAGCGATTATTGTACACCATGTATCAGGTTTGTCTGATTTTTTAGCAAAAAAAATCTGTTACTCTGCTAATATATTATTTAGTTGATTTTTTCTTTAATTTTTTTTCCATCTTCAGGTTTAAATGCATAGACTTAGACGCAAATGGGATCATCACAAGAAACGAAATGCAGTTCTTTTATGAGGAGCAGTTGCATCGAATGGAGTGTATGGCTCAAGAGCCAGTGCTTTTTGAAGACATACTGTGTCAGATCATTGATATGATTGGACCTGAGGTTTGTCATATATGTGGGGATTGAAATTCTTTGAATACAAACTGAGTTCTATTGAACTTGTCTTACATATGTTTGGTCTGGTTACTTCACGAAGCTATGGGTTTTAATCTTCCATGTAAGAAGCTTTGGATTTTCACTGAGAGAATCATTTTTTGATGTCTTGTAGAGGAAGTCCATTTTGGGGCATGCTTGCTATTGCTGTAGATCTTCATTTTTTTGAGTGTTCAAATGGACAAATGAAGTAGTTATATTTTGAGGAAAACAACGAGGCTAATTTTTTGGCATGATGGTGGTTACAAAAGTAAATTTATAAAGTTGACAATCATTAGGGTATCTTTGGTGGCCATGTTAATATGTTCAGTGTATTCATATGTTGATATGTATGATTTTTTGCTGATCATGGCTGGTTGACTTTAACCCCAACACCGCCCCACCCCCTGTATGTACTATCTCATTATAAAGGTTCAAGTTTAAGAGCGCTTTGTATATTGGACAAAAGATTAAACGTTAACTCTGTTTGGATTGCGGGAGTTGAAGGGAAAAGAAGGTGGGGGATTTGGAGGGATGTATTTTCATTATTCTGAATAGCAATATTGGAGTGGAAGGATTCAAAAGAACGGAATTCGCTATCACTGTTTGAATTGAGGGAGTTGGAGGGAAAGGAAAGTGAGGGATTTAGAGGATGTATTTTCCTTGGTCTAAATAACAATTTTGGAGTGGAAGGATTCAGAAGAACGGAATTTGAAGGAATTTTGTTCCTTAATGTGTTAATGGATAAACCTCTCCAAAAGTGAAAGGAAAATAGTTTTTCTATTCCTTTCCCTTCCCTCCTTAACAAACAAGGGAAGCCTTCCTTTCTATTTTTTCTCCTTCTCTTTTCTTCCCTCCTTCCCCCTTCTCTTCTTTTCCTTTTCCTCCTAAATTATTATTTGAACAAAGTGTAATTCTGCATGAGTAGGATTTAGCTACAAAAGGATGGTTGATAAGTTAGGAAGATCACTCAAATAAATAAAACAATGTCCAGGTGCACTTGTAGTGTTGATCTTTGGAGTTTTTAGCTAATTTAACTGACAAGATGCTATTTCTATGGCCTAAAATTGTTAACATTATTTGAGTATAAACTTGGTCTTGTGTGATTGGCTAATTAGCTTCACTGGAACTTGTGTCTGACCATTTTTTATATTTTTTTTGCAGAATGAGTCTTATTTTACCATTCAGGATTTAAGAGGAAGTAAACTTTCAGGAAGTGTTTTTAATATTCTCTTTAATCTAAATAAGTTTATGGCCTTTGAGACCCGCGATCCATTCCTTATTCGTCAGGTACTTTACAATGTCTAATTGGTTGGCTTTTGCTACCTTTTCTTGCCAATTTTGTAAATCTTATACGTTGTGCACAGGAAAGGGAGAATCCAAACTTGACAGAATGGGATCGCTTTGCGCATAGGGAGTATATTAGACTGTCCATGGAAGAAGATGTTGAAGATGCATCCAATGGAAGCGCAGAAGTTTGGGATGAATCTCTTGAGGCTCCCTTTTGAGTTAGATATGGTAACTTGATGTTTCAGTTGCTCATTTACTCCTTTTTTACGAGGTGTGCATGTGTATGTGGTTTTGTAGCAATATTGAATTATGAATCTACATGTTTGTGAAATAGTGGTACAAAAGTTGTTTTCAACGGTTAGAGTTATTACCTTATAATACGATAAAAAAAATGAGCCGCACTTGTGGGTCTGATCTTTCAAAGCATTTTGTTTACCTTTCCGCCCTTTAATGAGCGCTATTATTTTAATTGAGTGAAAAAGACTAACGGAAAAAGGGGGAAAGTAAAGGGGGTTGCTGCTGCCTGTACCTCGTAGTATCGCCATATTTTGATTAACTACGAGGAGTGTGTATAATTGAACAATATTTCTGAAATTTAATTTAGTTTGCATATCTGTGGCAGTTGCTTCACCACATGATGCAAGTCCTTTCGCGAAGCAGGCCATTGGATGGGAACATGGTCGATTCAGTACAGTTGGCCTGGCTGAACACTTATCAGACACTGAAGCCTTAACGGCTGGTTGATGTATACTTATAATTATAGGACGTCTTGAAGATTTTTAATCAGATAACAAGCAGTGCTAGTTTGTTGGCCCGACATTGGCTTTCGGTAGGCCTCCTTGGAAAAGAGGAGTGGTCATCTGCTGATAGGTGAGGATTTTAGTAGAAAGCAGGAAATTATGGTAGTTTTAGAACATTTGGCAATTCTTTTTGAGTCTTCTCTGTAACATGTCGTTTGATCGGTTTCCTTTTCTTTCTTTTTTGCATTTTCCTTTTTTCATCTATTCATTCAATTTTAAATATTTTGCTTATGTACTAATGTTTTTAAGGAGGTTAATTATATGTATCAAAGATGTCCCTTGATTATCTTGTTACACTTTAAAAAATGAACTCACAAAATACTCATCGGTAAACCTTGATTATTTCGAAGAAAGTATGATACTTCATCGAACGTTTGTGAGAATTTGACATTTAGTAAATGTCCGATTCTAAATACGCTTGATGTGGAGGATTCGAATTCTGCCTGTTCACCTGAATGTGCTTCTTAACATCTGACCAGTATGGCAGTATCACATTATTTTGAAAAGAAAAGATCATGCAGACTCTTGAGGTAGCATGAAGTCAATCAAATTTCAAAATGGAGATATGTACAGAAATTTCTCATATTTGTAGACCTTTAACAATTAAAGGTTATATGCTTTTACTACTTTAGTACTCACTAATATTATTAGGTTTTCTGATCTTTGTTGGACTAATTCTTTATCTAAACTATTAAATACTCTTCTTTTTTATGGGATTATTCCTATTTTCAACTACTCTTGTGAGAGACGGTCTTTCAAAGAGATGACCTAAAAACAATAAGCTATCATTCTTATTTTCTCTTTAATTTGTATTAATTGGGCTATTTAGCCTATAAATCTCAACAATTTGTGTACTTTTTTTTGTATTTCTGCAAAACTGAAATTAATATTCAGATAGACATGGGTATATTATTTCATATAAATCAGGAGAAATTAGTCATTGTATTCCAAACAAGATAAACAATATAGAATGAAAGAGTATAAATAAATGAAACATAACTTGGTATTGACTCAAACTTGTGGTTTGTCAATTCTATTTTTTGATTTAAAAGTGGAGTGTCCATTCCAACAATTACTTCCAATTAAAATATTCTAATTCAATCAATACGGCTTGTTTTCTCTTTATAGTTTATAATATTTTCTCTGCTCCTACATTTTAAGACTACAAGTTTGTGACAGGTGACTTTACAATATATTACAATATAGTTTTAATCACCAAAATTCATTCACTGTGGTATTAGGTGAAGATAATAGGGTTGTAATGAGATCCAAAATATTGCATGTTAAAAGGGCTCAATTAGTACAAGGCATTGCTCACCAAAGCACAAATAAATACTAAAAGAGATTAATATAACCCCAAATTACATGTATAAAAATTAAAGTTTAGATTAACTTCACCCAAGTAGCAGCTACTGAACTGCACTTTATTGCTTCTCACTTGTCAATATATTCACTTCATTCCCCAGTTAATGCTTGCTGTCATATGTAATGCACAATCGAGACGAGAAAAAGTTAGGAGGAAAATCGGGAAAAAAATGATGAAACAGATAGTGACAGACACATTAAGGAGATGAGTGCTCGGACTGTAACATAAATTAAAATTATATTGAATTTTTAAAAAGATTTGTAAAAAATGTTGAATATCTTAAAGTTAAAAAATGTTTATGACCCTCCAATTTTTTTTGTTTTTCTCCAGATACTAAAATCAATTTCAAATCCTCAAAGTTAAAATCCTAAGTCCGCCATTAGAAACAGAGCAAGTATATTTGGGGAGAAATTGTCGAATAATGTAATTCAACTTACCCGTATGCATGACAAAGTATGTTCGACATCGCTTGTTGTAATTTGATGATGGGTTACAATCCTAAATCTGAAAACATCACAAGGATTAGGTTTAGTTCCATAAGACCTTTGTTTAGCATGAAATACTGGTTAGCAATCTCGATTTTTTCGAAAAGAATGGATTAAAACGTCGTTATAAGATGATGATCACCTGTATGTGTTATCTAACATGACCAATATTCCATTCTCCTCCAAGTTCTTTGCCAGTTTCGGAGCTGTAGTGTTCGAGTTTTCGCACACGCGAACAAAAATCTGTCGGGACAAAAGAACAGCAAGCACAATGACTTGTATGAGCCTAATTTTTGTAGGTATTCATGTTAGATTGAAGAATACTCACAATATTAGTCTCAACAGAACTGAGTTCAACTTTTAGACCCGCGATTTGATTCAATCCATCTGCCATACAACATGACACGAAAACTAATCAAAACAAGCGAAAATTTGATTCAATCCATCTGTCATACATGACACGAAAATTAATCAAAACAAACGAAAAATTTGCATCAAAGTAGGCTTGAAAGGGAAATAGTTATGGAAGAAGATGAGTAACCTGCCAACAACTTAGCATTCTTATGGTCTTCCTCGAGTTTTTTTACGTTGTCTTGTACTGCAACTAAGGCAGCAGCACACAAGATACCTATCTGCCTCATTCCGCCACCTAAAGTTTTCCTTAAAATTTTCGCCTAAATGTTCAAAAGTCGCAAAAGCCAAATGTAATTAGAGTACATATGATGCAAAAAGAAATGTCTATCGGGCGCCAGGTAATTTGCTTTTTGAATTCACAAGCCACCCTCAAAACCGACCATAATTGGTCTTTTTCTCGCTAGGAGATTCGCGAATCATGTGACCCTGATCCATACGTACGTCATAAAATGTTCATACCTTGGATATAAAGCTTTTTGATCCAACAATCATCGTTCCTACTGGTGCTCCAAGTCCTTTCGACAGGCAGACCTAAAATCAAGTCCGCGCAACAAGGATCTTAGATCAAAATGATTGCACAAGACATATTTCGGATGACTAAGGATGACAAAAAGGTCAAGAATTACCGAAACTGAGTCAGCCGCTTGCACCAGTCTATCGACAGGAACCCCAAGCGCCTGGCCACCAACGTATACAAACTTAATCAGTCAAGATCATAAGGAACTGCATTGTATAAGATCATGTTCTAATGATTGTCACTCACTGTCGCAGCATTGAAGATGCGCGCCCCATCGATGTGAAACTTTAAACCATGCTTCCTTGCTAACTCACCGACTTGGTCTGTGTACTCTACAGAAACACATCGACCACCAGAGCTGCGATGTCATAGCAATAATGCAGATTATTAGAGACTTCAGGGGAAATAACACTTGACAGTCTGACTTAACACGCGTGTTTGATTTGCAATGACGCTTAAAATCTACGCTATGGATACTATGTTAATCATCTTAATCAAACGTTGCGATCTAGAAAATGTGCAACAGAGACGGGCTATTGCTGCTAACAACGAATGCCCGAGTCATTTCTAGAAGTTCACAGCTGAACAGGCACATAATACTATGTCAAATGTTGTGATCTACAAAAGTGCAACAGAGACGGGCTATTGCTGCTAACAACAAATGCACGAGTCATTTCTACAAGTTCATAGATGAACAGACAGACACATAATCAATCTTTGTTGTTGGGATGATTTATCCCACATCGACAAATTATAGATGGTGTGGATAATTTATAAGTTATTGGAACCCTTATTCCCATCGCCATATGGTTTTGGGATAGTATATATATCCTTGGCTTATAAAGTGAATCCAACTCATGTTTTCCCGTTAATATGTTGGCATTAATCACAATAAGCCAGTCTAATTTAACATTTGTAGAATGAAGTGTATCAAAGTAGAATGCTTACTTAGCATGCGAGTTCTCGATGCAAATAAGTCTCGTTTGAGGATAAAAAAGCTCTCCATTAGGATCTCTGATTGCAGCCTCAATCAAACCCAAGTCCATAGTTCCATCCTTGTTGTTCTTTACAGTTCTTGGATGGACCCCACCAATGGTAGAAATCCCACCATTTTCAAGAATGTGGATATGAGACATATCTCCAAGTATGACTTCACTTCCCCTGACATCACAATGAACAAGCACACTAATGAGATTGCCCATTGTCCCTGATGGAACAAACAATCCTGCCTCTTTGCCCATGATTGTTGCCATCTCTGATTCGAGGTGAAGGGCGGTTGGATCATAGCCCAAGACATCATCGTCAACTTCAGCATTCGACATTGCGATACGCATCGCTTCAGTTGGTTTGGTGACTGTATCGGATCGCATGTCGATCACTCTTTTAACCATCTTGGCATTATCTAAAGGAAAAACAAACCAAGAATATAGTATATGTAAGGAAAATGGAATTACAAAGGGGCAACTGAAACATGTTACTTGTTAGTATAAAAGTCTGTTTAGTTATTGATATTAAATGGTCAAAATTAAATGTAATTTAGCTAGATTAACGACTTGACAAGGCTTATGATCGTGTTTTTTCTACCCTAATCATTCATTTTCTTGATAAAACTTATCCCTATCCATTTAATATTTGAGGGTAGAGCACCACTACCATGGTCCATGGAATATAAATTATTGGAAATACTTCACATGTGAGACAAGATTCCACATCGATAAAAAAGTGGGTTGTAGATTTGCATATATATTGGGTGGGCTAATCCTCCTACCATATGTTTTTGGAAATAATGAACCTCACCGAGTGTATGTGCAAGTCAACGCTCTTGATTCACATTACCATCATTTCATTTATTAATACTAATAATCAAACGCCTTTAATTGTCATAAAGATTATTTTAGTGAAAGTATTTTCTGATTATTTAAAACCGCAAAGGCAAATGATATGGACAAGATTTGAACCCGAGTGATGGTGACTTGCTAAGGTAGTTAGCAACTACAAATCGAATGTAACATCAATTAACTTAACACAAATATAATACAAAAGTCCTAAAAAGAATCACTTTCATCTCATTGAAACAATAAATTTTAGGAGAATCCAATAATAATCTCCCAAACCTCAAATTAAAAAGTAAATCAATCAATACCCTCTCATTTTTCAAGATAAAAAGAGACATAATTAGATTTTAAAAATACCCTATTATATATTATATATTGAATGGGCCAAACACTCAAATTTTTATGTGTCCTAAATCAACTCCACTAACATATTTATTCAGTGATATACGTGGTTCAATATTAATATAGTTTGTAACTAAATAACTCGGACCATATCCTAAATATGGAATTGATTTGAGATTATGTGACATGTAAACTTTAATCCAAATAAGAGATTACTCTAAGGGAAACTCAAACTCAATCTTAAAAGAAGTTTTAATATACGATAAATGAAATGGAACAAATTTAAAGAGACAGATAGAGTACTTCTCCATGATCAACAATCATACAATCAAGAAGAAATATCACGGATTATGATAATTAGGTCTTATTTCACTTGTAGCATGTACTATTTTCCCAAGGTAAAGTCATTTACCATGAATTCGATTTTCCCTATCTCTCCCCTAACCCTACCTTCCTTCCCCTCAACCAATGCAACCCTAATATTTGAAAACATGAATGCAAAACTTCTAACAAAATAAATAACAAATGAGTACAGAAATATACCAGTATGAGTTGTAACTTCCCCCATTTGATCTGAAATCACACAAAAAAAAATCATTTTTAAAAAAAAATTAAATTACAAGTAAAACCCATAAATTAGAAAATTATAAAAATATCTCAAAAAAAGAAAAAAAAAGATTAATATACTCAAAATCATACTTTAATTTCTTCTTATTCTTTGGTTCTTGTTTCTTTGTAGGTGTTGAAGTGATGAACACGAACAAAAAAATGCTTCTATTTGTAGTATCAAAAAAGACACGTAAATTTGGTGAAAATTAAAAGTGATGGAACTTGATGCCCACTTCTAGTCTTTATTATTATTTTTTTTTGAAGGGTGAAATAAGTAAAAGAAAATATTTTGATGAGCCCAAAATATAGGAAAAAATTAACTTTGAACAAATTCCAATTCTCCACTTAAATTTGAAAATGAAATTTAATCCAATAATAGTAACCATTAAGGAATCCACGTATAGCAATTTTATTAATTGTTCCGACATGCAACAAACATGTGCTTTTATCCTCAATTAAGTAAGACTAGGGTGTTTATGATTCGTTTCATCTGATGAATTATGAGTTAGGTCATTTGAGTCGGTTTAAAATTAGGTTTTGTATTTATATTGGTTTTTCTAAAAATTAAAAATTTATTTTGATGTCGGGTCAAATTGGGTTTGGTTATAAGGTCGAGTAATTATCGTGTCATTAGGTCTATTTTGAACAATTATGAATAAGAGATATTGTGAGATGTCGTTCTCTCGATGACACGACCTCAACCAAGTAGCTCAATTCTCATAATATATGTTAGATGAACTATTTATAACCCATGTATAATACGCGTCTTATGGTGAGATTATCCCATACACTAATTTGTGATTATGTAATTTAAATTCAAGAATTAAATTTTGTATAAATAAAAGCAAATACCACTTTCTCATACATATATTATGACTCCATTTTCAACTACTCATCTATTTTTTTCTAACTTATTTTATCAAAAATTAACTTATTCGTCACTTTTGTATAGGAAAACATTATTAGTCGAATTTTATTTATCCCCACGAGCATAACCCTATTTTTATTTCTTTTGATTCCCTTCATACCCAAAAACATTAAAGGAGTAAAAGAACAGAGGAAATTTAAGGGATGGAGGGATGGTGTGTGAATATCTCCGGAATCTAACCTTAATTTTTAGAATTGAAGAGAAAGTGGTATTTGCTCCTAAGATAAAATCCGATCCTCAGTCTTATCTTCAAACACACCCTTATTAGTGAAATTAATTCGAATGATAAGGATTCACATGTAAGTAAGTTGTTATGTCCAAAACAAAAGTTACAACTTGATTTTTGTTACATTTTTCTCAACGAATTATATTCTTAGCAGCAACCACATATACTATTTTTATTGGACAATATTAATTTACATAGTTAAGAGATTGGCTACTAATAAAAAGGTCATAATTTGATTTTTACTTACTTATCTCTAATTTTCTCAATTTATTATGTGATTAATAAAAAGATATACGGAAAGTGATAATTAAATAAATAGAGAAAATAAGTTATGTATTATGTGTTGTTTGCTATTCCCCTCCAAATAAAATTGAGCCCTTGACGCAACTAAGAAGCAAAATATTGATGGGTCAAATTAGTTAGTAGTTAATTTATCATATTTATAAGGGTAATTATTACAGTTTACACTCTTTTCACACGTAATTAGTAATACTAATATTAAAAGAAGGTAGCATTAATGTCATAAAATATGGTATTTCTTGTTTGTTTACATGTAAATAGAAAAAAATAGAATAGGTAAATTAGAATGAATCCCTTAAAAAAACATACATAATTTTTAATCGGAAATTTTTATATATGAATATTTATTGTCCTGATATTTAGTATATTTAACTCATAGAGATGCAATACAATATACCATATTCTTATCAAAAGAGGTTGCAGCCAAGATGACTATCGCTCAAGAAAGACCTTATAAAACAAAAGACTCAAAACACACCATATGCACAACAAAAAGTAAGACAAGGTCGATAAGATAAGTTTTAAGAATAATAAATATATATATGAATAAATCAAAGAAAGATACATACCAATCAAAAGGCAAAAATAAACAATACAAAAAAACGAAAGTACAAGATAAATGTAGGGGAGCAAATTAAAAATGATATTAGACTTGAATCTCTTTGAGTATTACTTGATCAATAAAACTATTCGTCTAACTCCATAGAGGTAATTTTTTCTCTATTACTTACGTCACCCACATATACTAACTCAATAGAAGTAATTCCTTTATATATTTGTTTGAGCTATTTTGCTCACCTATCCTTTAAACCATTCACCGAGACACATTGGAGCGTGGAAGTGTCCACGCCACACCATTAATATTTCATTGTCCCAGTATCATTTATGAAGCTCCACCAAAATCAAATTTGTATTGAATTTCTTAAGAAATTGTTTGCCCCTTTAATATTCATTCTTTTGTCTAATTATTATGATCAATTTCAAATACCTCATAATTAAAATTATGAGTCTGCCTCGACCTGGCCAATGGCCATAGCCCATAACCTGAAAACATCATTAATAAAATCTTGAAATTGAAGTAAAAGTTAAAGAAAATTTGATTATATAGCCACTAATATTGAAAAAAATAGTTTACAAAGAGAATATTGAATATTTGAAGTTCGCATGGCCTAATGGATAAGGCGCTCGCCTCCGGAGCGGGAGATTGTGGGTTCGAGTCCCATTGTGAACGTTTTTACCTGTAAGTTTTTTTTTTGATTTACAATTGAATTTACTAGTTGAAACTAATTTTTACTAATTGTAATTATTTTTCCTGATTAATAGTAATTTTAATAATTGCAACAGACTTATACTGATTGTAACTAAATTTAAGTTTAAGTTATAACTTAGTTTAACCGATCAAAAATGATTTTACTACTTGCAATTTATTTTTACTAATTAAAAATAAATTTTCTACTATTTAAATTATATTACTATTTACAATAAATCTTGTATAAAACTGTCTTATTAGAAGACGATGTTATATAATTAGTTAATTTTTTCAATTAACCAATATAAGGTTATAATCAATCACTTTATTTATGAGTTAAAAGACTCAAAAGTTATCATTAAGATTAAAGTGACACTCATTTAAGAATTTGGTTGTATTGAATCTTGTGAACGTTTTCTTTTTCTTAATTTTTTTTGAAATATCTAAATATTTTTGGCTTTATTAATCTTAAAAAAAAAAATAGCTCATCCTTCCTAAATTACTCGTTTTTTGTGAACTTGTTCGAGGTAATGCTGATTGATTTTGTCTGAAAATTCATCCTCAATCTTTGTATTTTATCTTTAATTTCATATAAATTTCACTCCTTTTCTTCTTCACCAATTCTGGGGACAGACCCTTAAGATCAAACTCTAGAATCCGGCACCTTGCATCAAAACCCTAAAATTCCGGTGATTGAAGAACGGTGTTACTTCCAGCAGCTGTCAGATTTTGTCCAACCACCAACAATTCTTAGGTTTCTAATTCTTTTTTTCCCTCTCTTTATTGTTGTGTTTCATATGTTAATTGGATAGGCGTTTGTATATAATTGTAAAGTCTTAATTTTTTTTAGGAATTTGGTATGATTAGGCTCAATTTTTTTAAAAAATTGTTCACATAATTTCCCAGATTGATACATGAATGTTGAGTAAATATCTTCACTAAGGGGTGTTTTGGCTGGAGGGATTTGGGGAAGGGATTGGGAATTTTGGACAGGGAAGTCTTAGTTGTTCTTTGTTTACAAGGAAGGGTATACGGAAGGGACTTAGAGTAAGGGAATGGCAACTTATGAAGTATATAGAAAGTCCTAAGTCATTGATTGTTTACAAGGAATGTGAATGAGGAAGGGATTTAGTGATCAAAGTAAGAAAAAACAAACAAAGGATAGCTTTTTTTAGCCTCTAAGTCCCATCTCAAGTCTCAAGCAAAAGTATCAGAGGATGAGTCTGTTGGAAAGTAATCCCACTTTTAAGAATTTGATAGAGATTGACTAATATATATATATACTTGATGGACTACTACTCCTGATACCGATTGGTTTTAGGATGGAACCTCATTGAGTAGTTTTTGTGCAGTCAACTCTTATGTGAAGTCTTGTTGTATACAAGCCCAATTTCATCTCACGTCTCAACTAATAGTAATGCAATTCCTATTCCCATTTGTCAAACACCCCCCAAGTGTAAATAACTGCATTTGTGTTAGTCTGTTGCTTTCTCACCTAGAAATTTTTCCTTGATACAATCAACTCGGCTGAACAATTCAAAATTAAACTAATAGGAAATTGAATGACCATGCCATAACCTGTAGCCATGGCTTACCTTTCAATATTGTTCACCCTGATGAGAATGTACCTTGAATTTCATGTAGCCTAGAATGAATAAAGGAGGCGGTGGAGGTGGAAGTGGGCCTACAGCCGCTGCTGCGGCTGCAGCAGCTCAGAAGCAGAAGGCTCTCTTGCAGAGAGTTGAAAATGATGTATCAAGTCTCGTTGACAATTTCACTAATTTAGTCAATGTTTCCCGGGTTTGTCTTCTTTTCCCTTGTAAGTTTTGTATGTACTGTCCAAGGTATTCTAGTGCTGTTATGCTTGCTTAAACTATTTGGACTGGAATTGAGAATTTCTCATGACCCCATTATTTTTCTTTTTGGCATATTGGTTTTCATTGATTATGTGTCGAATGTATGCTAAGAAAGTTATTGCTTTGGCCTCCCTTTATCCCTTTGCTTCTGCCCCATTGACCACAAAACCTGATATTATTTATAACACTAGTTAATTGGATAAAACCTGATGTTATTTATACAGATTTATATATGGATAAGTGTTCTCTTTAAGTGTCCGTTACTCCATTCGCGATGGATCTACATATTTGTAGTTCTTTTCTTTTGGATTATAATGAGATTATAGTGTAATGACTCACTATATAAAGTATGCACGGGTTATACGGGGTATGATGGTGACTCACTTCTTGATGTGCACTTGTAGTGTTATTGTAGATGATTTTTGCAGTCGGGAATTAGTCGAAAGCAACCTCTTTGTTCTTGCAAGGCTAAGTTTGCATGTGTATTCAATCCATCAAACCTTGCGTTAGTGGGAGCCACCTAGTGGAATTGATGTAATGAAAAGTTGTAGTCAATACTCATTTATGCCCAAGTACCATTGTTGAAAGGGCTGTTTCTAATGCTAAGGAAAAACTAAGAGTCAGAGTAGCTAAAATTTATATATATATTAAAGGCTCTGTTATTAGTGACTAATGAAGGTTTTGAAAATCTTAATCTCTAGGTAAATGAGCCACTAGTCAAAAATCAACAAGAAGCTTTGACTATGGAGGTGCGCGCAGCCAAAATGGTGAGCATAATCATTGAATTTTTAATGTGAAGAATAAATTGATGCTTGAAGTACAGCTCATTGCCATTTCCTATTTGACCTCTACTTTCTCTAAGACACAATGATGTGTGTTTTCATTTTGCGTATTTTGCAGCAAATTGAAACTTCATTATTGATGTTGCTTTAGCTTGGTTGCTGCATTAACGAATTCATCTAGACTTAATGTACTCCCTCCGTCTTGTAGAGTTTGCAACATTTAAGTTCCCCATGTAAAAACTTCTTGGGAGATATGTTGCAAACTTAATGAGATAAAATGAGTATTTCTTTGTATGGGATTGGATTTACATAAATTGGCTCTCTAGTAATTTAGAGGTTTTTGTCCACCCATCATAAAATTGCTTATCAAAAATAGAATATGTGTTGTTTGGTAGTTAGTCGTTTCTTTTCCTTCCATAGCTCAAAATATCTTTCATCACCTCATCCAACCTTGATTTTCATGTGTGGAAGAGTGGGCTTGCTACCATCATTTAGGCTAAAGGAGATGCTATATTTGATGCACTACTATATGGGTATACTTTCAGATTAGCTCATTGTAAGTAGATGAGAGTAGCTGAGATGTGTATGTTAAGATAAATGAAATGCTATATTCAAATCTCTAAAGAATATAACTTTGATGAGGTTAGAGATAGCAAGAGATATGTGGAAGATACCTAAATATTAGAATGAAGAATGACATGAAAATTTAATATTTGCGGTAACATGACAATAGATCAGATTCAATGGAAAAGAAGAAAATATGTGGATGACTCTTAGAATTAATTTATTACTTCTACGTTAGTACTAAATTGGGAAACAAACTATATTTTTGTTAATGTTCATTACCGATGATCCCTTGCGTTGATTTATTTTGCTTCATGTAGCCGGTCTCGTATTGTTGGGATCACGGCTTTGACTTTATTGTAATTTTTGCTTATGATCTTTGATTTCAGAAAGTTTCGGACTTTCATCTAGGTAAGAGGTAGTATGTGTCGTGTGTTCTTTTTTTTTGAAGTTCAATCTGGTGATTGTAGCATGTACTTTCTCTATAGAAAAATAGATTATCAGATTTATTTGGAGCCTTTTATATTAAAAATTTTTATATGTAGTAGGCTGGTAGCTCCTGAATGGCATCGGAGTAATGGGGAGTAAAGGGATTTTGCATTTTGCATATTTGCTAATCTCCCAACGAATCGGTAAAAGCGAATTATGTTAGTTTTTTTGCTATTTTTGTGCCATTTTTGACGAATTGTGAATTCAATAAGCGTTACTAGTTGATGAATTATGCTACATTTCTCCTTTTCTTTATCGTATTCCCCTCATACCTTGTCGGCTTGTTCACTAAATTCATGAAACTGACTCAATAATTCTTGCTACGCGTCCATGGTCATCGTTTATTGACGTTGTTCTACAGGTCCAGGCATCTGATTCATTATTGAAATTAGTATCAGAACTGAAGCAGACTGCCATCTTTTCTGGATTTGCATCGCTCAATGACCATGTAGAACGACGTATAAGCGAATTCAATAAGCTATCAGAAAAGACGGACACTACATTGAGTAGCATTGGAGAAGAAGCTGCTGCTAGCCTCAAAGAGCTCGAGTCTCATTTCTATTCTTCTGCTGAAAAAGACAGCCGACATTCGTTACCCTAAGGTACCATTAAAGTTCCATTCTTACCTTCTAATAGCAAAAGAAGTGAATATCTACCATTATGTTTATGTTCTGTTGGGAGTTCTTTAGGTTAGCAAATTGGTTGAGGCGTTTGACTTGTATTTACACTCATTGATGAAGTTTCCAATTTCACAATTTTTCGGGTGAGACAGTGTCACGGTGAGATATGGGCTGAATAGCCCGACTAATACAATTAAAATATGAGTTTCTTATTTTGAGGTCGTTTCACCGAGAAATGGTCTCTCACAAAAGTAGGTCTTTCAATTTTTATCTTATTTTGTAGTATAGTTTTATTATTTATCATGTATCCTATAATTAGAGCTATAAATTTTTTATCTTGTGCTTTTGTTGTATTTTTGATGTTTTTTTTGTTATATTATAACGATTTTTCTAACTTATGTACCATCTAGTGCATAAGTTTAGACAATAAATTTAGTAATTATTTTGAATTTAATAGAAAATATCTTCTAAAATAGTCAAATATAATAATATTTTAGAGAATATTCTAAATGAAATTTCAAAAATTATTAATTTTATTGTCAAAATCTATGCACCTGATAAGTAGGTTAGAAAAACCATTGTTATAAATTTACTAATTCACCTCCATGACGAATGTTTCTAATGCATTTTAGAAAGAATTAATTACATGATAAGTCCTTTTGGTATAACGCACAATCGTTATCATTTAATGTGTAATTCAACATTTACAACTACTATAAGATTACACACACTCTTTTCGCTCTAAGCTCACTTAGGATTTGCTCTCTCTAATCCTTACAATTTTACAATAAATTTAGCAATTATTTTGAATTTAATAAAAAATATCTTCTAAAATAGATAAATGTAATAATATTTTAGACAAAAATCAACCAATTTTGCTACTTAACTACTCCCTACATCTTCATCAATTTGCATCAATTTTTATTTTGGGTTGTCTTTTTTTTTTTTTTTTTGCATTATTTCTTTATATGAAATTTGACCAAACTACTATCTTCTACTCACATCCACGCATTTAAATTCTCTTTTAACGTCATTCATGCAATTTAATTTCTCTTTTTATTTAATTTAACATTTATTACACTAGAACACAAAATATTATAACTTCCTATACTCTTAAAATTCACATTATTTCACTTAAATACAATAGGGAGTAACATATTGTTATTTTCTAATTTTTTTTTATGTTCTCATATATTTGAAGGTTTGATGGCATTGATGCATTGATAGTTTTGTCTTGTATAGAATTAAGATTATAAATAAAAGATGATGAAGATTATATCTGCTTTTAGGAAACTATGATCAGGGTCTAGAAAAGGAAAGAAGACGACAACTCATATCCATAAAGGAGAGTGTAGTCAAAGAGTCCATCGGCTAGAGAAAGATCCACAGATGAATCCTCAGACTCTTTATATAAATTCAAGAATGTATTTATGATTTAGCAAAACAAAGTAAAATTTATCAAGTATTTGTTTTTTTTGCTTACAGTATAAGCTGGGAAAGGGATCAATGAGAATCAAACTGAGGTCTTGCTGGAAATTATAGTACTACTACTAAGACAAAACCCGAACTCTTTAATGTTTAATTTTTGCTAGTACCATAGACTCCTCAGCATTTTGGTAGAGATTATACCAAAATAGCAATACATCATCTTTAGCACTTAAGGTTGATGATCCCATTGTTGGTATTCCATCCAAATTACTAGACATTTGCCCTAATAAATTTTGGGAAATTGTAATTTCATTTGAATAGGAAGTGGCCAACTGAGCTTGTTTAACCTTCTTCTTCAAAGTTATGTGCCAATAATTTTTTATTTCATTATCTGTTCGTCTCGGTAATCTAGCTGCAATGGTAGACCACCTACAATAATTAAAATAAACAAAAAAAAGAAAAAAAAATAAGCGACTTACTCATGGTAGAGGTGTTCAAAACAAACTAGTATTTCAACATTGTAACCAAACCCGATTGGCCGAACTTCACAAATAGATATACAATTATGTAAAAATCAACATGGGCCCAAGACCTGATTTTGAACCGACACGAAAAACTTAACCCTAAATCAATCAATGACTTGAATGAACACTTCTACATATAACATATTGATAACGAGTTATTATCAAAAAGTCAATTCAACTAAAAGTTTAAACTGAGGGTTGAAGTCTCGTGATATTTTATAAACTATTAATTATAGAATTAAAAAAATTCATGAAATAGAATTAAGTAAGATAAGAGTAGGGGGAATGTGCCTATTTCCAACAATTTGATGCATTTGAATGATGGTTTCTTCTTCTTGAGTGCTAAAATGTCCTCGCTTGATATCGGGTCTTAAGTAATTATTCCATCGAAGCCTGCAGCTTTTTCCACATCTTAATAAACCTAAACACCCAAAAATATGCAATTTTTACTCAAAACAATATCGATTTGTAACGAAATTTGATTTTACAGTGATAAATTACAATTTTCCTTGATAGGTGTTATTTTCTTTTCATGGTATCAAAGTCTATGTGATAAGACGTCATGGGTTCAAATCATGTTCGCCCCTAATTAAAAGTGAATCATTTCACTCTAGGTATGAGGAGAGTCACTAATGCATCCAGAGCTCTAGCCGAAAGGGCTCTTGTGTGAAGAGGCATATAAGAGTATATGACATATCTTAGATAACCATAATTATCAGTTTTAATTTTTAGTTGAGTTGGTTCTTTAGCATATGCTACAAACAAATTTAATACAACATTATCACATATTCACTTTCACCATAATATTTTTCCAACAAAATTATTCAAATGTATTTTATACGTTTAAAATATATGATCATTTATGTTATATGATCATTTATGTTATATTTAAAAAATCCGTGTTCACAACTTATCCAAAGTTTAGATGACAGAGGGTATAAACTCTAAATATAAAATCGATCGAGGGATGAAGCATTGATACCGTCAATTATAAATATTTAAAATTTTCTCAAAATACTCGAATGTAATAAAAAAAAAAAAAAAAGAAGTAGGAGGAAGAAATAATATAATTAATACCAGCATGTTTAGGGAGAGCTCTCCAATTAGAATGACCAAATTGATTGATATAAGAAATGAGAATATGATCTTCGTGTGGTGTCCATGGCCCTTTCTTCAATCCCATGTTCTCGCAACATGCTCTCCTCACCATTTTCTTTCCTTCTCTATTTCTTCTTCTTTATTGAGCTAATAGCAATCCCAACTCTCTATATATGTGACTGTGTGAGAAGATGAACGGACTAAGTTGGTGGCCAAAATGAGGGTCCCACTTTGTCATGCATGACAAAATTTTAACTTGTCTATCTATGCTCGGTGTTATACTGGGTTGGATGATGATGTTGATATCTATGGTCGGTGTTATTTTTTTGTATGAGCGGAATGTACCGAGTTGGATGATGATGAGAATCAAACATAAAATTTCATCTAAAGTAAAGTAGTAATTGTTTTATTTAAGATAAGACTTGATTCTAATAATTTTGGGCATGTTTAGTTCAGCTTAAAACAAATAAGTTATTAGTATAACTAATTTTTAATCAATAAAAATAAATTTTAATTAGTAAAAAATTAGTTACAATCAATAAAAATCATTTGCATTTAATTGTAATCAGTAAAATTTAGTTACAATTTATAATTAAAAATTAGTTATAATTAATAAAAATAAATTTCAATTAGTAAAAATCAGTATCAATTAGTAAAAATCGATTATAATCAGTAAAGATAAATTTTGATCAGCAAAAATTAATTTCATTTAGTAAAAATCAGTTGAACTAAACGTGTTCTTATTACACCCAGATGATAATTTTTTTCCCACCCCTATTCCTACCTAGTAACTTCAATTAATTTTGCATAAGATTCTAAGAATTCTCTATGTTATTAAGCTCATAACAAGTAATGCTAAAATTTTATAGGATTTATTTTGATATTAATTCAAAATAACTAAGTTTGTGTACAATCCAATTTTGATTCTAATTAATAGTAATGAAAAATTAAAATAATTAGTACAATGTGACCTAAAAAAGACAAATCACTTTTATAATTAGGCAAAGATAAGGCCAAATCTTCACTTTTGAACACAAAAATCTAGATGATAAGTTCCACTATGATCACATACATACTCCTTGATTCCTTTAGAATAGTAGCAAAATATAAAATGAATTGTTAAAAAATAAATATTTTAGAATAAATAAATAAAATAAATGGAGTAATGACATAAAAAGAGAGTTATGTTGTGATTAAAAGAAGTAATAGGTTATTTTCCGAAAATAAAAAAAATGGAAAACATAAGCCATAGCATAAATTGAAAAATAGTGTGAAATAAATGTGACAGAGAGTATAAATTTAGGCTGACATTAGAAGTCTACGCACTTAGCCGCCCTCCACCATCGTTCAAATCATCCAAACTTTAGACTACCTTATAACATGCTGTTGACTACATGCCCAAAGTTCCCAACTGGAATACACGGACACTTCCCTGAAGTGGCGTGTCCTGTGTCGGACACGTGTCGGACACGGACACGCGAAAATCCGTGTCCGACACGCCAAATGAAGTGTCCAATATTTTAATATTTTTTCGGACACGCGGACACGGCAAGGACACGGCAGGGACACGGCAAGGACACGAAAGGGACACGGCAAGGGACACGGCAAGCAGTCAAGGACACGTTTTTTTAAAAAAAACTATTTTCCTTTCTTTTCTTCTCCGTTACTTCCCATGCTTCTGATAGATATGGTCTTGATATTGATGAATTATTACCACATTTACTATCATTATTTTCAATTTTATCATCATTTTTTCCTAATTTTTGCAACCCATGAATGATTGAAACCAACCTTGAATCTCTATCTTCTTCAGAAAAAACAAAACCCAAATCCATAAACCCTTTAAGTTCTTCAAATTCAAGGTCAGATAAACTCTTACTTAATCCCTTCTTTTTTCTTCTTAATCTGTTGGTAATTTCTGGGTTTATTTTCCTTTAATGGAGAAGAAATCAATTTTAATTTTATTTTTTCTGGGTTTTTTTTCTTTTCTGATTTTGAATAATCTTCAAAATCTTCTGATATTTTCACAGAAAAAAATAGTTTGCAGTTTTGATGTTAGAAGAAATAAATTTAGAGAAGAACAAGAATCACTTAATTTTGTGGGGAATTTGAGGAAATTGTTTGTAGAAAGGGAATTTTAGTATGAATTGTTGGCAAAGCTGGGATTTCTAAATTTGATGTGGGTATTTCTGAGAATTTTTTGGATTTAAATAGTTTTGTCTGGAATAATTTAATAAAGATTGTAAAATTATCTTTAATTTGATATATTTATTATATTACCATTTTCATGTCTCCGTGTCCGCCATTTTTAAGTTGGCGTTTTCCCGTACCCGTGTCGTGTCCGTGTCCGTGTCCGTGTCTATTTTAGTGCAACCTAGGTTCCCAATATATTTCTTTTTGATAATTGTGCGGGAGTTTTGTTAAACTTTGGGAACTATGGTTTAAATATAGTCTTATTAAGGCATTTATAAATGGAAAAATTATTTGTAACATGTCGAATTTTGGAAAAGTTTGTTTACCATGTGTAACTTTAAGTATTGTAACTGTTAGGACGAATTTTAAATTTAGTTTTCATTTAATATTCTTTTATGTGTTGATGACCTCAACGTCATATCAAATCTCTTGGTGACGTGGTTGACACGTGGTCTCCTTTTCTGATATGGTTGTACACGAGATATCATTTTCTAACGTATTTGCAGTACACTTAGAAATGGTCTGATGTTCAAGTAACTGAGAAACATATAAAAAGTTGTTGAAGGAAAACTAAGTTCAAATTTCGTCCCATCAACCATCCATACTACTTTAAGTTTCACATGATAAAGAATTTTTGCCAAAGTTTGACATGCTACATGCAATTTTTCAAAATAAAAAAAAAATTATATTCACAATGTTCCTAACTTACAAGTTATAGTCGGAAAGTTGAGGGGGCCAGAAAAATATGAAGCAATACTAGTCATAACCCATATATAATCGAAATATTTGCAAGGATTGAGCTAAAAAAATAGGCCGTAAAAAAAAGACTTTTAAAGTCAGCAACGAGGGTCGAGCCCCTGTCAGCCCTCATATGACTTATTAAATCATTTGCACTTCTTATTCATATAAACCTGCATATAATGTTTGCTACTAATAGTCAATCAGAAACAACATTTTTAATTTTTATTATCACTAACAAGGTAAGATTGTACATCTGACCACCAAAACTTCCCTTGGGAGTAAGTTATTCTATCCAATGTATCTTGGTTTTTTGGAGGAGTGTCAGTTTGAATGTGCTTTCTTGCTGTTAATGTTGCTCTTTTATTGTCTAATCTAATCGTTCCACTCCATGTTGAGAAAAGAGGCGATATAATACACACACTTTCTCCCTTTGTGTTGTTAGATGAGCAAAAATAACCAATCAAATCAAACCAACAATAATAATCCCACAATCAAGCACAATAAAGTAAAAATGCGAATATAAAGCACACACACGATATTTACGTGGAAAACCCAATGCGGAAAAAAACTACGGGACCGTAAGTGATACCACACTCTTCCACTAATCACCAATAAAATTAATGGGTACAACCAAAATCCTCTCTAGACAATACTAGCGGTAATACAAACACCAAACAACCATAAACATCACTTAAAAGTGGTAAAATAACAATTAGGGTAAAATTAGGGCAAAATACAAATTACCCACTTACAATGCACAAAACGACAATCCAACCGTTGAATATGTAGGTTGGGTAGACAGGAACACCGTGTCAAAATTTGACGAAAAACGGAGCACGAATGGCCTTCGATCGGATCGCTGAAAAATCACGCGTGATACCTTTTCTTCTCCTCTAACGTGCGCACCTGTTTCTGTTTGTGCGTGTATTTGTGTATTTTTGTTGCAATATAACTAACTGCTGCTCTATTTTTCCTTTTATAGTTATTATAATAAATAATATAATATTATAATTATCAGCCCATTATTATTAAGTCCATAATTAAAATATTAATTGGGCCTTCCTCCAAGTGGGAGGGAATAACCCAACACTCCAAATACTGCCGTGGACCGGATTGCTACTTATGTATGAGTGCACTTTTACCATCTTCTTCCAACTATAGATTTATGGTTCTTTCACCCAATTACAATCTTTTGAAATTACAGTTCTAACATTGTTATTTTGATTGTTAATTTCCTTATAAGTGCTACCTTCTTATTCTCACGGTTTTTTGGTTATTGCTCGTCATAGGTCATTAGCGATAAATTTGTTCTTGGGCTTGTACACTACAAAATCCACATATAAGGGGAGTTGACTGTACACAAACCCGATGAGGTATCGTAAAATCAATTGTTCGATGTTATATACTCTAATGTGCCCCCTCACACAAGAGCCCTTTTGGCTAAAAGTGTGGATGCAGCTTAGGACCTCCTTATACCTAGTGCAAAATATTTTACTTGAATTTGAGGGGTGGTTGAGATTTGAACATGTAACCTCTTGTCATAATGGCTTTTGATACCATGTCAAGGAACCAACTCAACCAAAAGCTTAAGCTGATGGTTGAGGCTCCAAGATATGTCATATATTGTGACAATTATATGTAGATTATTTTTCCAAACAATCTATGATTGCTGTGCTGTAATATTGTGAATTTGGAATGGCTTTTCTTGCTATTGCAGTACCATCTGTATAAGCCTATAAGTAGAAGGAACTGTCTGTTGTAAATGCATTTGTGAGTCAGTACTGTTGCATTGTTTGTTTGGCTTTTAAATACCCCTCAAGCCTACTGTAATCAATAGACTAAGATATAGTAGTACTAGAGAACACTTCAGACATATGATGGGTTATGAAATCGGGAATAAATTTTAGGAAAATTAATCTAACATTTTCATGATTTTCTTAAATAATTTTATTTATTGATTAATCACAAATAATCTCAGTTTTAAGGAGTATTTTCTTAGAATAAACGTAGGTAATCCATTGACCGGTTATAGTAGGTAATTTACCAAAAAAATAAATTGAAAATTAATGTAAAATTAGAGAAAAATTTTGAATATTTACAAAAAAAATATTTGTTGATATTTTATACTCCCTCCGAACCAATTTAGATGTCCCATTTACTTGGGCACGGTTATTAAGGATGGTGTGGGGTCCATTAAAAAGGGTAAGTAGTAAAGGGTAAGTAGTGAAGGGTAGTTGCGTAAGTAAGGTATATGGGGGTATATTCGTAATTACTTGTGTGAACTAAGGATATTTAGGTAAAAAAAAGATTGACAAAAATAGAAATGGGACAACTAAAAAGACTTTGCCAAATAAGAAAATAGGACAACTAAATTGGTTCGGAGGGAGTAATATTTTTTTGATATTTTAATTTATCTTTTTAAAAAAAATAAAACTTATTATAGCAGTTTAACGGGTTACCTAAGTTATTCTAGGCAAATACCCTCTAAAGTTGGAATTATTCATAGTTAATCAATTGATGAGATTATTATAGAAAAATTATGAAAAAGTTGAATTATATATATATATATATATATATATATATATATATATATATATATATATATATATATATATATATATATATATATATATATATATATATATATATATATATATATATATATATATATATATACATATATATATATATATATACATATATATATATATATATATATATTCCTAAATTTTAATGTAATGCAAGTAAAACATTCTTTTACGCACCAACGGTGCCGAAGCCTAGTGCATGGATCATGCTTTTCACCAAAGAAAGAATTACGAGTCTTTGGAATTTCTGTTAAAGAATCAATTAATCAGCCAAACGTTTAAGTTGATGACTGTAAAGAAGCTGTTTATTGAAGCACCAATGTATGATATATGCTCTATTACTCCTTCTCACATAAGAGTCTTTGGTGTGTATGGATACGGCTCAAGTGTTGCTCATACTTGGTGCTAGTAATTCTACCCCAAAGAATGGAGTGAATGTTTTCTAATATCATGTCAAGAAACCAGCTAGTGTTTTATGAGTATGATGATCGATACCATGATCAAGGTTGTTAGAATCGGGATTCTACCTGGGATAGTTGAGGGGGTAGGATCGATTTTGTTGGCTCTCTTAGGTTTTGATGATGACTACACATTATATAAAAAAATGTATTTTTAGAGATTGTATGCAGGTCGATATCCGGTCGTAATTAAGATCGTTGATAGTACCTAAGACTTTGTCTATGAACGTGTACTAGTCAAAAGAATCCAATAAAGTTAGATAAGGTATATCGCTTAGTATGTCAAATGTAGACAGGAGGTCTACTGTTCCCAAGTTTGATGATCTGACGTTACTGAAAAATGAAAACAGTACATTGTTCCCAGACTGAAGTCTGAAGAAGTTACGTCTGCTGATTTTTTAGTTGATATATTAGTTAAAATTAATTTGTTGCATTATTTAATAATTAAGTTAATTGGCAAAATATTTTATAACCACCTCAAAAATAACCGTGTGATTTTCAAAGTGTGGAATATTTCTCTCCTTATTTTTCTCCTTAAAATAGGCTTTTATTTGGATCTAATTAATGAAAAACTAACTTGTCTATTATTAGAAAAAAGGAAACGTAGCTTTTTGCTTAAGCATATTATTCCCTTATTAATGAAAAACTAACCGTGAGTTACCCTTGTAATTCAAGATCCATATCCTCCTTAATTTTAGGGATAAGGAAATAATGGGTAGTTATTCCCTTATTACTAGCTAAATAAACACTATAAATACGTGACTTGTTTATTTCTCAAATCGTATGCGTATGAGCCTTGAAAAATCATACGAGAGATTGATAAAAATTAACAAGAAATATTTTGTTCAAAAATTGCCAATTAATTTATAATATTTTCTTGTGCAACTCTTTAATTTTATCTTTAGAGAATTTATCCTTGTAAAGGGTTTTTGAGAGAATTGTTGTAACTAGACTTGGGTAAGTCTAGGGGAGAATTAGAAAGCTTTGAGTAAAGCTAGAGAAGAGAAAAGCTTTGAGTAAAGCTAGAGAATTGGAGAAGCTTCGAGTGAAGCAAGAGAAAAGAAAGAGAATTGGCCTAGTTAGAGAAGCTTCAAGTAAAGCAAGTAGAGTTTGTTTTATGTGATTGTAACGAATTGCCTAAAACATATTGGAGAGTTTTGAAATCCTGAGGAGTCGTGGTTTTTCCTTCTATTTAGGCCTAGAAGGTTTCTACGTAAAATTGTGTTGTCTCTTTTATTTTTTTGCATTAAGTTTAAGTTTTAATTTTTCAATTTAATTCCGCAAAAATAGGGCTAAAATACTTAAGCTTATTAAAACAACAATTTACCCCCTCTTGTTGTCGTTCCCATCTCTAATACTTTCTACAGATTTCAAGCTTTATTGAAAGAAAGATGAAGATTTTTGAAAAACGATAAAATTTTTTGGTACTTAAATGACTTAAATGACGTTAAATAGACAATGATTTATTAGGCTTATATATTTATTTTGTAAGAATTGGTTTAGAATAGTGGAACAATAGAGAAAAAACAATTTAATGGTTATAATATTTAAACAATATGTATGGGGAATAATGTAATGCAATAGAGATGATTAATTTGAATACTCTTTAATAGAGATATCTAATTGGTATTATCATATATTATCAATCATTATCTCCGCCTACTTTTAAGAGATTAATTATATTGGAATCAAAAATAAATTATGAGACATTCATCTTATTATATACACAAATATATAAATTGAAAAATTGAAAGATTATCAATTATTAATTTATGGTAAGACAAATTATTGATTTTTGAAATAGATCAAACTTATTCATTAAAAAACATAGCACACTTCAAACAAAATAACAGTTGCACGCTCATACAATAGAGATTTAATTCTTACCGTCTATAATAAAGATTAATTCTTTCTCCCTCCATCTGTTGATATTCTTTAATCTACATATAATTTAAAAAATTATTAAAATGCTAATCCACTTTAGGGCCTAAGTAAAAAGTTGGTCTAAGATATTATTATACCATCAAAGAAACAACTATGTGACCAATATCCATAATTGTAGTAACATTTAGGCCCACAAATAATTGAGTATTAGCACACTGATTTGAACCCTGTTTTACAACGTACTTTTTAAATTTTGGAGTAAATTAGTTTTTCAAGTTTAAATATTTTTGTGTTAGATTGTTTTTCGGTCGTCTTTCGATGTTACAGTTAAACGACTTCAAAATAAAAAATTAACATTCTTATAATTTATACGGTATAAATCGAGACTTATTGTGAAACGAATTTGTATTTCAAGTATGAATAATAAGTTCGAGTAAAGATCATTTCTAAATATCATTTCAACTACTTATTAGGTATAATTGCTGAAAATAAGTTCATCGCTTATTGTCTATTTTAAATGAATTCATCTATAAGGTATAATTGTTAAAAATAAACTCACATATTATTTATTTCTAATTGCTCGACTTAGTAAAGAAGATTTGAAGAGCGTTATAATCAATAAGTGTGTTTATTTTCAACAATTATACCCAATAGATGAATTTATTTAAAAACAAACAATAAATTTACTTATTTTCATTGAATTTATATATATTTTACACTTACTGCTACTAAGACGATGACTAACAACTATCCAACCCTAAATTTACAAAACATATAAAAGTACTCCCTCCAATTCTTTCGTTCTTATTAGTTGACTCAAATGAAAATTTCACAAAATTTTCCTAATCTTTTCATTTTAAGACATCTTTTTAGAAAAAAAAAAAATCATTTGCCTTACATATTAACCACTTAAATTTATTTAAATCTCTATTCAGACAACAATAATTATTACTTATTTTAAATAATTATTTTTAAATAAAATTTTATATCTCGTTATTCTTCTTCTTGATTGCTTCCCATACTGCAAAAGGAAGAACAAATAAAATTGGAGGATCGTTAATCTAATTTGTTTAGCTACGAATTTAAGGTTAATTAGTAGTCCATTAGAAAAATGATAATATCTCAAATAGGCCTGTCAAACAAATCATGTTGGGTCGGGTTTGGGTTCGGATCATATATAAATAGGTCAGAAAATCCTTGACCCAAGCCCAACCCATTTAGTTAATTGGGTTGAAAATCACAACCTTGACCCAACCTGCAACATATCAGGTTGATCTGATTTCGACCCACTTAACCCGTTTATAATTTATTTATTTTTTTAAGGTTTTTAAAGTTGATTAAATCTACTTTTTTAGGCTTTAATTTTAACTTTATGTTTTTTTTGTTGTTTATTTTGTATTATTATAAAAACATGAAAATATTAAATGAACTAAATTTAACTTACACTTATTGATTTAACTCGAAATTAACACATTTAATTAAATAGGTTATACAGGTTTTTTTTCCGGTTTAAAATTTTGACCTGAACCTAACCCATTTAATAAACAAATCAGGTCAGGTCGACCCGTTTAATTAATTAGGTCAAAAGTTTTAACCCAAAACCACTTATTTCGAGTTAAGTTCAGATCTGATTAGCAGGTCGGATTAACTTTTACCCCGCTAATCTCAAATAATATAATGCCCAGATAGTTTATAACCAGCCAGGTGACATTCGAACGTTAAACTAAAATAAAATACAAGTAAAAAGATGCAATCATGGAATTAGGTTGGATGCAATTACAAATTAAAATAATACTCAAAATAATTGGGATTCTTTGATCAGCAATCCATTATGTAAGGGTAAGAATTGCTTTTATTGGCACATATTTTTCGATATCAGCTTGTCCCATTTAATAAAAAAAATATTACATAAATAAATTTCAAAATAACAGGATAATATTACTAAAACGAAATATAAATCAAAATAAGTCGAATCATACAAATGATTATATGATCTTTAATTTAAATTGCATCATTACAATGACTCTTACATAATCTTGCAAAAAGAATTTATAGAAAGGATTTCATTTTTAACTAAAAAAAATTTCTGTATGACAACTGAAATACTTAGATAATACGTTTAGATTTAAATGAGACGGATTATAATCTAAATAGACTCCAGTCTAAATTTCATCGTACGGCCTCACGAACTCAAAATTAACAAGTTTATTCGAGTCGTACATAAAGATTGAATTTCACATAAAATTATGCAATCAATAATGAAATAAATTTATAAATTTTAATTGATGTTTATTATTGGTTTTTTTATAAGATAAGGCCGGAGAATCCCTAATTTTAAAGAAGGGAAAGATAATTTTTTTTTTCGAGGTAGTGAAAATTGAATTTTTGTCATAAAGGTGAAAGTAAAGCCTTTAAACATTAGGACAACTTATGATTTTTTATTTTTAAAAAATATAAGCTTTGATAAGTAGACAAGGTCGGTTCTAAGCATGGCGGGGTAACCGACCGCCTAGGGCCCCCTAAAATAAGCGCCCTCAAATATTAAATGATGTTATTTAGGCCCATTCTGAGCAACACTTTTTAAGTGATTTATTTGTAAACTTTTTTTTTTTAGTATTTGAGTAATTTTAGTCTACAATAGTATAATACATTTCGTCTTAAATTATTTTTCTTAAAGTGGAAAAAATTTTATCTTTTGATATAATAAAGGGCCCAATTCTAAAAAACATCGTAAAAATAAAAAGAGCCTCCAAAAATTTTACTCCGCCCCTTTAAATAGATTTAGAGTTGTATATGTATTATTAAGAAAAGACAATGGAAATATATAGCAATCCAAAAAAATCATTGTCTCGTAAATTTAACAAAAACAATATTATTAATGTAAACTTGATAAGCAATAAAATCAATCAAGTTATAGATAACCATTACTTGTACTCTATTTCTTTAGAACTAAGAAAATTCTTATACTTATAAATAATTAACAATATTTAATTTTATGATCCTTAAGAGAATATTATGAGTATATTAATTTAGTATTTTCGTATAAAGTTAGGAATTGGGGAAAGTTAGCGGATACATCATACACGTATCTTTCAAAAAAAAAAAATGCGTGCAGTCATTTAAACCTCAAAATAAAAAAATATTGTTAAAAATAAATAAAAACACCATAATAATAATAATAATAATAATAATAATAATAATAATAATGAATACCACATAGCTAGACTGTTACAATTGGAGCAACATATATCACATATATGAGATAAGACATATCTAAACATAATATCTAAAGCTTGATAGCTTATCATATTAAATGAAAATTAGTTGGGCCTTTGCATTAAATTTAGGTAAAATATTTATTATGATAATAATTATAATAAATGTATACAAATCAGACTTATCCTTTTATATCACACAAATTCTTGTAAGAGACGGTTTCTTTGAGAGACCATTTCTAATTGGGCCGGTCATTATATATTTTTTAAAATATTATGAGTAGGCATTAAGAATGATTAAGTAGACATTTAAGATATTGAAAGTAGACATTAAGGATACGTTAAGTAAGCATTAAGAATGTGGTAAACATTAATCTTTAATAGGTTGGGCCTATAATATATCTCTCAAAAAGACGTTCTCTCAAGAGACTAGCTATTTATATTATCTCTTAGTAATTGAGTTTAATTTAATTGAACCAAACTTGATCCAAAGCATTTATTGTTCACTTTATAAATAAGCTAAATTTTCATTTGAAAGATCATATTATAACTTACACATTCTCATTTTGCAGGCAAAATGAATGAAATATACGAGTATATTATAATTTTTGTTGAGACTTACATCAAATAATTAATTGTTTATATGAAGGAAAATCTATAATAATTTATTATGAGTATGACCTATTTGTTCATATAATATAATTTCAACTATCAAATTATTTATAATTAAACTCAAGTATAGAATTTCTTAAAAAATTCTCAAATAAATAAAAATGACTTATTAAAGCATATTTTAAAGCTATATTCATCACGTATGCTTTTAATTGAGTTAATTTTTATATCAAAAATCAACATAGTATAAAATTAAATTTTATAATCACATTCATCCTCAATTAAAAAATATATACTACGTCTATAATTTTAAGATAAATAATTTATATAAAGCGACATAATAAAATTCAAAACATATCACCAAAATTCAACCATGTAAGGTCACTTGGGACTACAATTAATAATCCTACGGATTGGCGATTGTATTGAAGAAAGTGAAAACTAAACCTACCACGTATGTAATGACGTACGCCAGCAACATTTCGTTAAAAGTTTAATGTTGAAATCAAAAGAATTACTTTCTCACTTATTCCATTCAGAAATACTTGCTATATTAAAATTATTTACAATATTCATCGTTTAAATTTATTTTATATATTACACATATAAGAAAAAAATATAATCAAATAGGATCTTATTTGAATCGTTTAATCAGATATTTTCATAATATTGATATTAATTCTTTATATATATATATATATATATATATATATATATATATAAAATAATATATTATATTGCATAAAAAGTCAAATATTATAAGTATAATAGAATAGAAAAGGTATGAATTAAAGAAAGTGAAATACTCCAAATAAAAATATTGCAAAAGTTAATGTAGTAATATATTATAGACAGATAGAGTAATTGACTTTAGTTACCTCGCCAATCTCTAAGAAATTAATATATGTAGTATTTTTTATTTTAATATGTGTTTTTAATTTTATTATATTTTTATTTAAGGTAATGTCACCAGCACTTCTTCTTTTAATTTTTATCTCCACATATTTCTATATTCTATCTCATAATAATCCTAAATACTCCCTCTGTCTTGTTTGGTTTGATGCATAGAGAAAATTGGTGTTTTTTTAAAAAAAGGTGAATCACGGTAATAAATAAAGAGAGAGAATGAATTATGTAGATAAAATTAAAAGAAAGTTAAAATGTATGGATGAGATTAAAAGTAAGAAGTGGGCCATTGTCCAAAAATAAAAATGATGCAAATTAAGTGGGACGGACCAAAATGATAAATACTGCAAATTCAATAGAACATAAAGAGTATACAATTTACGGATTAAGTGGTCCTATTAATTTTTTAATATTTGTGGCTATTAATAATTTTATAAATGGTATAATCTTTTGGAGACATAGAGTAGCATGATTTTCCTTCTAGAACATGACATTCATTTATATGAAATTTTTTTCTTTATTTTTTTTTCTGCGGTAAGTCAAATTAATTTGCTGATTATTTTTTGTAATGATCCTGTTCAAATTAAGGTCGTGAATCCAATCAATTTCTTCCAAGCGTCACCTTATGAAACGATATACGTTTCGCTTGAAAATTAAGATTTGACGGGAAAAACATGCATGAGTCATAGTGTTGAATTCCAAGTGTTGCTGTCAAATTTGATACTTCTAATGTAAAAATTAGTCGATTTAAACAACCGGTTGCTAGTAAATAATAACAAAAATTACTAAGAATAATTCAATCTATTTATAATTTTTCTACAATAATTCTATTTATTGATTAACTATGAATAATCTCAACTTTAAAGGGTATTATCGTAGAGTAAATTCAAGAACAGGATGACTTGCTATAGTAAGTTTTATTTTAAAAAAAAATATATATATATATATATATATTAAAAAATGTTTTAAAAAATTTTATGATTTTTTTATTATTTAGAAACTTTTATGTAAATTTTTAAAAATTTTCTCAAATATTAAATTAACTTTTAGTTTACTATTTTGGTGAATTACCTGTTATAGTAGGTTATCGAGTTATCCAAGTTTACTCTAGGCAAATACCCCCTAAAGTTGAAACTACTTATGGTTAATCAATAGGTGGGATTATTGTAGTAAAATTATGAAAATGTCGAATTATTCTAGGTAATTTTTTCTAAATAATAAAATATTTTTTTTTCAATTTCTTTTATTGTTTCATTTTTTTATTTACTTCTACTGTCCCATTTTTATTTATAGGTTAGATTTTTTTACAATTTTATTCTTATAAATTCTATTTCTATTTTATTCGTAGAGTAAACCTGGTAACCGATGCCTACTTGTACCTAAACTCGCTCGTTCCAGTCATGTTTGATTGCATGCATGTCTCATTCCGTCAACTTACTCTATAAAATTAGTTAAGTGAACATGCTTTATTATGTAATCAGCATGCGTTATAACATTATTAACTCATTGTTTTTTTATTACTTTCATATCCGACTTCAACGGTATATGTTTAGGCGCCTAAGAATTATTACATCATATCCTGATTTTTATTCATTGTTTTAGCACCTTAAAGTCAATTTAGCATAATTCATTGTTTATGATATTTTCTATATTGTAGCTTTTATACGAGAAAAAAAAAATATAGTCACGTGAGATCTTATTTTATTTTCTTTGTATATTTTCATAAAATATCACATTTTTATAATTTTTAGTTATGTACTCCTTCCGTTCTTCATTGTTCTTCTCATTTACTTTTTACACAATTTTTAAAGTAAATTTTAAGCCTTAATATCTCTAAGGAAAAATTACCTAGAATAGTCCAATCTTTTTATGATTCTCCTATAATAATCTCACCTATTGATTAACCATGAATAATCTCCAATTTAGGAGATATTTTCCTAGAGTAAACCCAATAACCGAATAACTTACTACAGCAAGTTTTAATTTTTTTTTAAAAAAAGATAAATTATAATAAAATGTGGAAAAAAAATGTAAAAAATTGTTAAAAAAAATTCTGATTTTATTTTATTATTTAGAATTTTTTATGTAAATGTTCAAAAATTTTATCTAATTTTATATTAATTTTCAATTTATGTTTTTGGCGAATTACCTATTTTAGCAGGCCATCGGGTAACTTGGGTTTACTCTAGGAAAATACCCCGTAAAGTTGGGATTATTCATGGTTAATCACTAGGTCAGATTATTATAGAAAAATCATGAAAAGATTGGATTATTCTAGGTAATTTTTCCTATATTTTAAAACGCATCATAAAAAATTATAAAAAATATATAGTAAAATAATATACATTAAGATGAATTTAACGATATCACATGGAGATATTTTATCACCTATACATGTCTTAAAAATCTTAATTAAATTTCTCTTTCTAAAATAGAAAATTCGAAATTGGAAAAACATTAGAAAATTAAAGAAGTATAACTTTAAATATAAACAATATAACAAAAGCATTTAACTGTGTAAAAAACGAAGTAAGCAGCTTTTACTAGGAGTGGAGTACTATGTTTGACTCACAATTTAAATATTGTTGGTATATTCTTTGTCTGTTTCACGAATTTTACATTATTATTTATAGATAATTAGGAGAGAAATTATAAGAGATTATTAAGTTCCAAGTTAATTTCTTTAGAATATCTAAATTATAGTAATTTCTTTATAAGTAGTTATTTGAATTAATCACATAATAATTTAGCCAAGCATAGAAAGTGTAAATTTCCTTACAAGTTCAAATTCTAAGAGTGCAAGAATTTAATTACCAAGGGGATAGGTAATCTATATTTCTGTGTCAATTGTAATTTTCTATGTTCAATCCACAAAAAAAAGTTAATTCAAAGGAATTTGACCAACGAATTAACTTTCAACAAATTAAAATAGAATTTTTCATTGGAATTTAATTATCTTTTGTCTATGGAACAAGCTTTGAAGTGGAAGTGGTATATTATGGAAAAATGGAGAAAAATTTAAATAAATATGGTAAATTATGACAAAAATAGAAATAAGGTAAATTTAATAGGAGAGGAAAAATACATGATTTTTAAAATTAGGACCAAATTTTCTTGTTTAGGACTTTTCAAATCAAGAACAAATCAAATTTAAGGAAGGCCTATTTTATTGGAGAATTATTTGACTTTTTTTATTGAGAGCTCTTGTTATGTGGATTTAAATCACCAAATAAATTAATCGCAAGTGTACGACTGATGCGATATAATTACTTCTTTTTTTTGGGAATAAATTCACTAATAAATATAAAATGCTTATTTTAAATATTAGCATAGATCATTAATTTTAATAAATCTAGAACCATGTAAATTTACAAAATTGATAATTTAATTCCTATCTAGCTAGTTCCTTTAGAAGGTTATCTTTAATAATACTTCTCTATGATATAGCAAGAAACCAAATTTGATGAGGTGATAGTGAATTTAGGCACATTGGTGAATAGTTTGCTAGGTAGGAAAGAATTGAAGTTTGATATAGATGTATAGTGTTCAATCAATACTTTCCTTATTTTAATCCATCTATCACACAATCTTGCAAACCTGTTAATGCATTATTTCAATACTATTTTTTTAACGATTATAAAAAATTAATATTAATAAAAATTACATTTTTATAAATTTTAAAAAGAATAATTTGTGATTTAAAGCTTTAAAGTTTGATAATTTTGCAAATTACAGCTTTAATGTTTAAATTACAGCTTTAATGTTTTTTTTTTACAAAACTACAGCCACTAAAGTATTAAAGTCTACAACATTTAGGCCAAATCATAGAGAATTCAAACCATTTTAGTAGTTGAAATTTTAGATTACATGGTCAAAATTCTGAGATTTGACCAAAACGTTGTACATTTGATACTTTGGTGATTGTAATTCGCAAAAAATGAACATTAAAACGATAATTTGCAAAAGTC
Organism: Amaranthus tricolor; assembly: GCF_026212465.1. NCBI lineage: Eukaryota > Viridiplantae > Streptophyta > Magnoliopsida > Caryophyllales > Amaranthaceae > Amaranthus > Amaranthus tricolor. Next base: position 27,668,790 of record NC_080053.1, read on the forward strand.
TTAAACTTTAAAGTTGTAATTCTTAAATTATTTTTAAAAAATCTCACTTAATTATATTTTAATTTATAAATTGAAAATAAAAAATATAAATTGAAAATAAAATATAAATTAAAATTAATTGATAAATAATGCCGAAAAGCAAACCACACATTCTTACATATAATAATGAACTAGATGAGACTAAACATTCTCATCCTCTCTTCACTTACAAAAGTCTAAAACATCCATCGAGTTTAGAGAGAAAATTGGGATGTCCACGAGTTGGCAATCATGTTTCATTTGGGGATGGAATTTTATGATCTCACATTAAATTATGTCCACATATATACTTTTTCTCATTCTAATATATTTGTTTTTTTCACGTAGTTCAATACATTAATTTAATTTTTCATATTTCTAATTATATATAATAAAAAATTATAAAAATTTGATATTAATAATCTTTGCAATGAGACGAATCAAACAAGATTTCATTTGACTATTTTTTAACTTATAAATTAAAAACTAATTACAAATTAAGAGTGATAAATGAATAGTGTTATTTTTACTAATGTCGCAACTAATATGAAATGGAGGAAGTACTTAATAGAACTAATTGTGTTTGTAGATAATCAATCAATAATCAAATAATAATATACTAAATTCAATCACTCAAGTGTTAGGTGATCACAATAATTTTTTTCTATACATAAATAATAAGAATAATTTTGATAATTGGTATTTAAATCCATCAGCAAAATATTTTTTAAACGCTAAAAATAGCCAAATTATCATTAAAATTATGCTAAATTAGTACTACCTCCTATTCAGCTTAAATGTCTCATTTGATTTTTGGCACTATTCACTTATCACTTTTAATTTGTATTTTACTCTTAATCAATAAGTTAAAACATAGCCATGTGGGATCTTGTTATAGCCATGTGGGATCTTGTTTAATTTGTCTCAATACAAAGATTATTAATATCAACTTTTTATAAATTTTAATTAAGAATAATTTAAGATATTAAAGGTTAAAATGTTGCCTCGACAAGTGTGAAAAGTCAAATGGTATATTTAGGCTGAATAGGAGGGAGTATAAAATTTGTGCAATGCACAGAGTTATTAGTATAAAAATATATAAATTACATGCAATTTTTATGATTTCTATTGATATATTTTCAAAATTACCTAATAAACAGATTTTAAAAGGCAATGTTAAGATTTTTATTTATCGCAATAAACACAATTAGCAAAGAAATAGGAAAATTTACCTAGAATAATCTAACCTATTCATGATTTTCCTACAATAATTCCACATATTGATTAACTATAATTAATCCTAATTTTGAGGGGTATTTGCTTAGAGTAAACTTGGGTAACTTTATGACCTGATATAGTAGGTAATTCACCAAAAAAGTAAACTGTAAATTAATTTAAAATTAATTAAAAAATTTTAAATTTTACATACAAAATTCTAAGTAATAAAAAAAGTCATAATTTTTTAAACATTTTTTTGACATTTTATTTTAATTTATCTTTTTAAAAAAAAATTAAATTTTTTATAGCAAGCCAGCCAGTCACCGTGTTTACTCTAGTAAAATACCCCTCAAAGTTGGGATTATTCATGGTTAATCAATAGGTGAGATTATTGTAGGACAATCACAAATAAATTGGATTATTCTAGGTAATTTTTCCCAAAAAATATTACCTATATAATTCAAAAAAATTCTTTTACAAATAAAGATACTATTAAATTTACAAAAAGTTTTGAAATAAGTTCACATAATGATAGTGATAGCATCATTTTAATAAATTTATTTTATGTAAAAATCCTTTAATCATGTATCATCTCATTTATCAACTCAAAAATTATGTTTTGATATTCATTAAAAAAATTGAGTCTAAAAAAAGATATTCTATGATAAAATTTTAAAATAAAATACCATTTTTAGATGTAATTTAAATTAGGATCCAAATTAAAATTTAACATTCACTAATTTTAATGCATTTAACAAATGGCTATGAGACTACCATTTATCATGATTATGATTGCTAACATAAGTAAAATATCAAATATTTTACATACTTAATAATATATAAGTCAATAACTATATTGCAGAGTATTAATTTACTATAGAAATTATTTACGAATATGAATAAACTAATAAGTATCTATATTTTAGTAATTATTACTTGTGTATATATGTTTTTATTAGCAACATTAATAATATAATTTTTAATAATTTAAATGCTATCAAATTTTTATTCATGTGCTGTGAATAATCCTAATTTTCATCCATCCGTAGTCAAATTTAAACTAAAAAGAAAAAATTAACATTAATTATTCAAATTTGTGGCCATCCGCTGTGAATGATTTTGCCATTAGATTATTTCCTAATAATCTAACTTTTGCCAAACATTTACCCTTTACATATCTTAATACTCCCTCCTATTCACCTTAACTGTTCTATTTATTTTTAGAAGACTATTCATCTATCACTCTTAATTGTATATTCTCAATCTATAAGTTAAAATATAGTCATGTGGGATTTTATTTAATTCGTTTTAATATAAAGTTTATTAATATCAACTTTTTGTAAGTTTTAATTATACATAATTAGATATGGAGTATTAAGGATTTAATAAGTGTATTGAATAGAATCTATAAAGTAAATGAAACACTTAAGATGAATAGATAGGAGTAATTAGTAATAATAGAATATGCTCAAACAAAATAAGACAGATTTGATTATTTATAGCTAATTAATGACAAATATTTGATTATTAAAAAATAATCTAAAGATATGATTATTATAACCTACTTATCGTATTCTTAATTTCTACTTACATTATTCTTAATGCTTACTTACCGTATCTTTAATGCCTACTTTTAATATCTTAAATGTTTACTTATATCATTCTAAATATCTACTTATAATAATTTTAAAAAATATATAATAGGCCGATTTAATTGAAGATGATCTCTCACAAAAATTTGCGAAAAGTAATATATTTAAAAAAAGTAATAAAATGTTGGAGAGACGAGTAAAGTATAAGCAGAGAAAGAGAAAAGTGATGGAAATGAAGGGGGCATGTGGGGCATAAAGATTGGGCACCGTATACAAAACGTACAACTTCTTTAAGTCATGCCAATGCCGCCCCACTACTCGACATTTGGCTTCACCACAGCTGCTGGCTAGTCATGGCATACTGCCGTTTCCAGTTTTTAATTTCAACTAACCTTCTTCCCGTAAATAATGCTAATACTTTTACATAAGGGAATAGGATTTCAATTGACTATGTTTTAACCTATATACTAAACATAAATTACTAATTAAAATGAATTGTGAATAAGATTAAAAAATCAAATAAAACAAAGAGACTGAAATACAGAGAGTATAAATTTTAATTCAAAAAGTATGGATTAATATAGTAATTAAAAAAATTTCATATAATAGACAATATTAAAACTTTTAGTTAATGAGTTATTTATTTTATATTTACAATCAAAAATATAAAATAATAAATAAATATCTTTTGAGATACACTTTTAATTAAATAAATTATACATATTTGTTTTAGATTTTAAATTTTAATCTTAACCTAAGATTTTAATAAAAATATCAAATGAGATCGACCAATTTACTTAGAGTAAAAAGTATCAATTTTAAATTAGATTTTAATTTAAATTAGCAGATCAAATTAACTTTTAAGTAAGTTACAAGTTACAAAACCCATTGCATTGATTACACTCCCTAGTGGCACTAGTAGTGTAATATACCCAAATTACCCTAAGCATAAAAAACCACAACTAAAAGAATATTCCCCTCATAAAAACAAACTACCAATAATTAAACCCACAATTTTCATCGCTTATCAAACCGCTTATAAAAGAACATTAATCCCCTTCAAAACTCCTCAAAGAACCACACCCAAAGAACAAAACTCAGAGAAATGTGTGAGACCTTCAAAAATCAATACCAATTTTGCGAGGAGATCGGCCGAGGAAGATTCGGTATCGTTTACCGTTGTTTTTCCCCTTCTTCTCTTTCATCTTTCGCCGTCAAATCCATCGATAAACGCCTGCTTCTTGACGACGAAACTGATCGTCAGTGTCTTGACAAAGAGCCTAAAATCCTTCAGATTCTTGCTCCTCATCCTTACATTCTTCAGATCCATGATATGTTTGATTCAGATAATCATCTTTTGATTGTTACTGATCTTTGTAAAGAATCTACGCTTTATGATCGTATGGTTTCTTCTGCTCCTTTTTCTGAACCAGACGCTTGCTCTGTTTTTACTCAGATCATTGAAGCTATTGGTCACTGTCATCGTAACTATATTTCTCACAGGTGAAAACTGAAAACCTAGTTTTTGATCTTAATCTGTTGGAAAAAGCCAGAAATATTTTCGTATTTGAGTAAGTCTTGCTAACTGGATCGTTTTTCGTTTACACAGGGATATAAAGCCGGAGAATATATTGTTTGATTCGAGAAATAGGGTGAAATTGTGTGATTTTGGGTCAGCTGAGTGGTTTGGAGGTGTTGAAGGGAGAGAATTAATGAGTGGAATAGTTGGAACTCCATATTATGTAGCACCAGAAGTGTTAGAAGGAAGAGAGTATAATGAGAAGATTGATGTATGGAGTGCTGGTGTAATTTTGTATATAATGTTGGGTGGTGTTCCTCCTTTTTATGGTGAATCTGTTGAAGAAACTTTTGCTGCTGTTCTTCGTGCTAATCTTAGATTTCCTACTAAAATATTCCGGTCAATTTCATCTGAAGCTAAGGATTTGTTGAGGAAAATGCTCTGTAAAGATGTTTCTCGCAGATTTTCTGCTGAACAAGTTCTAAGTAAGTCAATTTCTACCTAACTTCTTGAAGTTTTTGTTGATTTTACTCTTTTAGGTGGGTAATTTTTGCAGTTTTTGGGAGATAAATTTGACTTGATGGAATTTGAATATGTTTTTTCAGGGCATCCATGGGTTACAAATGGAGGAATGACATGAAATTTAACAATTAGTACAAATTTTGTGTAACTTTGAAGGAGTGTTTGTAATAGGAGAAATAATTGGGGATCAAGATGAAGTTCAATGGTGGATGGATGGTTCCAGATTCTTCTCCATAAAAACAAAAAAAAAAAAAAGGAAAATCACAAAAAATCCCAAAAAAAGCAAAAAAATCCAAAAGTAAAAGAAATGAGAGCTAATGCTACTTATTCAGGAAGAGAAGAATGATTTGAAGACAAGGCAACAATAGGATAACACTAGCACCATTGATGTATTTGGTGTTTTCTATGGAAAGAACAAAATGTTAAATGTAAATTAATTGTTAGTTAGTAATTAGTGATTAATAGAGTCTCAACTTTCAAGTCCTAGTGTAGTTTTTATGAGCAGCATAAATTAGATATCATCAAAGATGAATTAATAAGGCCTCCACTAAGCACTATGTTTCCCATTTTGCCCCTTTGTTTTTGTAGAGTAAAAATGGAGGCAAATTTGAGAGATTTTCTTTTTTTTTATTATTTAATGTGCAATTTTGTGGATGTAATATAATGTGGAGTAATGAAATATGTCTAATTTTCATCTATTTAAAAATATGGCTAATTTAGAGTTTTGTACAATTAGCAGGTACTTTTATGGGCCATATATCTTTTTCTTGTTTCCTACTTTTTCATGGGACATTAATTCAAAACAATTATGCTAGATTGCTAGGTTATTATTATATACCACAACTAGCTTATTATCTTGGGTCCTCGTGAAATTCTATTGGTATATTTGTTTGGATTTTCAATTATTGGTTTACTTAGAGAAGGAATCTCCCCTTGTATATTTTTGTTCTACTTAGAGAAGGAATCTCCCCTTGTATATTTTTGTTCGTTTACAAAAGTACTTTTGAACAATATTGTAGGATATGCGATGGGTTATACTTTTATACTCTTGTAGAAAAAGAACTTTTATAGCTCGTTTGATATGTGGTAATAAATAATGGTAATGGAAATGAAAAATTAGTGTAATTTTAGTTGAAAAATCTCTTGATTACCTTGACGGCTCGTTTGATTAATGGTATTAAATAGTGGTAATGAGAATGATTTATAGTGTAAAATTTCATCAAAAGTTTCATATAATTCCCATGGTAATGAAACCTTGATCACAAAAATGTTTTTTTTATTTATAAATTTTCATTACCACCTAATATCACCTCTCCTAAAGGTAATGCATTGGAATGAATTTCATGAAGAAAATGAAATGATTGAAGTTGAACAAGCATAACCATCAAGGTAATCAAGAGATTTTTCAACCAAAATTACACTAGTTTTTCATTCCCATTACCACCGTTTATTACCACCTACCAAACGGGCCATGATGGTCATGTTTGTCATACTTCAATCATCTCATTTTCTTCAAAGAATTCATTCTAATGCATTACCATTGGGAGAGATTGTATTATTATTGGGAGATATAGTATTAGGTGGTAATAGAACTTTGTAAACAAAAAAACTTTTTTGTAATAAAAGTCTCATTACCATGGGAATGTTATAAAACTTTTGATGAAATTTTACACTATAATTCATTTTCATTACCACTATTTAATATTACTAACCAAATGAGCCGTTAAGAGAATGCTTGAATAAAAATTAAGTTTGATATTTACTGAGCCATTATCATTACATTCGGTTATTCACCATTCGGTACATCGTGCTCATAATAACTAATTAGAGTCTGATTGATCACAATTTATACCCATTAAAGAAAATGCTTATAAACTTTTAGAGTAGTTAAGAAGTCAATTTCATACAAAAATATTAAAGAATTTCATGTACTTTAATTTAAAACATTGAAATACATATATTTAAGTGGGGTCAAATGGTCATTTCACCCCACAAATTTATACGTAGCTCCACAATTAAACGTATTGATTACATATTAATACTATAATATAATAATTTGTCGAGAATGAATTACTCAATCTCTAATTCTCTATAAAGATAAAATAAGTAGATTTTGATGAAAAAAAATATCGCAAAATAAGGGATAACTTTATAAATAATTTAGTTGAAAAGAAAAAAATAAGTTTAACAAGAAAAGGAATGATTTTCTTATTAGTACATGCTTAGATTGAGTGTAAATATTTACGGAAAATAAAGTCAAATTAATGAAACGGAAGCAAATAGAAATGAATTTTAAGTAGTTGAGATAGTTGTTATTAAAGTAAAATAAACATGAAATAAAAACAACAAAGGAAAAAGAAGATGATTTTCCGTGTTATGGAGGTAATACATCTCCCATCCTCCCCTAGGATAAATATTTATTCAAAAAATTGAGAACTCCTTTTATTTTTCATTATCTTGCAACCATTCTTTCACCTTTACAACAATCAAATTTCACTAATTTCTCATTTATCAATTATGTTTTCTTACTTTGATTTTTTTACCCCTTTAAATATTTACACCCAATACAAGCATGCCTTTAGTAGTTAAATATTTTTTTTTTGTTATTTTGTGCTTTGCTTGTGAATCATCATAATTTTGTGGAAATAGGAGTAGCTTATAGAAGTATCAGTAGACACTTGACAGTACATGGAATCTTGGTACGGTGAGTTCTAGAATATGGCCATGATTTTTTTTTTTTTTTTTTTTTTTTTTGCTTTTGATTATGTAAAAATATAATTTGCTTTAAAAAGGAATCTAATAAAGTTATTTTCTTATAAAATGATTTGCTACTAAATGATAATGATCATCCAACCTCCCTAACTTTTGAATAAAAATATTTGATTTAATTTTCTATTTTCATATCAAGGAATTTAAATCTATATAAAGATACCAAAAGAATCTAATCTAATTATTATCTCAAACAAGATACTTACTCATTAAACACATAAGAGTACACCCCTATATGATATCATTTATTATTAACAAAATTTAATCAATTGCATATGGAGTAGTAAATAATTAAATCATTGTATGATTAAATTTTTTTAATATTTTGTTGAATTTATCTAAACACTAATTTGGAATTATAGATTTTTATTTCATCAAACCAATACCTAAAAGATACAACCTACTATTTTTATTAATTTTACCTCTTATTGTTTGCCCTATTTGAGATCGTATCATTTTAAGTTTGTAAGGACATTTATTCAATTCTTAGTGAATTTTTTCTATGAGTTGTCGTTTTTTTTTCCTTTTCAAACTCTAATTATATTTTTTTATGAATAAAATATATTAATTATGATAATGATGATTAGTATTTTATTTTGTTTGGAAAAACAAAAACTTTAAATGAAATATCCAAAATAATGATACACAAACAAAGATTTACTTTTGCATTTTAGTGAAAGAAACCTTTGAATTTTAATATTGTACTTCATATTATATAATGGTTGAAAGTGATAGGCATTAACCGTGAAAGGACACAACAATGTCCATGAGTCTATATGCTCCATTTTTCCACTTAATTTCTATCTTAGGAGGAATTAAAATTAGAAAATAAAAATAAAATTGTCCCATTGTGAAATTTAGTCAGTATGAAGCATCATAGAATATAATTTGATCATAAAATTTAGGAAAAGTTTGTTAAGGAGCCGCATGAAAGGGAATATTGAATTGTTGAGTGGATTTTAATAGCCACTTCTAAAGTATACTTGGTGATCTTAAATTTATATGATATTTTAATCGAATTTAATTTGTTCGTCTTTAGAAATGATATAATACAATTATGTAACAAATAATATGAACACAAAACTCGATTTTAAACTGACCTAAAACAACTAACCTAAAATCAATCCGATGATCCGAGCGACTAGTGTTTCGGAATAAGTATTTCATTTCAAATTATGGATTTCAATTATGAAATTATAAATGAATAATTTGAGAATGACAAGGTTTGGGTAGTCATTTTCAAATTCTCAACTACAACAATTTTAAAAGTAATGGTTGAATTTGATCTAAATCCAAATTTAAAATTTTTAAATTTGCTAAACAATAAATTTAAACTAATTTAAAATTTTCAAATTAAATCATGACTCTCAAACATAGCATCACAAAATATTTGAATGTTGAAAAAAAAAAAACACGTGGTGATGGTAGTACCTTAGAAGCTTAACTGCCATGGCAAGATGTTGGAAGTTGGAATATGGAAGTTATGATCAGTTAAATAACATATCATAAAACAGCCCATGTGGTGGTTGACGTCCTTTAATTATCTGTCCGCTCCACAACATACGGTCAGTCCTCGATTAGGTCCATCCATGTGGGTTGCTTCTTCATTTTACCCACTTTTTTTAACTTATCACTTATCGCTGCATGACCGAAGTTGATTCCATTCATCATTTAAGTTTATTTTATATATTACGGCTAATGCGTAAGAAAAAAAATATTGTTAAATGAGATTTTATTTAAATCGTCTAATTGCATACTTTTATAATATTAACTTTTTATAATTTTTTAAATTTGCATATTTCAATTTATAAATAATCAAAATAACACATTAAAGTATTAAACCGCGTAAAAAGTCAAATATAACAAGTATAGTAGAATGGAGGAAGTACAATTTTCTATCTTTGAATTAATAGCAAAGAAAAATATTGTGTTTTTCTAGAAAATAAAAATAAATATTTAATAATAAACAAAAAGAAAGAAAATTATGTCGATGACACTAAAGAATTAAAATTTATGGATTAGATTAAAAGAAAATGTTAAGCCACACCGACTACCACCATAGTCCAAAAATAGAATAGATGCAAGACGAGTGTGACGAATCAAGATAGAAAATGATCCAACGGTATTCAATTTTTTTCATAATTTTATGATTTTATCATATTTTTCATTTTAGTTTATATATATTATTCAATTATAATTTTTTTATCAATATGCTTCCACCGTTTTAATATTCTCATCCACACTCTTTTTTAATATTGTCTATACAATTTAAATTGTCTAATCATTTTTTAATTTTTATGCCAACTTTATTAGTTACAACTTGCAATCTAAAAGGCACGAAGAAAAATATCACCATTGTCTCCGTTACTATTATTATACTTTTTTAATTAATTTTTGATAGATACTTTTAAGTGGACCTTACTTATTGTCCTAATAGGATTACAATTCACTTCGAATTCAGTTGGATTCGAGAAAAAATTTTATGATTCAACCCCGATGAAAAGATTTTCGACTCGATTTGAATCCAATTTTATAATTCGACTTCCACTTTAAGATCATCAGATTTCGACTTTGTTTAATATTTTTCTCTAGCATAGACAAATATCTATTTTTAGGACTGATATAAATACATAAAAATATGAGTATATTTCGAATGTTGTTTCTCCGTTCATTATTAGTGGTAGAGTTTTGAACCTATTATATAAGGTTTTCCCGTGACTCTAAGATGTTAATAATGTTATCTTAGCTTTCAAAATAAAATATATTAAGTACTAACCTTAAGTGAGTAGTAAAATATCCAAAATAAACTTAAAAAATAAAATTATTTTTGTGGAAATATATTATTTTGAGGATATTCAGATTTTGTTATCTTTTTTAGGCAAATGTATTAGGGCAAGTATATATTTCCTAGTTATATTATTTCCTTAATTAAACTCCTAATTAATGTATATAATGGAGCTGTAATGGTAATTAAAAAGCAATACAAACAGTATTCATTAACCCTAAATTCCGCTGTCTTAAATTCCGCTGTCTTAAATTCTTCATGGTATCAGAGCTAAAGGTGTTTTCCGAGATCGGCAACACCGTTGGTTATCATCATTTACCTTAAACAATCTCACCAGGAACAATGGCAGAAACCGACCCAAAACAACTCATAACCATGGAACAGATGGAACAAATGCTCAAACTGTTTCAACAGATGCACAAACCAAACACAACCCTCGAAACTATATCATCAGAACTGAAATTGGCCGGAAAACTAACTTACCAAAATTACACAACTTGGTGTAAAATGATGCAAATCGCTTTAGAATGCAGGGGACGTCTCAGTCACATCATAGACGATCCTCCTAGCATCTCGGATCCATATTACAGAGCATGGAAGCAAAAAGACTCTATAGTTTTGTCCTGGATTATTTCAAATATCGACACCGACCTCATAAACTAGTTCTTAGACTACACAATTGCAAGGGACTTATGGAGAGGGATTGAAGTCCTATTGAGCAGTGGAAGGGACGAACTCTAGATCTTTGATCTGAGTTCTCAAGCCAACAGTTTAAAACAGAATCAAGACCCTTTGGAGGTCTTCTATGGAAAACTAACCACAATTCGAAAGGAAATAGACCGACGACAATCGAATCCGATGATACATGCTGAAGATATCACAATCTTCAACACTTTCATTCAAAAGCAACGACTATTCCAGTTTTTGGCCGAGATTCACGACACTTTTGACAAAAAAAGAGATTTGTTAAATAAAGACCCACTCCCAACAGTTGAAATGGCCTATGCTACAATTAGGCGTGAAATCTCAAGGCGTGGGATTATGACCCACACTTCATCACCGGGAAAAATTCTCTCAGAAATAGGGAGAGGGTTGGCCGTTAAACGCCGGTCGGATGCCTCATTCCGGCGTGATATGGAGGACAAAACTCACCAGAGATGTAGTCACTGTGGAGGAAGCCGTCACACAAAGGAAGGATGTTTCAAGTTAATCGGCTTCTCGGAGTGGTGGGAAGAACACCGGCAAAGGAAAGCCACCACCAAGGTTCAGTCAGCTAGAACCGGCGGCAAGGCTAACTTGGTCATCGGCGTTCCCCCTCCCACCAGTGAACCAACCCACTACACAAAGACAAAGGAAGGCAATAATGGCGTCGAAGGTGAAACAGAACAGAGAAAAGGAGACGGACCAGAAGAGAGAGAAAGGGGGAAGGGTCTAGAAGCAACACAGTCCTCAAAACACTCCCAATCCCGCTCATTTATACCACAACCCTAAGCCCACAAATAACAACCGGCCCATTTATAAATCCACCCATAAACTTGGTCTCTTGTGTAAACCTTGTTTTTCATCCCAATGTATATTTGATTGCGGGGCCACCGATACTATGACTTTTGACCCTTGTGATCTTTTATCCACTAATCCAAAAACCCGCACCTACATTCAAACGACTAATGGGGAGTGTGTGAGTGTTGATCAATCTGGGCCCGTTACCATTTCTCCCTCTCTCAAAATTAACAATTGACTTTTAATTCTTGGCTTATCTCATAAGTTGTTGTTTATTAGCCAGCTGACTCGGGAATTAAAATGTACTGTGCTTATGTCTTCTTCTGGTTGTGTTGTGCAGGATGCTCAGACATGGAAGATTATGGAACGTGGTACTGAACAAGATGGTTTGTACTATGTGGACGAGGCGATTCAAACGGGTTACACTTTGCTTGCTCATGGGTTCTCTGATCATCAGTTATGGACTTGGCATCGACGTCTAGGACATCCATCATTAAGGTATCTGAAACGTATTTTCCGTCATTAATTAAAAGTAATGTAGTCTTGGATTGTGAAGCTTGTGTCCTTGCAAAAAGTCACAAACATTCTTACTCTCCTAGTTCTAATCATAGCAGTGAACCTTTTGTTTTGATACATTCTGACGTTTAGGGCCCCGCTCCTAAGTTTAGTAAACAAAGTTATTCATGTTTTGTTTCGTTTATTGTTGATTATACTAGAATGTGTTGGATATATTTCTTGAAACACAAATCTGAGGTTTTTGATGTTTTTGTCAAGTTCTATAATACGATTGTCACGCAATTTAAAACTAAACCTCAGATACTTCGATCCGACAATGGGGGGAATACATGAACCAACATATGGAAAATTTCTTCACCACCCATGACCTCATTCACCAAACTTCTTTTCCTCACACACCACAACAAAACGACATAGCTGAAAGAAAGAATCGTACTCTCCTTGAAATGGGTCGAGCCCTTATGTTTGAAGCCCATATCCCATCTTATTTTTGGCTCGAAGCTATTGCCTCTGCCACCTACCTCACAAACAAACTACCCTCCAAAACTCTTAAGTTCAAAACCCCCCTTGAAGCCCTTCGTACCCACACTACTGTTCCCTCTTTCCACTCCTTATCCCCTCGGATCTTTGGGTGTGTTGTGTATGTTCATTTACCAAACTTGCTCGGAATAAACTGGAACCCCATGCTGTTAAGTGTATCTTAGTGGGTTATGGTACTAACCAAAAGGGATATCACTGCTTTGATCCTACTCAGAATAAACTGTATACCACAATGGATTGTAATTTCTTTGAGCACTCCTATTTTTACTTCCAGCTTCGTCCTAAGGGGAGACTATATGTGATGACTTGTGCTGGCTTACACACTCTACAACTAATGATCTGAACCCAAAAGAGCAAGTAGGTAATCCCACAGACATTGCTTTGGAAAACATAGTATTACTTTCTCCTCAGGCCTCCCCTACCTTGTCTGAAGCATCTAATGATGAAGAGGTTATCTGTGACCCAGAAGAGGTATTAACTGAACCTGAGCCTCAAACTAATGATGATATATCTGGTATTGTTAATTCCCCTTGCAGATATGAATTACCTCCGAGGAGTAAAAGAGGTGTTCCCCCAAGAAGGTATGATCCAGATTTTGAATCACAGAGATCTCTGTATCCTGTTAATCGAGAGATGAGTAACTTGGCACAGACAACTGTAGCATTCCAAGCCAGTCTATACTCAAGTTCCTTGCCCCGGTGTACTGAAGAAGCTCTCCGAAACCCAAGGTGGAAAGAAGCAATGGAAGATGAGATCTCGGCTTTAAAGAAAAATAGCACATGGGACAAGTGTATGCTACCTAAAGGAAAAAAACCAGTAGGTTGCAAATGGGTTTTTACAATAAAGTATCATGCAGATGGAACTATCGAGAGATACAAAGCTCGCCTTGTGGCAAAGGGGTATACACAGACTTACGAGATTGATTACTCCGAAACCTTCTCTCCGGTTGCCAAAATAGACACCATCAGGGTTATATTCTCCATAGCTGCGAATAAAGACTGGCCTCTCTACCAGTTCGATGTAAAGAACGCATTCCTACATGGCAAGATCAAAGAAGAGGTGTATATGCATGCTCCACTGGGTTTTTCAGGTGAATTTGCTCCAGGAGAAGGATGTAGACTTAAAAAGGCGTTATATGGCTTGAAACAGTCTCCGAGTGCTTGGTTCAGTAGGTTTACCACATCAATGAAGAAATTTGGGTATGAACAAAGCCATTCCGACCATACGCTGTTCTTGAAGAAAGGGAATGGTCAGATCAGATGTCTAATCATTTATGTGGATGATATGGTAATAACTGGGAATAATGAGAGGGAGATAAAGGAGCTCAAAAAAAATTATTCATGGAGTTCGAAATGAAGGATTTGGAGAACTTGAAGTACTTCCTTGGTATAGAAGTTTTTCGGTCCAAGAAGGGAATCTTCATCAAACAAAAGAAATATGTCTTAGATCTGTTACCAGATGTAGGTATGCTTGACTGTAAACTAGCAGAAACACCAATCGTCGCTAAAACTCCAGACAACACATGGAGAAGAACCAACTGACAAGGAGAAGTATCAGAAACTGGTGGGCAAACTGATCTATATATCTCACACTAGACCCGACATATCATATGCAGTTGGGGTTATGAGTCGATTCATGTACTTACCACAAACCCCACATATGGAAGCAGTGGTAAGAATCTTGAGATACTTGAAAGGCAGGAGTGATAGAGGAGTCTTCTTTGGCAAAAACCATCACCTTGACCTCGTAGCTTACACAGATGCTGACTGGGCAGGCAATCGAGATAGTAGGAAATCTACATTTGGATACTTCACCCTTGTAGGGGGTAACTTAGTTACTTGGAGGAGTAAGAAACAAAAAGTAGTCGCATTATCAAGTGTAGAAGCAGAGTTCAGAGGGGTAGCAAAAGGAATAACAGAGATCCTATGGCTAAGAAAACTATTATACGAACTCGACTTTCCACCAACAGAAGCATGCAAGTTATTCTGTGACAATAAAGCAGCTATTGATATCTCAGAAAATCCGGTCCAACATGATCGAACGAAACATGTGGAGGTTGACAGACACTTCATAAAGGAAAAATTGGAGAAGGAAATCATCAGCATTCCACACGTGATATCAGAAGATCAGCTAGCTGACATACTTACAAAAGGAGTTTCAGCTAAAGCCTTCGAGACTACGTTATCCAAGTTAGGCATCGGAAACCCTATAACCTAACTTGAGGGGGAGTGTGGAAATATATTATTCTGAGGATATTCAGATTTTTGTTACCTTTTTTAGGCAAATGTATTAGGACAAGTATATATTTCCTAGTTATATTATTTCCTTAGTTAAACTCCTAATTAGTGTATATAATGGAGCTGTAATGGTAATTAAAAAGCAATACAAACAGTATTCATTAACCCTAATTAGTGTATATATTTTATGCTCTTGAGAGCAATCACAATGATAGTTAAAAAAAAATTTCTATTTTACTTTTCATGAATCTCTCGATCACATTCTCTATAGTTAAAAAAAAATCTAATTCTTACACGTTAAGAAATAATCACTAATATTTTCTCTCTCACTTTCAATTATTCTATTTTTATTTTCTTTCTTTATCTTTTCGTTAAATAGGACCCTAGCTAAATTTTAACTATAAGAGTCCGTAAAATTAATTATAATAATATAATAAAAAATGATAGACATAATTTATTTAAGATACCAATTTTTTAATGATTTTTCTGAAATAAATTGGTATTATAACAAGCCAGTCGATCAGACATTTCAATGACCACAACTAGAATATTAATTTATAGAGCAAAAAAAATCAACAAAACTTTTTTTTTTTTTGAATATTCTATCCTATAAATAAGTGAAAAATTGAAGCTAGAAAAGTTATGGGTACGTGGAATTCACTTTTTGTTTGTTCACCAAAAATCATAGGATTTAAAGCAATTAAAAATTAATCATATTGATCGAAACTCAATAATTTATTAAAAATCACATGTTCCAACTTAAGTAGTTTACTTTGGCAGCAACCTCTTACCAAATATTATAATTTGTCATATTTTATCTTTTTCAAACTCTATTTCTAAATTTTATAAAATACACCGAATATGATAACCACTATCAGTAGTATGAGTTGTCCATTTAGGATGTCATTGTCAGTGACAAAATGAGATTTAATCAAAAGAGCAAAAAGGAAAATAAGAGCAGTGTACGTCGATACCAACTCCGATTGCGAACACTTTTAATCAAAGTGTTTGACGGGGAATTGCACAACTGATAAGTTAACTGCCTTTTCTTTCGCATCCTCTCATTTCAATTTCCATAATTTACGGCTTATCTTGTCTTTATTTTTGACTGAACTCTTTCATTTTAATTACTCTCTTTTTTTTTTTTTTTTTTTATTTTTTATTCTAGTTTACTTTTTGTTCTCGGTTTTTTAAGTAAAATTTAAATCTCAATATCTTTAAATATATAATAAAATATTACAAAAAAATACATAATAAAAAAATATACATTAAGACGAATCTAACGAGATCTCACATGGATAAATTTAATCTTCCAAATGGGCAGAACATAAGAAACGGAGGGAGTACTTCCTATTAGATGTTATAATAAATCCGATGAATTAATATTTACCCCACCTTGTTATTGAATTCGATTTTGACCCGATTTCAAAATGAATTATAGTTATATAAAAATCAATATTATTACAAACCTAATTCTGATTTTAATCAAACTCGTAACATCTGATTCGAAGTAACCTGATGACTCGAATGAACACCACTACCTTGCATTATACTAATTAAGCATTATACTAATGTAAACTAACACCTTCATTAAATACAGTCCAACCTCCAACATCTTGGCTACCAAGTAGAAGTAACTAGTAACTAGTAACTAGCAACAATAGGCGTTTCAAAGTACCACCAACTCTTTGACTTTAGGCCTTAATGTAGATACCAAGCACCTAAAGAACAAACGTTAAATATCTTTTAAAAATATAGAGTAATATGCGAATGGTCGAAATTATGTTATTTGGTACAAAAGCCGTAGACTTTGATATTTTGATAATTGTAATTCGCAAAAAAAATAGACAATGAGACTATTATTCGCAAAAGACTTATACTTTAACAGTGTAATTCGCAAATTATTCAAAAATATAATTGTCATTAGAGAAATTATTTTCTTGTGGATAAAACTAATATACTTTCTTGCATTATCTAATTTGCATTTTCCTACAAATTTTCTATAAAATTACAAGTACATGCTTGTTCAAAATTAATATGAAATACGATAATTGGATTTTTAGTTGGAGTAAATTCCGTTTTATTTAGGTAAGATTTCGACTTCGATTTTCAAATAACCTCATTTTTCTCTCAACTTATACTGTAATCTAAACAATTAATATAACATATTTTAATTATACTTGGTGTTTATTTGAAAAAAAAATTTAGAAAAAGTACAAAAAACCAATCAAGCGAACTCCAAACCATTCCGTAATGTTGCACATGGCACTAAATTAGGTGTAGCTATATCCTCTATGTTCCAAAGAAAGGATATTTAAAGGATATTCAAGATTCAATTGATCTCTTCTTCCTCTTGAGAAGTACGGAAATGAAAAGGAGCACTAGTTTATCTTTACAACTTCCACAAGCTAATAAAGCCAACGAAGTTGGGCAAGTCAAATGAAATGGTCCAACTCATGTGGGCTTGCATTCATAACGTGTACATTCAAACCCTTCATTTGAATTTGTATCATAAGCTAAGAGGTTCGAGGCAAAACATTAATTATAGGCAATTACTAAATATATTATTATACGTTTTTAATTTTTGAATGGGCCAGGAGCACAGGTCCCTCTTACTCCCAAATTGTAGGGCTGAACTTGACAATATAACTCAACTATACGAGAACCTTTTAAGTTATACGGTGCAAATTCATTAAAGGGGCAAAGGAAGTAATTGTGATAAAAAAATAATGCTCTATCACTTTAAATTTGAACTTTTTAATTATCTTAACTCTAAAAAGAAGAGGAGAAATGATGTTGCTTCTAATTGAATCAAACAAAGATCACAACAATGAGAAAGAGTGGAGTACACATCTACCAATACTTCTTCATGATTTCCAAAAGGCAATTTTGGATAAGTAAGTTGAGTTCACATAAATTTTATTCAAATAAAATAACGTATGAGGATAATATTATTTAAATATTTTTATATTAAGGAAGGCAATTAAAAAGAAAGTCTATGAAAAATGAGGTTTGTATAGAATAAATCAATAACTATCTAGATATACTATGTAAACTATCAAATATTCTAAAAAATTAGCAATATAATAACTATATTATTTTATTAATTTGTTATGATTGACGCTGAATTAAAAGCTATAATATTTAACAAATTAGTATTTATAGAATTGAGAAAACGTAAAATAAATATTGAGAATAGAAATTTATTTGGGTTAAAGTTAGAAGAAAATAGAGAATAGACGACTGAGCCTTATTAGTAACTTTATGATTCAATTCAAAAAATAAATAAATAAAGAAAAATCAAAATCAGATTTCAATACTACTATCACTATTCATCATCTTTCACATTTTTGTTCCTAAACCCCAATTCAATCACGCCTCACACCCTTCCCCTTGTTTTGAAAAAACTTCAATAAAAAATGGCACCACATTCTTCCTCAAGATTTTCTTCTTCCTCGTGTCAATTCAATCTCACCATTTCTGTTGGTCTAGTACAACACCATTTTTACCATCTTCTTTCTTCTTCGTGTTCTTTGAATCCAAAGAGGTATAACGCAACCTTATCAATTGATTTATGAAAAGTTTCAATGCAATCCTCGGTTCAACGTACAACAACTCCTTTCGATTGGTTTTTGAAGCAGCAGGTATATCTTTCTCTCCTCCTTTCCCTGATTTTTAAATCAAACAACTCTCTTCCTTTGAATTTTCGCACGATCAACTCTTCCCCATCGCTTTTCTGTGTTCGAAAAATGCATATACCCTAAATGCCATTGTTGTTTGCTTGTTTGTTGAATACAACAATACATTTTCTTTCTCTTGTCATTTCATTATTTTACCATGTCTTTCACCAAGAATTATTGCAAATATGAGACTATTTGATTGAATCAAGATTTATCGTATATACTTGTTAATCAAATTAGATGAGTCTTGTGAGGATTGGAATTGGATTAAAGGAATATTTGTAAAGATTAAATGTTAGATAATTAAATATTTTTGGATGAAGTATTAGATTTTTTTGAGACTTGATGATTGTAGGAAGAACAATGACCTTTGTGTTTAATCAAATACATTTTAATAGATTAAGGGTCTTGGTGTAACCTTAAATCCTTGTGAATCTTGATATGCAAGTATGAGATGGATGGACATTGAATTTACGACATTTGGTGGAATATGGTTATTAATAATAAAGTATTGGATAATTGATATTCTTGAATTGATTGTGAGATTTTTTTAGGTGTTTTAATGATTGTGGGTTAGAATCTAGAATGTCTATTCTTATTGTGTAATTAGGTAATCGCTAAGAGAATGTAAACTAGTTTAGTTCACGATTATTATATTGGATGACATATTGGGAGTTTGAGTCAGAATACGCACAATTCTTTAAAGGTTAGAAATGCTAGCATAACTCTTGGTTAAGCTGTGGTCTTAAAAGGAGATGTAATGAGTTATACATTAGTATGGTACCATCGAACACCCGCTTGTGACGCTATTTCTTTTGTCATGCTTCTAGATATGACTACGTCGATGAGCCCTTCTAGTCAACTGCAATGAACTGGTCTTGACTCCTTGAAGCGTCTTTAGGTGAATAGTAGCAGTCACTTAAAAGGGTCTGGCGAGACTATTGTTTGAAATGGTTTTATCAATTTTGTTTTGAAAATTATAATTACTGAAACTGATTCGTAATTGATTGATTATGTTGATATTGTTATATGGTCAATGGATCGAGCTCACGAGCTGGTCATTGATGGAGTAGAGGAGCGTTGTCTCCCTACTCCCCTATTTTGAGGTAAATTGTCGTTCAAATATTGACTAGTCTCACCCGAGAGTGACATAGCCTTAGAGCTATGGATGTTCCTATCAACTAGACTCCTAGTGCGCACAAAGATTTAGGAAACCGATGTTGCTTTTAAATCTTTTATTTTGATTTATCATGTTTGATTTGTTTTGGATTGCTTCTGCTCATTCAGTTAAATCTGACTCCATGTTGTTTTCGTCTTTTAGATTGTTTACACATTGGTACCAGTCGGGAATGATAGGATAGCGGAGATGATTAGAGTATTCTTGGAATATATGTTGGATTTGAGTATGCATAGGAGTTGTAGTTTTTGTGTTGGGTGTTAGTAAGTGTGTAATAGATTTGGTCATGTTGACTATTGTGGACTTTTATAGTTATTTGTATGATTCTTTTGAACTTTGGTTTAGACGTTTGGGTTTAAGATTAGTTGCTATAGTTATGTTTTAGACCTCGTGATTTTTTTTTCACAAGTTATGATTTGAGTTCTTTGGATAAGTAAACCCGTGATGACCTGTATTACGTAGTCAATCGGTAAGCCGGGTTGTTACAAAACCAATTACTTCTACAAACTTATAAATAATATATATGTTTTAAATTTTTATCTTTCTTTTTTTTCAACTAGATCACGATAAAAATTATTAATATAGATATTAATTATAATAGCATAATCACAAATACTAAACAACAAAAAAAGCATGAAAGTGTATATTTCATAGATCACAAATCACAATAGTATGATAATTGATTGAAAAGCAATAAAGCATACCAAGAAAAAGTTGATGAAAAAGATATACTTCAATTTGGTGGGTATTGTTAAAGAAAGAATTAGACAAATTAATATTTAAGATCATCCAAAAAATTTAACGTGCTTTATTAATAATGTATTACAAAAAGAGCATATGTTATTAATGTGCATGAGAAAAAATAAATAAAGAATAATGATGGTTGATGTGTTATAAATGATACCCACTGATAAACAAAATTTTCTGATTTGACTAAACTTAAACTAATTAGGTTTGAACTTATTAGGTTTAGACCTCACCCTTGGACAATTGTACCTCAAGCAAAAGTTAGAAAATTTAGGTTTTATTATTACAAATATACTTTTTCCGTTCTGAAATACTTGCTATATTGCGATTATTGACACTATTTATCGTTCAAGTTTATTTACATATTACAGATAATGTGTAAAAAAGTATCGTCAATTAGAATTTTGTTTGAATGGTCTAATTGCATACTTTTATAATATTAACTTTTTATAATTTTAAATGTGTATAATTCGATTTATAAATGGTTAAAATAACAAATTAAATTGGATGAAAAGTTTAATGTAACGGTGAAACAAAGTAATTTTTAATGTATTCTTGCATTGTGTTATTTCAGAATTCAGAAACACCAAAGGACAACTGCAGGTGCAGCATTAAAATTGGCAAGTGGATATCAATTCATCCCACTTTAAATAACTGAAAACTGACGGCCACACATAGCTCGATTTCGGGTCTGGTTTTAACAATTTTATTAAATATATATTTAAAATCGGGTTAAATCATTTTAGTTACAAGATTGGATCGTCGTGTTTATTATGAGCATATTTAGTCACCGATAAATCCAAACCGACCCGTAGAATTATAGGCTCATATATACTCCATCCTTTTTATAGCCCCAAGTACAAATGAGGAATAGTAAATCAAGAAAATTTAGTAAAAGTGATAAAAATATGTATTTATGAAAAAGTTTATGTGCTGATGAGATGAAAAATAATATTAATATATGGATAAAAAGTAAAGAA
Source organism: Amaranthus tricolor (assembly GCF_026212465.1). Lineage (NCBI taxonomy): Eukaryota > Viridiplantae > Streptophyta > Magnoliopsida > Caryophyllales > Amaranthaceae > Amaranthus > Amaranthus tricolor. Next base: position 27,690,590 of record NC_080053.1, read on the forward strand.
AAATTATATGTTAAGGTCAAAAATAAAAATGAGGCAAGTTCAATGGAATGAACTAAATAGAAAAATAAGATTAATTTTTTGAGACATAGAGAATATCATTTTCTTTATGAGATTTTCATGAAGGTGGATACAAATTACAAGAATATATTTGTAGTCTCCTTTGTTTGATGCGGAGAAATTTTTGATCTTCATCATAACTTGAACATATATTTTGAATTTTTTTGTATTAGAGCAGTTTTAAGTATAATATCTCTAATCAGGTTGATTTCAGGTCTTAAATATGTGTACATATCTTGACAAATGACAATATAATTTAATTTTTAAATACCTATTATTTCGAGTCGAATATGGTCATACTTTTCGTTTCATTCAAAAGTGAGTTGAAAATCTAAAGCTAAAATATATCCAAAAATTATTTGTTGAATAAATATAACTCTACATGCTTTGATTCAAAAACCTCATATGATGGAGCATATGGTAAATTTTGCATACTTCAAGTGCACCCAAGAGTCAACAAGTCTAAATTATTTATATTCTAAAAAAATTTTTAAAACCAAATAAATATTTTATTATTTTTTTTAGTAAATTAGAATTATTTCAGCACATATTAAACCGTATCACGAGTAAAATATTAAATTACAAATTAAATTTGTAGGTTTAGCATTATTGAATTTAGTAAGTGGATTAAATCCCAAATTAAATAACTGAAACTGACAATTATGTGTCCAAAAAGCCAGAGTTGAACTCAGCCCCCACTTATAATTCTTTTCTGATAAGTTGCCATTAAAAAATACAAACCCTACTATCTGTATGAATTAATTTGTTTGGCAGAATTTGGTGGTGGTCAATGTTAGAAAGATTCCCGGGAGTTATTAGATTTCATAATATTCCTATTTAAATAGTTTTATTATTAGAATTTTAATACAAATACAATATTTAATACATTACAGTTATTGACATTATTATTCTTTTAAGCTTAATTTATATATTACGGTTAATGTTAAAGAAAAAATATAGTTAAGTGGGATTTTGTTTAAATTATTTAATAGTTTATATATTTTCATAATATTAACTTTTAATAATCTTTAGATGTCCATAGTTTAATATATAAATGATCAAAATAACACATTTAATTTTGTGAAAAGTCAAATATATCAAGTTTAATTAGTGGAACGGAGGAAATATTATTACTACTCTTTTCATCCGTTCTTATTTACTTTTTAAACAATTTTTAAGTATATGTATGTGTTTGGGGTTCGATATCTAAAAATATACCTCCCGACCCATTCCATTATACTAGCTAAACTTTTTTATTTAACCGTTTCAAATTACTTAATACATTAATATATTTGGTAAAAAATTTGTCTATTGTGCCCTTAATTTTTTCTTACCCAATACTTCATTAACTTTTACACAAATATCTTAAAAGGTTATAACTGATAATGATCTTTTTACACATAAATATTAATTTCTTAATTTTTATATAAAACCCTTATTTTAGTGGGTAAAACTGAACAAAATTCTATATATTGAGACGAATTTAACAAGATCTCAGATAAATATATTTTAAGTAGATCACAAATTATTTATAAGTTTCTCTCACGAAGTAAAATATTTATTGTGGGCACATCAAATTAAAGGGAGTAGTTAATTGAGTGGAATCTAGTGTCCTTTATGTAGATGATTCATAAGCTGATTCATGGATTTATTAATCAATTTCTTAATGACATATGAATTATGATTATGCAACATGTTTCCATGTGCTATTGGACCACTGCCTGTCATCAATCTGGTACACTAATTACAATAATTAAGCAAACTACTATTTTTAGGAGTAATTTAGTAGTAGTGGATGATATATGATTTCCATTATTGTGTGTTTTCTTCTATAATGTGTGGGTAAATTCCTAGTTTGCACTTGCTTTTACAATTTATTTATGGGGTAGGCTCGGTTAAGAGGTTAACAACAATTGAATTAACTCATATCATAATAAAAAAATTTGATATAAATTATTATATGAAACGTAACTTATTGAATAATGCGTCTCATTCATAGGTTAAATAGTCGTCTTATTGATAGACGGTGCCTTATAAGTATAGCTTAAAATTTAAAATTTATTGCCATTAAGGTAATCTGACTCTCTGTTCGACTTAACCAGGTTGATTAGTAATCGCATGCAATAAGAAGGTTGCGGCCAATTATAGCATTAAAAAAACAAGTTAGATTTTTTCATAATTACTACATGGAGATTTATAAGGGCATATTTAGTTTTTTTATAAACTTTGTCAGGTTAATTAATCTAAACATGCTCAATAAATAAAATTATTTGTAAATAGGAGAAATTTTTCAAGCTAACTGCTATAGAAATGTACACAATTATGAAGAAAAATAACGATCATTTATGTTGGATAAATATATTACTCGATTTCATTAATTTATAATCAGTTAGTGTTAGTCTTGGACGAGAAGGCCTCATAATGAGACCGTCAATTTGAGCCGGTCTAATTCGCATATGTAACAATCTAGACACTCTGGGCGTTTTTCAATTTTGATCATAAAGGTATTAATTTTCAAAATTAATATCTTTAAGGTCAAAATTAATAAATGCCCAGAAAATCAACAAAAATGTTGTTACACACGCGAATTAGACCGACGCAAATTAACGGTCTCATAATGACCATCTCATCCAAGTTTTTGTGATTTATAATAATTGACTTTAAAAGTCAATCACAACATATTTACATTTAAAAAAAACTAATATTCCGTGATTTATTATATTTTTGATTTCAAAATTTAGCAAAATTTAGTAATCCTCCGAACGTGTTCACTTGTAATGACTTAATGAGTTTATAAATTATGAGTTATGCTTAATTATATTATCCTTAGTTATTTTTATATTTTATGATAGAGTATATAACATATTTAGAATTTTAATTATGAGTTTGAGCTTTTGATTGAGTTGATTTTTTAACATGGTATCAGAGTTATAGTGACAAGTGATCACAAGTTCAAATCTCAACCACCCCTCAAAATCAAGTGGAATATTTCGCATCAGTTATAAGAATTACTTGTGTTACATCCATATTTTTAGCTTTAAGGGTTCTCATGTAAGGGGGCGTGTTAGAGTATATAACATATTTCAGACCTCAACTATCAGTTTAAGCTTTTGGTTGAGTTAGTTTCTTAACAATACTTTATTTAAAAGCTATTACATTTAAAAAAAAAATGATAATGTGTATATTTCTCATCATCATCATCATCATCATCCCCAAGGCATATATTTCTCTAAGTTTTCATAATGAAACTCCAATGGATATGTTCAACTAACAATTAAAAGCAAACCTCAAAATCTACTTTTTAGAATTCTATTTTTAATCATAACTCACTTTTTTTTAAATTCTCATTTATACATTTAATTTATCCCTCCGTCTTATCCACATATTTCATACAATTTTTTATCAAATATACCATTTTACCTCATTTTCTCCTTTTTAAGCAAAAATATATAAAAAATTCTTAAACTAAGTATGGGGAAATTTAATTCCCAAAATAAGTACAAACTTTTTTAAGCTGAGGTTTAGAGTTGTTCAATGTTAATAGTGAATAACTCCAAACCACAGATTTGAAAATTCCGTGCTTATTTTAGAAAATAAGTTTTTCCCCATGCCGTGTTCAATTTTTTTTTATTATTTTGCTTATTTGATTTAAATTTGCTTATTTTGCTTATTTGCTTATTATTTTACTAACAGTGATTATGTACGGTTTTAAAGTGATTATTTTTTATATTATTAGAATGATCAATTATAAGTTATAACCTAAAAGTAATCACTTATAACATTAAAATAATTAATTAGAAAAATAAACTAACTATATGAATTCGTCTCATACTATGACTATCTCATACAAAACACTGTGACTATCTCATACGCTAAATTACATAAAACCCAACTCAAAACTCAGCCCAATGATCATTAATCATTATATATGTTCATCAACGGCAACTCCAGTTTCAAACCTAACAAGAAACAAATTGGATCTAAATGAACAAACCCAATCCATATTAAAAATGTGAAACAAATAAGCAATTTTAACAAAAAAAAAAAAAGAGCTTCGGGTAAATTTAATTTCAAAAATAGGCGTTTTCATGTCTGAGCCTAAGATAAGACTAGTTCGCAGTTACTGAGAGCGAACAAATAAATTGGTCAAAAAAAGTCAAAATTGGTTGTTCGCAGTTATTAACAACGAACAAAAGGGAGACAATGTCATACAGTTAGAAGAGACAAAAAAATGAAAATTTTGTTTTGTTCGCGGTTAATAACTATGAACAAACATGTTTTTAGTTTTTCCTGTCCCTTTGAATGTTATATTGTCTCTCATTTGTTCGCAGTTATTAACTGCGAACAAACAATTTTGACCTTTTTTGACCAATTTTTTTATTCGTTGTTAGTAACTGAGAACTAATCTAACCTTAGGCTCAAACATAAAGATGCTTATTTTTGTAATTAAGTTTATCCGAAGCTCATTTTTTTTTATTTTGTTAATTTTGCTTATTTGTTTTACATTTTCCAAAATATATCGTTGATGTTACACGCATGCAAATCAAGAATGAAGTCCTAAATGAGTTTCTACAACTCTTGTTAGAAATCACGTCTATGAGAAACGGTCCTTTTACAAGCAGTCTAATAGATTAAAAAAATTCACTTGTTGCATGTGTTTATGATATGTAAACTAGTCAAAATAACCAACAAATAATTTCTACTAAACATCTCTATATATAGTTGCTGATCTAAACAACTAACTTTAAAATGTGATTTTTTTTGCCAATACGTACAACTGGTCAAATCAGCCAACACTTCAGTCAACTTCTCCAGCTAACAACCAATAAAAAAACAGGCATGTGAGGTAAAATTTGTGAAATGCCTAATTTAATCAGCGAAGGAATGGAGCCTTAATGACAAATTTCAAAGCCTTAATTTCAAATGATTAGTGTTGGATACATAAACCAATATATCAATTCTAGTGGTCGTCTACATAAGTTCTCCTTAATTTATTTTGATTTTCTATCGTCTCAACCTATGAATCTTAATTCTTCATATCCTTTATCACTGGTATCCTTAAGGTCATTTTCGATATTCCTCGCCCTCAATTTAAGTTCATAGGTTCCAATTTCACCTCCTCCTTACCGATCAATAATACTCTATCATTATACATGTCCAAACCATTTAAAAGATTCACTTATACCTTCTCTTAAATATATACGACTACTAAGCATCTTAATTTTCGCTACTCTCATATTCTTACTGTTGTCATTTTCGAAAGCCTAACACTAATTCTATTTCATAAGGTAGCGATGACCTATGATTGTTGGATATATATTTCACTTTAGTTTTAGGAGCACACTTCGATCACATAATAACCTAACATCAACTCTTTATTTTTTCCAACCACATCAAATTCTATCATTTACATCTTTTTGTACATCCTCATTACCTTAAATTAGACCGAAGGTATCTCTATGTACTCATCTCACACTAGCATATTTTAAATTCTTGTCTCCATTGTATTAACTTAAGTCATTGAGGACCAAGGCACGTTTCCATAGAACGATCGAGTTCTCTCATTAAGGACTTTTTCAGAACTTTATAGTATGACTCATGAGTTTTATTCCTCTATAGTTGGAGCAATCTCGTACATATCCTTTGTTTTTGTAAATGGGTACTCGAGTGCTTCTTCTCCAATCGTTGGATATCTTGGTTTCCTCGAAATTTTGTTGAATAAATCTATTAGCCAAGTTATTCTAATCTAACACTGGATAGTTATTGAATTTGACTTTTGACTTAGATTGTAGGTTCACTTTTTTCTAATAAACACTCAACATCAACCCTTATGAGAGACTATCTTTTATTGAAATAACCTCAAAATAAGGAGTCTATATTCTTATAATTTGTATTAGTTAGACTATGTAACCAATGTAGTGCGTCTCACGGTGAGACTGCTTCATACAAGAATTTGCGAACAGTCAACAACCAATAATTGATTTTATCAAACATCTCTATCAACAACTACCTTACACAGTCGGTTTGACTACTAATAAAAAAAGTTAATAATACAAAATTATCAAATAAGTCAATTAAACCAACTAATAAGAATTAACCAATAATCAATTGTCCAATACCCAAAAAAAGATGAATTTTGCCAACTTATCGTATACGCATGACTTGAATACACAGCACATGGGAGACTTGTAGTTTGGCCTCTCATCATATTAATGTTTTAGACTACTAATTTCTTTTTAGAGTATTTTTTTGGGTTTTTGTTCTCTTGCTTTTTCTCGTTTCTATTATTATTATTGGTAGTATTGTTCTCATTTTAGTTTTATTATTGTTTTTACGTTTTTATTTTATCTATTGCGTTTTTATCTCCCACGACGCTGAAACGTCTCTCAATCTTTTTCGAGCCGGTTGACTCCTTTTGGCCACGCACTCCTTTATGGGTATGAGTTGCCGTCGTCCTTCCCACCCTAGACCCTGTCCATAGTTTTCTATGAGGGGAATACACTAGATAGAATGATAATGATGAGTTAGAGTTGAATCGGAAAAGTATATTCGGAGGTCTTCATCAAATATATTAACGATGAGTTGAAAAAGTGTGGAAATAAATTGCATGACTAATTCAATATACAAACTGTCTACTTCATGTTGTTTAATGCAATATACCTTAAAAGAATTAATTATTGATAAAAGTCAGTTTTAATAAATAAAATTGGTTTTATTTAGTAAAAGCCAATTATAATTAATAAGATTTATTTCTAATCAATACAATTTAGTTATAATTTATAATTAAAAGTTAGTTACAATTAATAAAAATTAGTTTCAATCAGTAAATTTCAGTTTAAATAAGTATAAATCAGGTGAACTAACCATAACTTATATGAGGCCAAAAAGCTCTATGTTGATGTGTAATTTGTTGTGTGGTCAGCGTGGTTTTAGTATCTATAAATAACAAGTAATTAATTTAAGGTATAATTCTCATCGTTACTTTATAAGTAATAGATGCAGTGGCAAATCTAAAAATTATTATAGGGGAAATTAAAATATTACACATGATATATATAAAAAAGCTTAATAAAAAAAATCCAATATAAAAGCATGGAACAAAATTTAATAATTTTCGTCAAATTTCGATTTACAATTGCATCTAACTAACATCTAAAACAAACCTTTTTCAAAAACAACTTCAGAAAAAATACTCCTATATATTTTATCTTTAAAATTTTCATAAAAATATATTTTTGGTTTTTAAACGAATTTTTTATAAAATATAACCAATATTTCTCTTTTAAGATTCCAATAAATTAAAAATACTAAAACTAACCAGTGTTTCAAAATGATAAAGTAGACCAAAAAAATAAAATACTAAAAAATGAGTCAAAACAGTTGTGTTCAATCTAGTTTTTTTCTCTATTTTTTCTATTTTTTAAGGTGAGTCAAATTATAACTTGCTAGAATTTACCTTTTAATCTAGTCGAAAAAAACCTATCACTTAGCATGTCAGTGGCTCCCCACCATTTATCCAGCTTTAATTCATAGTTAAAAAAATAAGATATTTAACCTGAATAAAAAGGAGTTTTGAAAAGTACTTCTATCCCTTCAAGTTTACCAAATGAATTATATATATATATATATATATATATATATATATATATATATATATATATATATATATATATATATATATTTATTACAAGTATTTAGAATTCAGATTAAAAATAATTTCTCCATTCCAAATTACTTGCAACATTAAGAATATTATATTATTTATAAATTAATCATCTTAAATTTGTAATTAGTTTATAATGTATAAGTTAAAATATAGTCAAGTAAGATCTTGTTTGATTCGCCTCAATGCAAAAATTATTAATATTAGGTTTTTATAATTTTTTATTATATATAATTAGCAATATTAAAATTAAATTAATGCATTAAATTGCGTGAAAAAAAGCTAATATTACAAGTATTTTAAAATGGAAGAAATAGAGTATTAAATTTACACAAATTCTTTAAGAGACGGTCTTGGGCCGACTCATTATATATTTTTTAAAATATTGTAAGTAAGTATTAAAAATGATATAAATAGGCTTTTAAGATATTATAAATAGGGATCAAAGATAAGGTAAGTAAACATTAAAAATAATATAAATAGATATTAAAAAAATATTAAGTAGACATTAAATTTTATTGTGGTGTAATTGAGAGCTGAAGAGACTAGCTCTTAAATTTATAGAAACGTATATCTTACACTAGGGCGAGTGCGACTGTGCGAGGACTTTGAAGGTTGAGTCGTGATCTACATTCTACTGAATCTACTGATGTCCCATCAATTGCTACTATTCTATGTAGACCTTGAATAGTATACGAAGGTTTTTGGTTCTTTTGTCCCGATAAATGTATTATTTTGATACTTTTACTCAATTTAATGTATTATTATATTTGTTATATTTGATTTTTTACTCAATTTAATGTATTATTTTGATTGTTTATATATTGAATTATATTTATTTAAAAATTACAAAAACCTAATATTATGAAAATATGTGATTAGACGATTCAAACAAAACCTTATTTGATTCTATTTTTTCTTATACATTAGCTGTAATATAAAAATAAGCTTAAACGATATATAATATCAAAAATTCTTATGTAGCGGGTATTTCATAACGGAGGAAGTGTATTTGGTGTGCATAAATGAAAAGAGAGATTAATGAAATTAAAATAGAATAATAATAATAATTTAGTATTGAATCTATTTGAATTAACTATTACTTAAAAATAAAAATAATGTAAACCAATTAAAAGTGTGAAACAACATTGAAAAAGACCACAAATATCACAACTTCATTTAATTTTGAATAATGTAATACTTTATACATGCAATTTTTTTAGAGTAGAAAAAATCTCTATAAATACTAGCAAATTGCAATATTGGATCATAGTCTATTATCAGTCAACCACTAAAAAGAACATTCAATACATTTTCAATCAAATAAGAAGCATGAAAAGCAAACTCCCCATTTTATTCAACCTTCTTTTACATTTGATAGGGATGGTGTATTTAGTGTTGCCTAATAGTGTGGAACACGAGGCGTTATTAGTTATAAAATCTGAGATAAATTATGATCCTAATCATGTTTTGAGTTCATGGAATGACTCCGATCCCTTCATTATTGTGACTGGGAAGGTGAAACTTCCAAAACGAGTTGTGGGCATATATACTTCTAGAATCCAAAGGTTTAGGGGGGATTTTATCATTGATTTCTATGTTTTGAATCTTTAACTAGTTTGAGCTTTATGGATTTGTCATATAACAATTTTTCTGGCCCGATTCCCGATTACTTAATCAAATTTCCACTTATGGAACTGGATTTGTCTTACGATAACTTTGTGGGCGAGGTTCCAACAAGAGGTGTATTTGCAAATGAAAGTGCCCTTTAACATTGTTGGGAACAAGAAACTTTGCGGAGGGATTCCTCTACTACATTTGGCAAGATGTCCCCCAAAGTTTTCCAAAATTGGAAAGAAGCACAGATTATCATAGCTGTGATTCTCATAATTGCAGTTGCTTGGTTGGTTGTTACTGTGTCGATACTTGCAGTATCATACTTCATTTTTGTCTCTTGGAGAAAAAGGAGCAAATCTTCTCAAGGCTCGGCATTGAGAATAGGAGAGCCCTTCTCAAAACTATCCTATGGCATGCTTTCGAAAGCAACCAATAGATTTTCAGAGGAAAACTTATTGGGCATTGGTCATTTTGGGTTTGTTTATAGAGGTATCCTTGACGTAGAGAGGAACATGGTTGTGGCTATTAAAGTATTCCAACTTCCACAGAGGGGAGCTGCCAAGAGTTTCATGGTTGAGTGCGAAGCATTGAGAAATACCCGTCATAGGAACTTGCTTAAAATTCAAACTGTTTGTTCTAGTACTGATTTTCAAGGGAATGATTTCAAGGCATTGGTTTATGAGTTCATGCCAAATGGAAATCTCCATCAATGTATTCATTCCGATCAAAAGCAAAGTGGCTTAAGCCTTTCCCAGAGACTCACCATTGCCGTTGATGTGGCATGTTGATGCGTGTTTAAGGGCGGAAAATGTTCTTTGCAATGCAAGGATTAAAATGGCTTCACTAATTCAGTCATTAAAACATTCAAACTCTCAAGCATTCATCAGACAACACTCACACTCATGCAAACAGAACAAGAAAGTCTTTCTTGGTTTTCTGATGTGGGTGAACGGGGTACTTTGATTGCACTTCCTGAGTACTCGAATGATAGGTACAATGCAAGGACTTCCAGCCCTTGATTGCAGGGTGCCTTTGGGATTCTAAACCACTCCGTAGTTTATCCTCTTGCCGGCCAAAGGTTGCTCCACAACCCTTGATGAAGTTTGCAAACAAACTTCAGAAAAATCAGAAAATCCTTTTCTGAACAATACCTCTGTATTATTGATGATTAAACCAAAACTCAAGCGTGTTTATTACAATGAGGGCCTATGTATTTATAGGCTTTGGGTGGTAGAAATAGCCGTTACAAAACAACGAATTAATACACGTGGCTTAGCTAATAAAACAGAACAAAACAGAAGGTCCTATACTTAGTCAAATTCCTGACTTTTACAAACTGGTGACTGGCCCTCCTTTAGCTTGTTCCACAGACTTCCTGGTGCATCATTAGTAGTACCCTTGGCCCTTGGTGGCTTGGCCCATGTGGTGAGATGCCATTCCAACCTTCCTCCCGGTCCAAGTGTTTCCGGTCTGAGTTCAGGCGGTTCACCAAGGTCAGCTGTTTGCCAGGACACTTTGTTGCTCTGTTTTTGGGTTCTGTCTGACCTGTTGAGCTCTTGCTGTTGGATTTCGTGGCGAGTTGGGTTCCCTTGTTTTGGTCATATGTTCTTGGCTTCATGAGTGATTGTTGAGGCGTATCTATGGCAGTCCTTGGTGTCCCACATGCAATTGGCGTAGATGTCAAATCTAGTGTGCTGTTTTGTTCTTGCATCTCCTCTGTGCAGACCCTGATCTTTGATACTTTATTTGTATCAACTCCTCCCTCTTGGGGAAGAATTGTCCTCAATTCTCTGTCAGGTTCATACAGTGTGAGATCTCCTACGTTGAATGTAGAGGAGATGTTATACTCTGCTGGCAGCTGGACTTCAAATGCATTTTTGCCAAACTGCTTCTTTACTGGGAAAGGACCTATGGCTCTTGGCATAAGCTTGTTTTTTCTTAATTGTGGGAACCTTTCCTTTCTGAGATACACCCACACTAAGTCCCCTTCCTTGATAGGTTGTCTCAGCTTCAGGTGTTTGTCTGCTTGTTGCTTATACTTTGAGTTAGTAATCTCCAAATTGTCATGTACTTGCTTGTGTATTGTTTCCATCTGCTTGATCATATCTTCTGCTTCCATGCTCTTGCTGTCACACATAGGCAGGTCGATAAGAGATATAGGAAGTAAAGGATTAGTGCCATAAACACATTCAAATGGTGAGTATTTTGTAGCATGACTTGGTGTTCTATTATATGCAAACTCAGCATGACAAAGTTTCAAGTCCCATTCTCTGATATTTTTGCTTATTAGGGCCCTGAGCAGGGTGCCCAAAGTTCTATTGGTCACTTCTGTTTGGCCATCCGTTTGTGGATGGTAAGCAGTGCTAAACAATAGTTTAGAGCCTATCATCTTCCACAAACTTTTCCAAAAATAGCTGAGAAACTTGCTGTCCCTATCTGAAACAATGGTTCTTGGTATGCCATGCAACCTAACTATTTCAGCAAAAAACAACCTTGCAATGCTTTGTGCATCATCCACCTTAGTGCAAGCTATAAAGTGAGACATTTTTGAAAATCTATCTACAACTACCATGATGGCATCTTTGCCTCTCTTTGTTTTTGGTAAAGCCATCATAAAATCCATACTAATGTGCTCCCAAGGTTTTTGTGCAATAGGCAAGGGTATATACTCTCCTTTGTGGAAAGTTACTTTTGCCTTGAGGCACGTTTCACATCTCAAAATGTGCTTACCCATTGTTCCTAACATCTTTGGCCAGTAGAAGTGCTTTGCTAATATTTCTAAGGTCTTTTGTATTCCAAAGTGTCCTGCAATGCTACCTTCATGTACTTCCTTCACTAAAACAGACCTAAGAGAAAGCTTGGGTATACACAGTTTGTTACCTTTGAACAAGAAACCTTGGTGAATACTATACAAGCCTTGAGGTTTGTCTCTACATGCCTGGTATAATTCAGAAAAATCAGGGCAAACAGGGTATTGGTCTTTTATGAATTCAAAGCCCAAAATTCTAGATCCTACTATCCCAAGTATATTGTACTTTCTACTTAAGGCATCAGCTATAATGTTGGCCTTTCCTGCCTTATGTTTGGCTGAGAAATCAAAAGTTTGCAAAAACTCCACCCATCTTGCATGCCTACTGTTCAGCTTATGTTGGCTATTAATGTGTTTTAAGGATTCATGGTCTGTATGTAAAACAAATGGTTGGATCCTCAAATAGTGTGACCAATGTTCAAGGGCTCTAATAATGGCGTAGAATTCTTTGTCATATGTGGAATAATTCAGTCTACTGTTATTCAGCTTTTCACTGAAAAAAGCAACAGGCCTTCCTTCCTGAACAAGCACAGCCCCAATTTCTACCCCACAAGCATCACATTCCAACTCAAATGGCTTGGTGAAGTCAGGTAATTTAAGTATAGGAGCCTTGCACATCATGTCCTTAAGGTTTTCAAAGGCTTGCTGTGCTGCTGAGGTCCATTCAAACTTCCCCTGTTTTGTACATTCAGTAACAGGTGCCATGATTGAGTTGAAATTCCTTATAAATCTTCTGTAAAAAGAAGCTAATCCGTGAAAAGATCTCACTTGGGTAAGGGTAGTAGGTGTGGGGCCAATCCTTGATGGCCTTTACCTTGTCTGGGTCCACCTTGACTCCTGTTTTCCCTATGATATACCCTAAAAAACTAACTTCTGGTAAGAGGAAGCTGCATTTTTCTAGTTTGCCATATAGTCTCTGTGTTCTCAAAGTCTTAAACAAGGTCTCAATATGGTTCAAATGCTCTGCCATGGTTTTGCTATATATCAATATGTCATCAAGGTATACAACAACAAACTTCCCCAAAAATGGCCTTAAGACTGCATTCATGAGTCTCATAAAGGTACTTGGGGCCCCTGTTAACCCAAAAGGCATCACCAGCCACTCATAAAGCCCATACTTAGTTTTGAATACGGTTTTCCACTCATCTCCTTCTTTCATTCGAATTTGGTGGTATCCACTACGCAGGTCTATCTTGCTAAACCATTCTGAACCAGCTAGTTCATCAAGAAGGTCATCAATTCTAGGTATTGGGAACCTATATTTAATGGTAATATTATTCATACTACGACTATCAATGCACATCCGCCATGTACCATCTTTTTTTGGAACCAGCAAAGTAGGTACAGCACATGGACTTAAGCTCTCTCTCACATAACCCCTGTGTATTAACTCCTCAACCTGTCTCTGTAATTCCTTAGTCTCCATGGGGTTGGTTCTGTAGGCAGGTCTGTTAGGTAGGCTAGCCCCTGGAATTAAATCAATCTGATGTTTAACCCCTCTCACAGGTGGGAGTCCAGGTGGTAGATCATTTGGAAAAACATCACTGAATTGTTCTAACAGTCCCTGTAATTCAGGTGGTATAGGTGTGGTATTCTGAACTTCCTTAGTGATCAACAGGTATGATTCTCCTTTTCCTTCAATCTCCCTTTCACACTCTCTCCTGGTCATCAAGTGTATGGGTGTTTTAGATGGTTTGGGGGGTACAGTTTGGTGTGGGGGCAGAGGTACTAGCTCCTTTTTCTTCCCATTATGCTTAAGGGTGTAAGTATTAGTGTAACCATTGTGTGAGGTTTTTTTGTCATATTGCCAAGGTCTACCTAATAGTAAATGGCAAGCTTCCATCTCAAACACATCACACAGAACCTCATCAGTATATGACCCTAAGGTAAGGTTCACCAAACATTGCCTACTCACTGACCCACTAGCTTTGTTGTCCAACCACTTCATCTTGTATGGGTGAGGGTGGGGCTTGGTGTCTAGGTTTAGTTCATCTACCAGCTGTCTGCTCACACAGTTGGACTCACTTCCACTATCAATAATGAGATCACAAACCTTCCCCTGCACTTTGCATTTAGTTTGGAATATGTTTTCCCTTTGGTCAGACTTCCTTGCTAAGGGTGTGGTGTGGAAACTTCTCCTAATGACCAAACTACGGTGTTCTTCCTCAGGTAACACTCTCTCTACATCCTCATCTTCCTCCTCCTCTGTGTCTCCCTCAAACCTGCGCCTATTTCCTTCCTCATCCTCTAAGTAAGTGCCATCATCATCACTCAAATTTGGAGGGTACATTTCCTCTTCCTGACCATTCTTAGCAACTAAAATCTTCTTTGACTGAGTATCTTGCCTAATGTCATTCCACTCTCTCATAGTGAAAGCCCTAGCATTAGGACAGTCTCTTTTGTAGTGTCCTCTCCCATTACATTTAAAGCATACCACATCTTTGGGGTTTGTAGGTGGGTCTCCTCTCACTATGTTAGTCCTTTGCCCACTGTTCTGCTGGTCTTTCTTAGGTGTAGGTGTGGTGCTTAGGTTCCTGGGTGTGTAGGCTTTACTAGGCTGCCTTGGTGCGTGGGTGAATCTGTTAGCAATCCTTTCCAGCTCAATGGCTTGTAGCCCTGCTGAGTGCACTGTCAAATCGGGTGTAATCATCAATTGGTGTCTAAGGTTCTCCCTCAATCCTGCTATAAACTTGCTCACTCTTAATTCTTCAGGATCATTAATGTCGCAAAGAACACTTAGCCTATCCCATTCATGGATGTATTCTTGCACAGGTCGATTCCCATGGGTTAAAGCACTGAACTGGACATACTGCTGCTGTTTGCAGGTAGTTGGGACATACTTCCTTCTCATGTGCTTCTTGAGTTTGGTCCAAGAATTAATCCTACCCCTCTCTTCCCTGACTCTACGTTTCTGCACTCCCTCGAGCCATATGGCAGCCGATTTAATCAACTTAACCTTAGCTAGTTTGTACTGTTGGTCTGGGGGCGTGTTCTTGAATTCAAAGTAATTGTCCATTCGATCTTCCCATTCAAGATATTTCCCAGGGTCATAGGAATGTCCATCGAATTCAGGAATATCAATTTTAACCGTTCTATCTTCGTAGGGTCGCAAATTAGGGTTTGGTGTTCTATCCTGTTGATTGTCGATCCTTAATTGATTCAGAGTTTGCATGACTAATCTCATATTTTCTTCTAATATCCCAAATCTTTCCTCCACGGTCATATCCACTCGACCAGAGACAGCTATAATACCAGCAATGCACAACAAATGATGTTTATGAAATGTATGCGAAAATCAAAAATGCAAGAATCCCGATTTCAGAAATTTAATAAATGTTCTGTGTATGACAATACGAATTAATGAAAAACAAATGAATGACAATGAAAATGAAATAGGAAGATCACTCCCTGAATGTCGTGAATTCAATGATTGATTGAAAAATTCCACGATGCTTCAAAATCGCCCAATGCTGCTCCCTTTGAAATGCCCAGAAATAATGAAAACTCTTTCCTCAGAAACTTAATATGTGCTATCTTTGCCCAATTCGTGGCTGGGCTCTGATACCAAGTTGATGCGTGTTTAAGGGCGGAAAATGTTCTTTGCAATGCAAGGATTAAAATGGCTTCACTAATTCAGTCATTAAAACATTCAAACTCTCAAACATTCATCAGACAACACTCACACTCATGCAAACAGAACAAGAAAGTCTTTCTTGGTTTTCTGATGTGGGTGAACGGGGTACTTTGATTGCACTTCCTGAGTACTCGAATGATAGGTACAATGCAAGGACTTCCAGCCCTTGATTGCAGGGTGCCTTTGGGATTCTAAACCACTCCGTAGTTTATCCTCTTGCCGGCCAAAGGTTGCTCCACAACCCTTGATGAAGTTTGCAAACAAACTTCAGAAAAATCAGAAAATCCTTTTCTGAACAATACCTCTGTATTATTGATGATTAAACCAAAACTCAAGCGTGTTTATTACAATGAGGGCCTATGTATTTATAGGCTTTGGGTGGTAGAAATAGCCGTTACAAAACAACGAATTAATACACGTGGCTTAGCTAATAAAACAGAACAAAACAGAAGGTCCTATACTTAGTCAAATTCCTGACTTTTACAAACTGGTGACTAGCCCTCCTTTAGCTTGTTCCACAGACTTCCTGGTGCATCATTAGTAGTACCCTTGGCCCTTGGTGGCTTGGCCCATGTGGTGAGATGCCATTCCAACCTTCCTCCCGGTCCAAGTGTTTCCGGTCTGAGTTCAGGCGGTTCACCAAGGTCAGCTGTTTGCCAGGACACTTTGTTGCTCTGTTTTTGGGTTCTGTCTGACCTGTTGAGCTCTTGCTGTTGGATTTCGTGGCGAGTTGGGTTCCCTTGTTTTGGTCATATGTTCTTGGCTTCATGAGTGATTGTTGAGGCGTATCTATGGCAGTCCTTGGTGTCCCACATGCAATTGGCGTAGATGTCAAATCTAGTGTGCTGTTTTGTTCTTGCATCTCCTCTGTGCAGACCCTGATCTTTGATACTTCATTTGTATCACATGTGCAGTGGATTATCTGCACAATGATTGTGAAGTTCCAATAATTCATTGTGATTTGAAACCAAGCAACATTCTCTTAGATGCTGATATGGTTGCTCATGTTGGTGACTTCGGGTTAGCAAGGTTCGATTCACAGTCCCGTACAAATAACAGCAGTACAATTACAGTTAAAGGAATCGTTGGATATTCTGCCCCAGGTAATTCCATAATACTTCTACTCGAAAAAATTTGGATAAGTCGAACTTAATTTATTTTTTTACCGTCTTTATATTTGGATTTTTTAATAATTTCACCGATGTTCATGTACAACAGAGTATGGTCTTGGAATGGCGGCATCGAAGGAGGGTGATATATACAGTTTTGGGATCGTATTGATAGAGTTGATGACTGCTAAAAGTCCGATTGATACAATGTTTGAAGGGGATTTAGACCTCCATAAGTATGCACAATTGGGATTGTTGTCAGATGAATTGATGAATATCATTGATCCAAGGCTACTAAATAATTGCGGTAGTCCAAGAAATGACATTAAGATCATTGAGTGCATTGGGTCTGTGATGGAAATGGGGGTGAAATGTTCAGCGGAATCTCCACAAAATCGAATGAGAATCGAAGATGCAATCTCAGAGTTGAAGAAAACAAGGGATATTTGGCTAAAAGAACTAAGAATCATGGATCGATATGCATAATTATTCTTTGGTACAATCTATTTATCATTTAGATTATTGCATACTTTATGTTTTAATTCTTTTTTTTGTTTTTCTAATTTTCCAATGATTTTGAAGGAATTTGGATGCATAACAAGAGATATTTATGAGATGTTGGCGAGATGAAAAACAAAGAATATTTATTATTAGACCTGAACAATAAGTTTAAATTTCTTTGTTGTAGAAAATTCCAATACAATTTGTCTACTTATTACTCCCTCCTATTCAGCTTATGTGTCTCATTTCCTTTTATGATCAAGTCATCTTAATTGTCCCATTTCTATTTTTGGTATGGGTTTTTGACTTTTATGCCCTTAGTAACTTTATCTTATTTTCAATTATACCCTCCATTACCCATCTTAATTTTCCTTCCTTACATTAAAAAACTCATAATACCACTCTCTTTTCAACCCTTAGGAACTCACTTTTGACTCTCCCTAAAATCCGTGAAAAGTCAAATGGGACTCCTAAGATGAATAGGAGGGAGTATCTTTTAAAAATACACTATTATTGTTGTATTTTTGTATTTGTTGATAGCAATGTTTGATCCTAGGAATTAGTCTAATTTGGTAGTTGCTGCTATTATTGTTGTAATATTAGGAGTTGTTGATTTTATAACAAAATGCCAAACAAATTGGTATGTACTTTTGCCCGTTAAGTTTGAGCAATGTCAAGAAATCGTTAAGAGAATATACACATGAAATATGATGAACTACTTGATTAACCTTCTCAAAACCACAATATTAAAGTTTTAATTTTATAATATTTTATTCGGCTACATGAACCAATCTATCAATAACAATGACTATATTTACTTGTGCAAGAAAATTGAAAAATATTCGTTTAACTAATAAAAATTAATAGTTTTCTTGGCTGAAATATTGGCTTAAAAAAGACAATTATTTTGTTTAAAAAGTTACTTTTATTAATTTTCCTACAATAATCTCAACCTTTTATCAAAAATTGCCAAGAATGTACCAAGATAATCTCTAATTTTACTTTTGATAAAAAATAAAATTTTAAAACAATATAAAAGAAAAATCAATTAAGTTTGTTTTTTGATTTTACTTTTAATTTTAATATTTTTAATTTTTTTTATCAACTAACCTGTAAAAACCGGTCATCATTTGGGTAATATTATTCTTGAGTAAGTGATCCTAAAATTAAAATTATTCATGATTAATCAAAAGTTAGAATCATTGTAGAAAAATCAATAAAAAGTTGTACCGTTTCATTAACTTTGCCCCACTATTCACGGTTCACTCTTAATTTGTATTTTATTTTAATCTATATACTAAAATATAGTTAAATGAGATCTTATTTTAATTTGTTTAACACAAAAAATATTAATATAATTTTTAGTTATGCACCATTAAACCATTAAACCATTAAAATATTAAGAATATCACTTGGCAAATGTATTTTGATGGAATGGAACAAAACCCTAAACCCCAATCTAAAATTCAATTTTCTTTCTTCTAAAACCCTAAACTACTCTCTGATTCAATTCATCAGTCTGTTCTACAGTTTCAACTCTCTACTGGAAGCTTCAAAGTAAAAGGTAAATTCCATCCCAATTTTGTTTCTTCTCTTTAGTTTTTATCGGTGTTTTTTATTTGAGTAATCAAAATCAGTTTAAGAAGACGGTCTGATTGTTTGGCGGCGCCGCCGTAATGAGAGACGGAACAATTATGGGAATTTCAGTTGTGTATTGAATTTGTTTGAGCGGGAAGCACATATCGAAGGCTTGCAGGTGTAGTATAGAACCCTGTTGAGCTCAAAACATGTGCGATATCATTGTCTCATCTCTAGTCTTATGATTATCCTCTATATTTGTATTATATATCAGGATTTGTGCTGTTGATGAACATTAATTTGTCGATTTTAGGAAATGGGTATTGCTTGTTTTTATTGGCCTGACATTGATGTTTTCTTACCTTAAAACATGAGATACTTGTCTAATTTGTTTGAGCAATATAACAAATAATTTGTCAATGGGTTTATTGTTCTTTGGTTTTGAATTACTATGCGTGTAATATTTGTTATAAAAGGTCACTTGGAAACAATTATTTTGTTTTTACAAGGGTAAGGTGTACATTAAACTCCAAACCCGTGAAAGTGTAGATCGGAGCCAATTAATGACATTGGAACAGTGAATAGGTTTTTATAGTAATGATTTAAACCCTATGGCGGCTTTACTTAACTTAAGATAAATCGTTGGAACTTGGAAGTGATTTTTTTTCATCCCTAGCACTGAGGGAAATTGATCAAAAGAAAGGGGAGGGTTTCAAGATATATTTTGTTTGGATGCCAATTTTAGGGGTAAGAATTTGGAAGAAAAGGTATGAAGGGATTAAGTATTTAAGTCCCTTACGTTTGTTGATAAATTTATCCGAATACGGAAAGATTTGGAAGGAAACTGATATCGACTAGTTCTGTGACAAAACGTCTCTCAGGTAAATGTAAATGTGTCCTTTTGATTCGACTTGAGTTTGATCATCTCATGAAATCCTTGTTTGGATTTAGCTTTAACAGATTCAAGATTGCGATGGCAAAGCCAAACCCCAAGGTTTTCTTTGACATTCTGGTTGGGAAGTCTAAGGCTGGTCGAGTTGTTATGGAGCTTTTTGCTGATGTTACTCCCAAAACTGCCGACAACTTCCGTGCCCTGTGCACCGGAGAGAAAGGAATCGGAAAATGTGGGAAGCCCCTCCATTACAAGGGCTCAGCTTTCCACCGAATCATCCCAAACTTTATGTGCCAAGGTGGAGATTTTACCAAGGGAAATGGGACAGGAGGAGAATCTATATATGGAACCAAGTTTGCTGATGAAAACTTCAAATTGAAACATACAGGCCCCGGTATTCTTTCGATGGCTAATGCAGGACCAAATACTAACGGGTCTCAGTTCTTCATTTGCACCGCAAAGACATCGTGGCTCGATGGAAAGCACGTGGTTTTTGGTAAAGTGATTGATGGTTATGACGTGGTGAAACAGATGGAGGCAGTGGGCACCGAAGGTGGAAGAACTACTGCACCAGTGATCATTGAAGACTGTGGCGAGCTACCCGAGAACTGATCGAGCTTATTTTACGAAATGTACGTTGCACTACCCTTTCATATTTATAGATGGGTGCACGTAAGGAGCTTTAGAAAGAAATAACACTAGAGTTTTGGTAGTTGCCCTGTTCTGTATGGTTATGCTTTAGGATCTAGATTTTTGTCTACTAAATGCTACCTTATATAAGGCTTTGTGGTTCATCATAATTGTTTGTCAAGAACTTTGTTTTATTTTCGTATCAATTTCAGCTTTTGTATCATACAACATATCTTTAGGTGGCATAACTAGCAAAATGACCATCCCTAAACTCGCTTACCCACTCCACCTTTACTCCTACATCCAATAGGCACTTTCCCAATTTCTCTATCCACTTGCTTCCACCTCCTTACCCGTTTGCATCCTCTCCAGTCACTATCGACACCTTCATGGATTCGCCTTTGATTGCCATAGGTGAGGAGAAAGGCATACTAAGGCCTAAAAGATGTACATCACGACACTGACATTGCTAAGCAATTAGCAAAGAGCTACTCTTGTGAGAGACCATCAATCGATGAGACAACAACCAGAGTCCATATTCTCATAATATGTATTAGATGGGCTATTTAACCTATTTTTAAGACACCTCTCTCGTTGAGACGGTCTCATATGATAATTTGTGATTAGCAAATCCTTCTCAAGTCAAAATATTTTGGGGTTCAATAACTTGGTGGGGCTCACTAATGACTAAGTGGTGCTTGCTATTTGTAATTGTTAATGATCATTTGGAGACATTGAAGACTTATGGATGAATATTAAGCCCAAACTAAAATACAAAGAACAATAAATTTTTTTTTTTTAATTGAACTTTAAAACTATAAGATAAAAGTCAAAAGCATTAGGTTGTGCAAATCAATTTGAATCGAGTTTGTTGGGCTTAGGAAAATTGAAATCATATTACTAATTTCAACTCAATCCAACCCAATTGCTTTTACAGACAATTTTGAATGACCTATTTACTTAACAGGTCCTCTCTTGAGAGACCGTCTATAGTATAGACGCCTTTCAAAAGAGCTCAGCCCACAGTCTCAATAATTAAAAAAAAAAAAATCTAAAAACTGATGCGTGCGGTTGAGCCTATTTCGAGTTAGGGTTATAACCTTTTGAAGTTAGTGTTATAATCTATTAAAGTTGGTATTATAACCAATTAAAGTTGGTATTATACCTATTTAGAGATACCAACTTTAATAGGTTATACTACCAACTCAAACAGATTATAATACCTACTTCAATAGGTTATAACACCAACTACAAATAGGATTACACAGCACGCATTTTCTTTTTTAAGTTTTTTTCTAAGTAATAATGAGCCGGCCCATTTGAAACGTGTCTCTTATAAAGACGGTTTCAAATAAGAATTTGTGTTTACTTAAACGTGTTAAACATCTCAACCCAAATCAATTTGAATTGGGTTAGCATATTGAGCCACTTTGTGCCAACTCTACTCTCTCAAGTCCCGACAAAACCCTAAAACAACTGCTTGAGCTCCCTACAATAAAATGGTTCGGGGCTTGCATTAACCACAATTTTTTCGATGAAGCGCTAATAATGACTCCGAAAAATAAGGCTAAAATCAGAAATGTAATACAACTAAAATTACAGTATATACAGTTGAAGAGTACAGTCTATCCTCTCATTGAGCAGGGCTACATTTCAAATAGCGAAAACCAATTTAGTGTAAAAGATACAGGCTACTAGAATTATAAATCAGATCAACCGAGCCATTGTTGACAACGGCGTTCACCATTACCCCCAACAGCACGTCGAATGCTAATCTTCTCATTCGAGTACTTCTCCTGAAGAAATTCAAAGGCAGTCACATCAAGCTTACCAGAAACAGACTTCCCTTGTTTCCTACGAGTATGTTGATCCCGTATTGAAGTCCACAGTTTCCCGATGGCATCCCTTTGTTGACAAGTAAACCTCGATACATTATCATAGGCATGTTTCACGAGTATGTCGATGACGGTTTGACACCTGCAAATACGATATTCATTGTTGTTAGCACCAACATCAATTGCAGTAATGAATGGTGATGTGGTAAGGGGAGTGATACGTTTATCATAACGCCTAAATATCGGGCAAAACCAAAAGATATCTCTTGATACAGCCCAAAACGCGGTTTTTACACCTCTATAATGCGGGAAATATCGGTTTGTTGTTTTTAAAAACCTTTACTATACGGCTGACGCAATGCGATACGGCCTTATTTTTACACTATGCCAACATCATCAAATGAAGTACATATTGCTCTATAGCAAATGAGGGGCAAAAACAAACCATGGGATTTTATATCGCTTAGCGGCAATCTCCAAACAGTTTATTAAGGCTTCTCTTTGAAGCTTCAGGAATACCATCTCCTCTACTTCCTCCTCTTGTTTCTCTTTAGCTTTGTCAATTTTTTTCGGTTTACTCGAGATAAGAGCATCAAGCCCAAAAGGATCAGATTCTTCTTCCAGGGTACTCTTGTTAGAAATTGTCTCTTGATCTGACCCAATGTCTTTACTTGCCCGTTCTTTCTCATCTTGCAGAGCTGCAGCTTCCTTGGCATCTTCTTCCTTCGTTGCAACAGGAAGATTGGATATCAAATCTTTGATACGCCCAGCTGCTTTTGAGAACTGCACGAAGCCAGGAAAAAAGAATTTGTTAACCAGAAAATGGCACACAGGGATACCGTATAAACACAGCAAAGATAAAATCAATCTAAAAAAAAACCGTGATTGTGAGGTGAATAGAAATCAAGAGTGCCAAGAAAGAAAATGGTTACTCATTTCACGAAATTTTCAGCTATATTCCGGACATTGGATCCTAACTTGTAACAAAAGACTTTGTGCAACAAACATGATATTACCCATAACTTATTGTTCCAAGCACAACGTAAACCATAACCACAAAACATTATTTTGTGTTTTGACATTCTAGCGGCCACAAGCCTCGATCTCATCAATCAGAAAAATCTAACATGCAAAAGAAAAACCCAGTAGATCAATACCTATAGAAGTCGGGTATCTCGCACACAGGCAGCTCACACGTACATTTAGGGATTTTTGCTTACCCTCAAAAAGCATTTTTAAAAAAGGGAACTTCTAAGCAACATCGCAAATCACCACCATCAAAAACCAAGTCCTCATCATATAATTCTATCCTCTTGCACTCTCTTGCCCCTCTCCCTCACACATCTTTATAGCAAAAACGACTGTGCATCACAAATGCTGCCACAAAAGTCAGTACTGAGCCAGCCACCTGCCAGGTGCTGCCACCATTTCTTCTACAGCACCGCAGACATATACCGCCTTTACGCTGTAACGGCTTCTGTCAAGGCCAACTATCTAAGCAAAGCTGCTATTACCTATATCTTTCCCTCTCCATGAAACCACTTTGAATTTTAAACTGACAGGTGTCACTACATGAATACTGTAGAAGAATTAAGGAAGTTGTATGAAACTTTGCAAGTTCAATATTTGAGAGTATTCTTATAATTTGAAATCAAAAAAAGTTGTTATACTAAGAAAAATAAATTCATAATAATCTCATTGTACCATTTGCATTAGGCTCCATTTCACTTATTCTTCGCTGAATAGAGACTTAACCATGATGCCAACAATCCCTCACAGGATCAAGGTTAGGAGTCTTAAATTAAGAACAACTATATTTGATCTTAGCAAAACTTAAAGAGTTAAAAGGAAAACGTATAAGACACTTATTAGAACTGAGTCGGAAATAAGATCATTAAGAAGGATCATGATTCTAAAAAGACAGCATCTAGCCCCTTCTTTCCTCTAAACTAACTTGCTCCACATTAAAATATTTAAAAAATTAATTTATGCTTCCCATACTACCTTGATGTTGTATCTTCTTGTGTAATTGGCCACTGTAATGACATGCTGTATACTTTCTACACTGCCGGACTAATGAACCTGGTATAATGAAGAGCATTGGTGGTCTTGCTAAGTGCATAACATAATGGTTATGGTGTCATCTCTTGTTCTTCAATAGTGCTACATGGAGGCTGGAAATCTAAAATGGGTTATGGATGCATAAAAAAATAAAGGGGTTGGTGTCATCTCTTTTTCCTGTTTTCTTACAAGCTTTTGTGAAGGGAAAAGGAAAGAGAACGGTGCTCTCACGTCTTAAAAGTTTGTTGATGGTAATAAGTCTACGTAATTGTAAAGATCAAATTTTGATTTACCAGTTAAATGCACAAAAGTTTAGGACAATTAGATACTAATTTAGGAATGGCCTAAGAAATAGAAGCCATTAGGCCATAAGTACCATAGATTTTTGGGGGGGTTGAATTTCCATGCAAAATAACAAATAAGGAAAGTCTATACAAGAAGCAACCTCCTCCATATCTTTCATTGTCCACCAAAATCTCAAATACTAGTGAAAGTTGACACTTGTAGTACAATAATCACCAGAAAAATGCTAAATGTAATGGCTTAATCTTTCAAAATCATATAATCGAATTGATTTACAATTGAAACTATGCAAACGTACTTCAGGCCCAAGTCGATAAACTCAAATGGAAAAAATGCAAGAACCCACTAATAGAAACTTGGCCCAAACTAATCGTAGATCAACACTTTCATCCAAATGTTAGTATTAAACCAAAAGTGAGAAATACCAACCAAAAACTGCAATCGTAAGGACACTATTGAAAACCTTGTTAATTCATCTCTGAAAAGACACCAATAACTATGATGCAAGACCTCTATTTTAAAAAATGTCACTCTTATTCCAACTTATCCCATCCTCACATATTCATAAATAATTCCGAAACTCATGCATGACTTCCAATAATGTCTATTCCATTACATTACTCCGATACCATCGTGTGGATCCCTTATCCTTTACTGTTTATAAATGACCCTTAATTGCAAACATTTTCGCAATTATAAAAAAAAAAAAAACAAAACACATAATTTGATGAGCTATTTTATTGTAGTCCACTATAATTCAAGAAAAATCTCCATAAGCAGTACTTTATTAAACAATTCTAACAACTTATACCCATTAACATACATAACACTGAAGTGGTTCACTCATCTCAATGCATCAAAGGGTCCACAAAAGACTTTTGGAGCAAAATCCAATAGTAAAACAAAGATAGAATTAGAAACCAAGCCTTATATAATCATGGCTTACAACGGCATATCCTAAGTTTTAGTAACAACACAATAGTAAGTAGGAACATGGCCCACTATGTCTACCACTAACAACCAAATTTGAGCATGTTCATTTACTGAAGTACACGAACTCGACTATAATCTAAGAACCAAACGAAACATATTCTTTGAAAGACTTGATCCAACAAAAATAAGATGACTTTTAAAAAGGTGCAGCCCTGTAACAAACGCAACCTTATATGAAATATTAAACACTTACCTAGTTTGAAAACATCTCAGGTGACTAATGCCTTTGAGTTTGTAGTCAATCCAAAGTTTCTAAGTGGCTCCATGTATGAATTTGATACTCAAGTAGAAGAGCACTTAATTAGATAAATTTTAGCAGCTTCCTCATGACCATTAGCTTCATCTTCCATTTAAGTTTTAAGTAATATAAAAAGGGAAGGGCTAGAATTGGAAAGGCATGGCATCACGATAAAGAAATCTTAAAGTTTCATATTAATCAGAACGCAACAATTCGTAGTTCAAATAATGATATCTATAGCAGTGCAAATGCTGGAATTGATCACAAACGCTAGCAAACCAAGCAAATAAGGAACAGTTCTATGGAGCAAAAATGCCTACCACAAAGCTATCATCAGTAAACAGGTCATTTGCCACCACGGCATGGATAGTCCACGCAGTTAGCCGATTCTTCTGCTTCTTATTCAGACACTGCACAGGAACAATGCAAGGAGAGTCAACTCTAAAAGAAAAAAAACTAAATCAGAAAACACCGATCACAAACAATAAATATAACTACCCGCTAAAGTGAATTGGATAACATACTTCTTTTGCATCTTGTGCAACCGAAAACAATGCATGATAATCTGATCGAACAGAAGCATCATTACAAGAAGCAGGCGAAAGCATTGCTGCTTCCAGCAAGGCGAAAAATTGATCAGCTGTTTCAGGTATGACACTTCCAGCCTCAATCAACTGTATAGCCAAATTTGAAGCTTTGTTGAACTTAGCAGGGTTCCCAATATGTGATGCTATCTTTTGCATGGCCTCCACAATTTGCGATACAGATGCATCCGTAGTGGTTTTAAAGCTCAATTTCTTTTTAGATCCATTATCTGACAAGAACTACAACAATCAGTGCCTTACCACTATAATGATTTAAATAAAACACCAAGAAATGTCTCAAAGTATGGTCATTAAGTTGGTTCCAATGTAACAATACCGAGCTCCTTCCACATTGATCTATGTTAACAATCTTGTAAACAAGACCAGGTAAAAAATGGAGCTTTCATGGAATCGTCAATAAATCATTGATAAATAAAGGACTCAAGAACCTTATAAAAATGAGAGAAACTAAAGAAAGCTACTAATAGCCTACACTCCTACAATCCTTTTCAATTTGTTATATTAGCAAAACGAAGTGACAGCTTTTTTAGTATAATTATAGCAAATTCAAAGGGATAGAGGAGTACAAAAGACGGGAAATATTCAAAATCCTGCCCAAGACCAAGAAACTACTCAGTATCCAGAAATCAAAGATAAAGGTGAATGAACCTTTTCTAGCTTCAAATGCCAGACCAATGGAGCATATGCAGTCGATATTGTAAGTCATCAACCATCAGATCTAAAAGGAGTTCCAGCCTTTAAGACCAATTCAACAAGCCCAGTTCATGGATATCTTTAAAAACAGTTCCCTTTTTCATAAAACATTATGCCAAAGGATATAAATTGTGTCATACATGTTCTCATTTTCAGACTATTAATTAACACCTTATCTAGTTCTTGATAAAAATTACTCCATTGTTCCTCTAACCTAAAGTAGCTCTGCCAATCAAGAAGGAATCAGACTGGCAACATTAAAGCGACAACAAACCCTTGATTACATAACTTTATCCATTAGCACATCAAGTATCATCCACAATCATATCATTGTAAACACAATCAACGTCAAAACCATCAAGTCTTAAACTTTTTTGTACTAATCAAAAAACCCAAATCCCAAACCAACAAAGCCCTTAAATTGAAGTCAGAAACAACTGCCGGAATCATATTGACTGACAAAAACCATCATAACTAACAATCAGAATGCAAAATTCAATCACCAATCATTATACACAATTTTTATTAAAAATACATATACAAAAACAAGATTGGAGAAAAGGTGACAAAAATTACCATTTGGGGAGGTCAATTCCGGAGGGACGGGTCGTTTAAGGGCGCTTTTTAAGGCGCTTTTAAGAGGAGGTGGAGGGAGGGGAATTGAGTCCTTAGTAGTATTAATTTCATTGATTTTGACAGATTTGTGAAGTTGAAGAGATTGTTCTTGAGAAGGAGATGAATGATAAGTAGGAGGCGGTAAGTCGCCAAACAAGTCGCCACCCATTTTCTCGCCGGAATCTCTCTACTTATTTCAGATTGAGTTGCCTGATTTAGAAACTTTCGGACTGGAATTCTGGAAATTACGGAGTTTGGAATGAAAAATGTAGAATTGAACCTGCTTTAATTGAGTTCTTCAGCTCCCTTGTTAACCGTTTCTAGATTTTCATACGAATCGACTCTGCATTTTGATCCCAATTTGACAGTGAAGCTGTCCAAAATTAACCCTAAATCGAAATGTTCTGCATATTAAAAGTTCGATTTTATAAATATTTAAGCGTAGATTGTTCTTGCCAAAAAATAAAATAAAATAAATAAATATTTAAGCGTACATTGAAAAAGTAACTTCGTGAACATTTATGTCAGTGTGAACCACTATTTCCAACCCTCCACTCCACTCCATTTTTAAACTTTTACTCTTCACTATTCTCTATTCCAATATATTTTAGTATACTTTACTCCTATACTCTTACACTTCGCTTTATTTTACTTTTAAAAAATTTTAAAAATTAAAATTTTAAAAAATTAAAAATTTTAAAATTAAAATTGACTAAAATTAAATTAAATTATTTTTTCAAAAAGTTTTTTTTACAATTACTTTGGAATATGTAATAAAGAATGAAGAGAGTTTTTAATACGAACCTAATTTTTAGCTAATTTTTTTGGAAAAATTTATAAATAATACGAACTTTTAACGATTTTCTAACAATAATACAAATTTTCGATTAATCCTAAATAATATCAATTTTAATGTGCATTTCTCTCTAACATCTTTTACTCTTTAGAAACCTAACATTATAAGTCAACTTTCAAAAAAAAATAAAATAAAATACAAAAAAATGCAATAAAAAAATTGATTCCCCACTTTTACCTTGTCCCTTGCCCATCCCCACCACTACCACCATTCCGTACCCACTGCCACTCCCACAATAAAAAAAATACTCTATGCAACAACAAATTTCACAATAGATGAATTTTTTTAAAAGGGGCACTTAGTTTTTACTTTAGTTTTAGAAAATGCAGTAATTTCAATTTTTAGAGGGAGGAGAAGTGCACAGGTGGGACATTAAAGAGCGAGAATTGGGATTGTTTTTATTTAAATTTAATTTATTTTTTTTTAAAAAAAAAAAATCACTTGTTTTAAAAGTTATATATAAAATTGAATAAAATGGAAAAACATACCCCAAAGTTGGTATTATTTAGGGTTTATTGAGATTTCGTATTGTTACGATCGTATTATATTGACAGGGATAATAAGGTCTTATATTTAATTGTTAGAAAGTATTACATTAATTTTGGAGCTTAGTTGGTTGAAGACTTGTAGCCCTTGTAAGTCTTGTATTTTGCAATTGGTCCCGGGTTTATTCCCAAGAGAGAAATTTATTTTCATTTGTGTTTCTTAACGTCTTACCACATACATACTTAATGTTACTAAGTACTTAAGACGTTATCTACGCACTGTAGTTTTCACAAAACTTTCAAACAAGGATGTCGTGAGTTCTATTCTTTCTTTTTATTTTTAACCCAAAACTATATCGCCATTTGAGATGGAGGTTAGGTAATTTTCCAAATTTTTTAAACGATGGACCCAAAAATAAACCGTTAATTAAGAAAGTAGTTTTGTTATTTTATCAAACTGTCATTTCAAATGACGGTTTTCTCTCGAAAAATAATTAAAAAAAATTAAAATCTGACGTGGATAATAGTAGAGTGGTTATTATTTTCTGGGAATTGTGTTTGGATTTTGCAATATTAGAAGAATACTACTCTTATAAATTTTGTTGTTGCTCTTTGAAGTAGTAACAGAAATTTTTAAATGGTCATGAATCTTTACCCAAAATAATGCGTAAGGAAAACTTAATAACTTAATGTAACTCGTATACACATTTCTATCGTGCCATACTTTAGGTTTATATACAAATTGCATTTTATTATTAATGTATAAGTTAAAACATAATCATGTGGGATCTTATTTGATTCGTTTTGATGTAAAGATTATTAATATCAACTTTTTATAATTTTTAATTGTACATAACTCGATATATTAAGGGTTGAATAAGTGCATTGGATAGAGTGCATAAAGTAAATGGGACACTTAAGATGAATAGGAGGGACCGAGGGAGTATATCCAAAAATAGCAACTAGATAAAAAAAAAATAGGAAACAATATAATATTAAGACAAATAATAAAATAGCAATTAAGTTCATGTAGTTTAATTAGATTAGGCATTAAGTAGCAAGTAAGAGATATAAGGTTCAAATGTCAACAATATTTGATTCGTTTTACAAGCTCATATATACAATATTTATTATGCAAAGAAATAAATCACTATATCACATGTGAACAAATAAAAAATAATAGTAATAAAAAAGCCATTCTACGTGAACAATAAGATGAGATTAATTTTTTCATTCGATGTACAGTGGGAGATAAGTATTTACTGTGCATCATCTTGGGCAAAGATTATCCAACACATAATAAATATCGGAAAAATTACTTAGAATAATTTAATATTTTTATTGATTTTTCTATGATAATTTAAGTTTTGATTAACTATGAATAATTCCAATTATAAAGGTTGCTTGCTAAAAATGCACTAAGATAATCTATTACCTATAAATTAAGTCATTTTGCATAAAAAAAATAAAAAAAAAATTCCAAAATTAAATTAAAAAAAATAAATATATTTTAAAAAATTAAAAAGAGAAATCAAGTGAATTTTATTTTTTGATTTTAACTTAAGCTTTTTAATAATTTTGATTTTTGGTTTTTTTTTGGCAATTAACCTACAAAAATCGATTACCATTCGGGCAACAATATTTTTGGGTAAGTGACCTTAAAATTCGGATTATTCATGATTAATCAAAAGTTGAATTATTTTAGAATAATCAATAAAAGGTTGGATTATTATTTTTTTTTCTTCTAAATCTAGTATCAAACCAAACAATTTAAAAATTAAAGGGAAATTACCAATGGTATTTGTAAGTTTTTGCACTTTATCAATATTTAATGGTATTCCTAAGTTTTTTCGATTATGAATGATATGCTCGTGTTATTAAGCGTCTTACAACCGTAACCTTTTTCTAATTTTTTTCGTCCAAAACCGTTAACTTTATTTTGTTTTTCTTTTATTTTATCCGAGTTGGAGGCTTAAAAAACATTACATTTCCCACGTAAAAATAAACAAGTATTCAAAATAGACCTGATATAGCGATATTTATCCAACGTTATAGTCGAATCCAACTTCACCTGACTTAAAAAGAAATTAAAATAATGTAAAAATCAATATGAACACAATACTCGATTTTAACCAATCGAAACACCTGATACGAAATTAGCTCACTGTTCAATGATCCGAATAAACATCAATTAAATTTAATTTTCACTTTTAACTCTGTTAATCCATTAACCTACCTTTAATAAAAATTTAAATTATAAGTAAAAAACATAAATTTATAGAAGTATAGTATAAAGTACATATTACAATATCCTAATTTTAAATTCATTTTCTTGAAAAAAAAATTCAAAAATCTTAATTCTATTACTATTACTCTAAAATCCGATGGATCCAAATTTGAATGATGGCGGGTTAGATTTTGACTCCCACTCGCAACAACAAGTACAAACGCCTTCCACTCCCTCTCCTCCTCTGCCTTCCACCGCCACTCCTGTCGCAAGTCCGCCGTCGACTAATAGAACCTCCAACTCTTTAGAAACTGCTCCTTCCACAGCCACTCCTGTAGCAAGTTTGCCGCCGAGTAATGGAACCTCCGTCTCTTTAGAAACTGCTCCTTCCACCGCCACTCCTGTTGCAAGTCCGCCGCCGACTTATGGAATCTCCAACTGCTCAGAAACTGCGCCTTTCACCGCTAGTCCCGTCGTACGTCCACCGCTGAATAATGGAACCTCCGAATGGTCAGCCACCCCGACTAATGGAACCTCCAATTGTTCAGAAACTTTAGTTAATCCTCAATTTGTCGCAGGGAATACGCCGGATAGTCGAGGGCGTCTTAAAAGAGGAAGGCCAAAAATAGATGCCACACCAGAAGAGTTTTCTTTAAAAAAATCTTTAAAAATATCTTCAGAGGGTGAGAATTGCTTTTTTCTTTCTTTCTTGTATTTGCTATTTAATTTGAGTTGTTGGCTATTGCTAACTTGCTATATTCATTATTTAGAAGTGAGAATTACACATTCTTTTTCTTTGTTCTTGCAAGTAATTTGGGGTTTTGGGCTTTATTTTTCATGCAAGTATGTCTCTACATATGAAGAAGTTCTGAACGTTTTGGAGGGGATGGTGGTTTCGTTGTTAATATTGCTTTGAAATTTTTGCAAATGCTAAAATTGCTAAGATTTACATATATGGTTCTTAGGAAATGTTTTCTTGAAGAACACAACATAAATTGCTTGCTTTTGTTTATTCTTCAAGATATTTAGATATTATTTTAACACAAGCTGCCATTTCTACTTTCAGATGATACAAATTTTAAGACTCATGTTGTCAATGTGGCTTCTGAAGAGGTGAGATTATGTGACGAATTGTCACGGTTTAATAGCCAGTGTTCGAGCTTGTTTTAAATTTCATCATAATAAATTAATTTACAAATGTTCGGATTGTCAAGGAACCAACTCAACCAAAAGCTTAAGCTGATGATTGAGGCCCCAAGATATGTTATATACTCTAACACGCCCCCTCACACGAGAGCCTTTTGGGCTTGAAGTGTGGATGCAACACATGCCCTCCTCATACCTGGCGCTGAATATTCCACTTTAAATGAGGGGTGATTGAGATTCGAACCTGTGACCTCTTGTTTCATTGGCATTTGATACCATGTCAAGGAACCAACTCAACCAAAAGCTTAAGCTGATGGTTGAGGCCTAAAATATGTTATATACTCTAACATGTCAAGGAACCAACTCAACAAAAAACTTAAGGTGATGGTTTAGGCCCCAAGATATGTTATATATTCTAACACGCCCCCTCACACGAGAGGCCATTGGGCAAGAAGTGTGGATGCGCACATGCGTCGACTATTTCACTTTAAATGAGGGGTCGTTGAGATTCGAATCCGGAACCTCTTGTTACACTCGCTTCTGATACCATGTCAAGGAACCAACTCAACCAAAAGCTTAAGCTGATAGTTAAGGCCTCGGGATATGTTACTCTAACACGGACGACGCAAGTAGGGTTTTAATTTGATCATTAATCATCATAAGAGTATGTTGGATCTATCTTTGACTAGGTTAATTTGCATTGCAGGATGTATACCAGAAAATATTGTCATTAATGCAAAAAACAAAAAAGGTGGTATGCATCTTAGCAGCTCATGGTTTTACATCTAGAGCATCTCTACAACTACTAACCACAATTGGAAAAATTGTAACATACAAGGTATATAATATATTAATTTTCTTCTTCATGCAGCTTGATTCTGATTATGCCTATATCGTTTGGAATTAGTACAAATTTTTCAAATTTTTTTGTTCTATTTAGTTTCTTCCTTGCTTAGATCTTTTATTAACTTATGTGAGTTAAAATGGTTTTGTTGGAGCAGAATGATTATGTTTATTCTTGGACCTTAAATGAATTTTTCTTGGCAGGTGTCTGTTAGAGTATATAACATATCTTAGGGCGTCAACCATCAGCTTAAGCTTTTGGTTGAGTTGGTTCCTCGACATGGTATCAAAAGCCAACGTGATAAGAGGTCATGGGTCCGAATCTCAACCACCCCTCATTTAAAGTGGAATATTCAGTGCCTACGCGCATCCACAATTCTAGCCCAATGGGCTCTCATGTGAGATGACGTGTTAGAGTATATAACAAATCCTGGGGTCTCAACCATCAATTTAAGATTTTGGTTGAGTTTGTTTATATACTCTAACACACGCCCTCACACGAGAGCCTTTTGGGCTAGAAGTGTGGATGCAACATAGGTCCTCTTCATACCTGGCGCTTATTCCACTTTTAAATGAGGAGTGGTTTAGAGTCGAACTCGTGAACTCTTGTCACGTTGGCTCTGATACCATGTACTCAACCAAAAGTTTAAGCTAATGGTTGAGACCCTAAGATATGTTATATACTTTAACAGTGCCTCTGTTTATTATAGATCACTTTGACCAATTTATGTATGTTCAGGACAGTGTCACATGATTCGTTAATGTCCTCGTGAATCAAGAAAAGCGAATTATGGTTGGTTTTGGGCTATTTTTGGAAAAATTGAGCGAATAACGAATTCAAAAAGTAATTAGCTTGCGATTCATGTTATACTGGTTGTGGAGTTGATCAAGGATGTTTCCAAATTTCTCTTGGATATACTACAAACTACTAAAAATGCCTTGGATAATGGACTATGAGACGTGTCTATGATTCCTGATGGTTGTTAACTGCTGGCTTGTAAAGAAGCCTAGAATGTAGAAGTCTAGTTTACTTGCTGAAAGCCTGAAAGGGGCCAATCTGGTAATGAGTTAATAAGATCTATGGCTGTACGAGTGCTTTTAGGGAATATTGTTGGAACTGAAAGAGTGAATGTTTTTGTGATCTACATTACCCATAAATGTTTGGGCACAAGTACCTGTTCAAGTGTCAGCAATTCCAGGATCAAAATTTTAGACTAAGGATCATTGTCATGGCCAGGCATACACCATGCATGAACAGTACATACCTGATAGAAGAATTTCATATGCTTTAGTTGACTTATTTGCTACTCCCTTTGCAAGCACTATATCACTCAGCATATTCTTTCTCTATTTTTTTACAAAAAATTTTTGATATCTGGACTCTGGATAAGGATTGGAAGTTTCAGTTAACCCTAGCAGGCTAGCACCACTAGTTAGAGTATTTAGTATAGGTCTATGTTACACGTATCCGTGTCCAATTCTTGATGCTCGGACATTGGTATGACACTTAGACACTTTATTTTTGGCGTAAAATTGAATATTTAGACGTATTCAACACTTGGACACGCACCGGTATCCAACGTCAGTGAGTCCAAGTAAAATTGAATATTTAGGCTTAAAATCGAATAGTTAGAGTATTGAGTGTAGGTCATCTCTTGCTTTTCCTTGTATGTTATGACTTTATACCTAGTTTTCAGCCTGCCTGTTTTTTAAACGAGTGTATAATCATAAAAACGTATGCTCATTTTTAACTGTGGGGGCTATAAAGTTGCTGCGTTTTCTCATTTTTGTGTTAGAGATGTCGTCAAATCCTTTCGCTTACTGGCTCTTATGTCGATTCACATTCTGAAGAGAAAACGGGAGGTCTTAATGCATCTCTACTTGACACAGATGGACAGGTTGTTGGAGGCCGCTTAGTCGGTCCTCTAATTGCTGCAGGCCCTGTTGAGGTAGAATTTATACTATTTATTCTTGTATTGACTAACTAAAACTGTGGGCGTATGCTGTAATGTCTCTGCCTCAATTAGGTGATACTGATATAACATCATGTGTCTGATGATCATATGTACAGGTCTTAGTTGCTACCTTTGTCATCAAACCTAAGAAAGATGCTAGTGCTGGTGTCCAAAATCATGCTTCTTCAAGTTTAATACCGGCAGCAGCTTCTGACATTTTAATGCCGTCAGCTAATTCTGCATTTACTAAATATCATAAACAAACCAGTAAATGAATCTGCGGCCACTGCAAGTGATCATCGTCGGAATATGGATCAAAATCAAAGCACACTCGGTCATGATTTGGGTAACTTGTTTCTATGCAATAAGTTATCTGTTCTCCCGATCAATTTTCGCAATTTGAAACGGTGTTATTGAACGGAAAACTGATGCAATTCGCAGAAAATACAGATTACAGTTCAGATGATTTATCTTCAGATAATGATTATGATGTCGACGAAATAACTTTGTTTCCACCACTTCACATTTTTTGGGCTATTTTATAGCGCTTTTGAGTGAATTATAAATTTAATAGGCAAATTAGGTAGACAAATTATTACACGGATTTCCGGTGTTAGTTAATCGTGGGCTTCTTCTTGTTGAGTTTGTTTGATTAGTTAGATATACTTCTATTTCTTGTTCATATGAACTCCAAGAGAAGATAATATATTTGTACAGTACAGGCGACTAATATTTTGATCCAAGATTGAGTATTAGTGTTCACGAACCTGTTGCTTTGGTTCTTGAGACACTCGGGTTTAAATCTTTTTTTCATAAATCGGAATTTGTCTCATGCTTAACTTGGAATTATGTTGGGGATATGTAGCTGACCCAAAAGTTACTCTTGGTTGTCTAACATTTTAAGTCTTTTTTTGAAGTTTAAATTTAAAATAAAAGAAGGTAAAAAAAAAGAGTCTATAAATAGTTGATTTTTTTAAAATCAACATAGTACATTTAATAAGGGACTTTTGGTGCTTCATGTACTAGACCTTTGATGCTTAATGTACTAGATTTTTGGTGCTTCATTCTCTAGCTTTTATTGCTCATTAAATCTAAGTACATTGTATGTGTAACCATTCTAGAAGCTTGTACTTAGCTCTATATAAAGGGGTCTTATGAAATGAAAAAAAAATCAAGTTGTCGATTAATCATTTTAAACTTTGAGTTTATACATTGCTTTTTTTCTTGTGTTTGTCCAAAGAAATAGTAATTCTAATTATCATTTTGAGTTTGTCTTGAGTGTTAATTCTAGGGGAGATTGAGTGTGTTCTTGTCTCTAGTCTAAATCCCAAATCATTGAGTTTGTTTTGTGCTTTGGCTCTTATCAATCTTTTTCTACTATTCTTTTTATCTAATTATTCTTCTCTATTCTTCTTTATACAAAAAAAACTAGAAACTTTTAAATCTAAGTGTGCTCTATTTAATCACACTTACATTATAATCTGATCACAATGATCCATTTTCTTATCTCTTCTCCTAGTAGAAACAAGCACTGTCTCGGTTCCATTGGTCGGATGGGAAATTGCCAATTGTGTTAACCAGGGTGTAGAGGTGTTTTCTCGGGTCATTATGTTGATTTCTTGTCGGTTTAAAATCGGGTTTTGTGTCTGCATTGGTTTTAACATAATTGTAAATCCATTTTAAAGTCGGTTCAAATTAAGTTCGGTTAAAAAGTTAGTCGGATATCAAATCATCAAGTCTGTTTTGCACACCTCTATTGATTAGATGGGAAACTGTCGATTGTGTTCATTATGGAGAGGGTGTGTGATCTTGCACACTATCTAGGTTGTTTCATTGATCGGGCACGCAATTGCCAATAGTGTCTATTTTGGAGAGGGCGTGTTGAGTTCTGTTTGTTATATTAATTTGCGGTAAATTGTTGTGTAAATAAAATTTAAAACGAATTTAATTGTATAATTGAGATTAAAAGAAAATAATGTATTATTGTCCGAAATTAAAAATGATACAAAACAAAAGACTCA
The DNA here is from genome assembly GCF_026212465.1 of Amaranthus tricolor. Taxonomy (NCBI): domain Eukaryota; kingdom Viridiplantae; phylum Streptophyta; class Magnoliopsida; order Caryophyllales; family Amaranthaceae; genus Amaranthus; species Amaranthus tricolor. The sequence goes on from NC_080053.1 coordinate 27,727,956, forward strand.
CTCAAAATTAAAATAGTGATAAATAAAAGAGATGAGGGAGTAAAAGCAAGAGTTATATATTCACACTGTTTATAAGTACTATGTAGTATGTATAAGCATTGATTGTATCATCTAGAATGACATCAGGAATTTTTCATTAAACTATGCAATCAATGTCTTTGATGTTTATTAGCTTTATATATATATATATATATATATATATATATATATATATATATATATATATATATATATATATAACCTCAAATGCTACTAATATAATTGTTCATTTAAATTATGTACAATATAAAACCTCACTACTCCTAGTTTTGGTACATTGTTGGTGGATGAATGTCAAAAGTTTATGGGTCATTTTGTTGAATTAGGGGTTGGAAACTTTATAAGAAATTAGGAGATTAGGGTTAGGGAATCAAGGAAAATGTGATTTTTAGAGTGTGTTTTAATGTATTGAATATTGGAATCAAGGCATTCTTACTATAGTTACTAATAGACGTTTTTCAAACATTTTTTAGTTATAAAGGTCATAGAGGTTTAATTGGGTTAACCTCGGGGTTACCGTGTGGATTTTAATAAAATTTTGAGTACCAAGTGAAAAACACAATACTTAGGCTTATCACGTGAAATTTCCCATGATTTTATCATGTCTTTACCTTATTTACTCATATATTTAACTCTTTTTGTTAGAAGAATTGAGTTTTATTTCAGCGAAACATATACCTATTTTCCAATAGGAACTCGAGTTTAATTCGTGTTGCCTCTCATCCCCTAGCTCTTACCTTTTCTTGGTCTATCAAGTGCCAAAAAATAAAACTCTTCTTATTAAGATATAAGTACTATAAATTTTTTATAATAATAAAGAATATAAAAATGATTTTGTAAATATTAAATTTTTAAAATGGTAAATATTATTAGTACTACTGTTATGAATATTTGTTATTGTTGTTTGAAGTAGCAATAGAAATTTATTATATGGTCATGAATCTTACCTAGAATAATGCGCAAGAAAAACTTAATTACTTAGGGGGCGTTTGGTTGGGGGTCTTAAGGAAAGGGAAAGGGAATGAAAATACCCCATTCCCTTTGATGTTGTTTGGTTCGCATTTAGAATGATTCCGTTTCCCCATTTTAAGGTTTAGGTTTACCTAAATGAGGTAATCCTCATTCCCCACCTCCCCCTCCACTTTCCCATTCCATTCCTTCCCCATTCTTGAACCCTACTGCTGCCTTCTCCTTCCTCGCGCCTCCTTCCTCACCAAAATCCTTGCTGCGTCCTTCCTCCTCCTGCTGTTGCTGCTGCTGCTGCTTCTTCTCCTCGCGCCTCCTCCCTCCCCAAATCCCTAAATCTCACTCCACTTCTTCTCCTCGTTCTCTTTCCTCCATTAACAGAATCCCTAAATCTTCCATTAACAGTTGAGTCTTCCTTTTTCTTCTTTCTCCTTTTTAGATTTCTCACTGTATCGTGTTGATTGTTACAATGTTCTTTTCGTTTTATTGTTGTTTTCTTTATGTTTGACGTTCACTGTATTGATGCTTGAATCTTGTAGCTTATGTGTTATTTGTAGATTCTTCTCTCAATTGAAATCTGAGTTCAAGTTTTCGTTTATTTGACCCAAATTGATGCTTATTGATGCTTTAAGCTGCTTGTAGCTTAATGTTGGCATCTTGTTGTTGTTTTTCTCTCAATGCTTAATGCTTTAAGCTGCTTTAAGATTCTTCTCTCAATTGTTGTTTTTCTGGGGTTTAAGCTGCTTTTTGGAACTTTGTGAGGATTGATGAGCAACTTGTAGTTTAATGTTGGCAGTTTTTTGTTTGTGATATAGTTTTACCAATTTTGTAGACTTTTGAAGCTTTTGAGACTGTTTTGTGCATTGAGCAGCTCTGTTTTGGATAGCTGTGAGATTTGTGGGTGGTGGCATCACAATATTTTTCGGTTTTACATAGCTTCTAGCATGATTGTTTTATTCTGTTTTTTTCTTTTGAGGACTCAATGTTGGCAGTTGCAAACAATGTGTCTTGGAACTGATATTACATGCTCTTTACTGATATTGTTGTTCTTCATAATATATTCGCATTTGGTTGTGAATTGTAGGTTAATATGATAAAAAATTGGGATTTTAGAAACTTGATTATGTATCATTGTTTGTTTGTTTGTTTGGTTTTCAAGAATACATGGAAACAAGGTGCTTGGTACTTCTTTGATGTTCTTATTGATGTTCATTTGTACAGAAAATGGCTAGCATTGGTACTTCTTTGAAAAGGAAGAGAAATTGGGACCGTATTCGATTCATAATTACTATGAAAGGACTAGAACACTTTTCGTATGTATTTTGATCTACAAACAAGTGATTATATGTAATTAATCGAGCTACGTTGTTATTATTTAGAGTTATGTTTTTTCAAAAAATAAGTTTTTCAAGTTTATCATATAACAACTACTTATTTTTGGAGAAAATATAAAAGAATTTAAAAACTCAAATTTTGATTCCTTAACTTGAACCAAACAGTCACAAAAGGAATCATTCAGCAGCTCATTCCGTTTCCTGAACACAACCAAACGACTAGGCTAATTTAGCGGAATCCATTCCTTTCTCTTGCATTCCCTTTCCTCATTCCATTCCGATTCCCTTGTGCGAACCAAACGCCCCCTTAGTGTACCAATAATCTAGGTCTCCACCCGTAACTCGTATTCATGTCTAAGATTCACTATATGCTCTATATCCTAACGTGATATCCCCAAAAATAGCAACAAATAAAAAAAAAACATTAAAAAGCCAACATATCTTTAAAAAAACAAGGAAATAATATAATATCAAGACAAATAATAAAATAGCAATTAAGTTCATGTAGCTTGATTAAATTAGGAATTAATAATTAGCAATCAAGAGATATTGGGTCCAAATCTCAACAATATTTAATTTTTTTAATAGTAAAGTTCATATATTAAATATGTTATGTGAAGAAATAAACCACTAAATCACATAGCATTTTTTCAATACGAAAAAATAATAATAAAAATACTAATCTTTTATTAAAATCTGTCTTATCATGAGAGGAATATAATTGGATCAATCCATACTAATAAAAAAATTGCTTCCTATAAAGGTGTGAATTCAAATTCATTGATTTTTCACTAATTCTTAGGTGAGACGATCTTATGGTGAGACCATTTCTATTGGGTCGGCTCAATATACATTTTTTGTCTTAAAATGATCATTTATAACATTAAATTAATCACTTATAATTTTAATATAATTACTCTTTATAGTCATAGAGTGATTACTCATAACCTTAAACCGATTACTTATGATCTTAAAGTAAACAATTGAAGAAATGGGCTACTATATGGACTCGTCTCATGGTGAGACGGTCTCATACAAGACGAGCTGTTGGTTTTTTAAAATTTTGTTATTAATAATGGCCTAATGAGTTGTTTGTATGGGTCCATCTTAAGCTGAGACAATCTCATATAAGACTTGATGTTTCCTATGCGTCATCTTGGGCAAAGATTTATCCTACGCATAATAAATTAAAGAAATAATATAATTGACAAAACAAAGAAATAATTTATTATACAATTATATTAAAACATATATGTAAAAAAATAGACAAAAAACCATCAATCGATAAAATTTTATCAAAGTGAATATCCTAAAGCTATATTATATTGATGAAATCACCCAAATAAATCAAGAAATGTCCGTCAATAGATTTTATTAAATTCTAATTACTACAATTTTTTTTAACATGCAATAGAATACTTTGTTTGATATAAAAAAATGATTCTTTTCTCTATGATCCCATTATTGAAAAATTTTAGATTTTTCATCAACATATTATATTTTAAATTAATTTGTAGATTTTTATCATATATGATTATAAAACAATTTTAAAAGAATAATAAAATATATAACTGAATATAAGAGTATAATATAAATTTTGAGCTTAAAACTTAAGATTTCGTATATGAATATAGAAAATTAAATTAATTTATTTTTGTCATTTTATAGTTGGATACTTGGATCACTTCTTAATACAGAAAGCTTTAATTTTATTTAAGATTTGACATAATATAATTATAAGTTTATATAAGGAAATATATTTATAGTCGAATATTATATTTTTTATGAGTTAATTATTTCCTTAAATATCACGTCAATCATCAAAAGTTTCTACGTCAAAAATAGAAAAAAGGCAGGAAAAATTTTCATGAGAATATGACACATGTCCTAAGTCATTTATGCATTAGTATATTTTATTAATAATTAATAATTATTGATTATTGAAAGCTCATCATCACTAAACCACTCTAAATCTAGTATCAAACCAAACCATTTAAAATTAAAATAATTGTCTTTTATCTCAATTAGAGGCTTGGAAAAAACACCATATTTCTCAAGTAAAAATAAATAAGTGTTCAAAACAAACTTGATATATTGATATTTGTCCAACGTTATAGCCAAACCTGACTTTACCTGACTTAAAAAAGAATTTATAATTATGTAAAAATTAATTTGAATACGAGACGCAATTTTAAACCGACCGAAACACCTGATCTAAAATTAACCCGATAACCCGAATAAAAACCTATTTAGTGTGATTTTCACTTGACTTTCTTAATCCATTAACCTACCTTTAATAAAAAAAATAGTTATAAATAAAAACCATAAACATATACAGTACAAATTGACATTACCATATCCGATATCCCAATTTTAAATTCATTTTCTTGAAAAAAAAAATTTAAAAATTCAAAAAAATTCACTTTACTCTCTAAAATCCAATGGATCCAAATTCTGACTCCCACTCGCAACAACAACAACAACAAACGCCTTCCACTCCCTCTCCTCCTCTGCCTTTCACCGCCACTCCCGCCGCAAGTCCCCCGCCGACTAATGGAACCTCCGACTCTTCAGGAACTAAGCCTTCCACCGCCACTCCTGTCGCTAATCCTCCGCCGACTAATGGAACCTACGTTTGTTCATATGGTATGAATTGCTTTTTTTTTTTTCTTTTTTTTGCAATTTAATTTGAGTTGTTGGCTATTGCTAACTTGCTATATTCATCCTTTAAAACGTGAGAATTACGTTTTCTTTTTCTTTGTTCTTTCATGTAATTTGGGGTTTTAAGTGTTATTATTCATGCAAGTATGTTTCTATATATGAAGAAGTTCTGAACGTTTTGGAGGGGATAGTGGTTTCTTTTTTAATATTGCTTTGAAATTTTTGCAAATGCTAAAATTGCTAAGATTTACATAAAGGGTTCTTAGGGAATATTTTCTTGAAGAACACAAATTGTTTGCTTTTGTTTTTTATTCAAGATATATAGATATTATTTTAACGCGAGGTGCGATTTCTATATCCAGATGGTACGTATTTTAAGACTCGTGTTGTCAATGTGGCTTCAGGAGAGGTATGTCTATTCTTGTCTCCTAAAACTGTCAGATGTTAATGCTCTTTCATGGTTTGATTGCTGAGTTTTTTGGTCCAAGACAATACTCCCTTCACCTGTGCCATAGGAAACATAACAAGTACTAGTGCTTTTTAAGGGGTTGGGCAAATAGGTATACTTTATACGGGGAGTGTAAGAGTTGTGTAGATGAGATAAAAGACAAGTTAAGTGTGAGGATGAAAATTAAAGAAAGACTATGAATTATAGCCAAAAATAAAATTGTATTAAAGACTGTCAGACGTATTAAATAAGATCATAGCGATTCCAATGGGACAATGGAAGTAACACTTAGTACTTAATCACTCTGCAAGTTAGTTTTGAACAATTCTGTTTTGGAGGACTCCTACTATGTATGCTGTAAGTTTTTGTTATTGTCGTAAAAATATTGACAGCTTCTTTTTGAAAAAGTGCCCTTATTCTGTGTCATAACTCATAACCCAACAGTTTTTGTACTTTACCACACTGTCGTTGAAAGCATAGTGACCTAACCAGATCAAGATCCAAATCATCCTTTACAACCAAGTACATAACAATATTACATTTCCCCAATGTCATTAAGGTGGCTCCCACTTAGGTGGAGTATATAATCAGATGCGCAAACTTTCCTTTTGTAACAATAAGGAGGTTGTATTCTAATTGAATACAAATTGGAGTTGAAAGCCAGTGTTCGACCTTGTGTTAAATTTCATCATTATAAAGTGTATGATAAATTAATTTACAAATGTTCGGACGACACATGTAGGGTTTTAGTTTTTTATAAATGTATTGTCATGCTATTAAGTATTTTGATTTAATTCTTTTCTTTCTAAGAGATGGAATAGAATAACTAGATTGAAGTGTAATGATCATACGTCTGTAATGCATTGTATATCCCATAATAGGTCCTATTCTTCTACCCTTTCTCGGGAGTCGATGACTATTGACTCAATGTTTTATTTCCGTCCTAGTTGATCTTGATTCGACATTAGAATTATATTGATTTTTCCTCAATAACCGAATACTTTTGTCCGTAAATACTGCATATTTGATTCCATCCAAAAATCTATTTTCTTCCCTATTAGTTCGAGTTTCAATCAAAATGCTAGTTCTTACTGTTTATATGTTATGATATGAAAATACCACACCAATTCCTTATGTATGGATGACAAGATTCCATTGATACAGAGCCAATTCCAATAGACTTAATGGAGGGTCCCATTGCTGTGCATCTAGTAGGAATTGAACCTACGAATTCGCCAATTATGAGTTAGGCGCTTTAACCATTCAGCCATGGATGCTTAGCGGGGATCCTTGTACACATCATAAGAGCATGTTGGATCTACTTTTAACTAGGTTGATTTGCATTGCAGGATGTATACCAGAAAATATTGGCATTAATACAACAAAAAAAAAGGGCGTTATGCATCTTATGGGCTCAGGGTTTTACATCTAGTGCATCTCTACAACCACCAACCACATTTGGAAAAAATGTAATCATGCAGCTCGATTGTGATTGTGCCTATATCGTTTGGAATTAGGGCAAATTAAGTGTCCAAATAGTTGTATGCTTTTTCAAATTTTTCGTTTTACTTAGTTTCTTCTTGCTTAGATTATTTATCAAATTCTGTGTTAAAATGGTTTTTGTTGCTGCAGAATGATTTTGTTTATTCTTGGACCTTAAATGAATTGTTTTTCACAAGTGCCTCTGTTTATGTAGATCACTTTGCCCAATTTCTGTTTGTTCTGGAGTTGATACTTGGTCAAGGATGTTTCCAAATTTCTCTTGGATATACTACACTACTAAAAATGCCTTGGATAATAGACTATGAGACGTGTCTATGACTCCTGATGGTTGTTAACTGCAGGCTTGTAAAGAAGTCTAGAACGTATAAGTCTGGGTTACTTGTTGAAAGGGGTCAATCTGGTAATGAGCCAATAAGATCTATGGCTTTACGAATGTTTTTAGCTAATATTGTTGGAAGTGAAAGAGTGAATGTTTTTGTGATCTACATTACCCATACATGCTTGGGCACAAGTACCTGTTCAAGTGTCAACAATTTCAGGATCAAAATTTTAGACTAAGGATCATTGTCAAGACCAGGCATACACCATGCATGAACTGTACATACCTGATAGAAGAATTTTACATGCTTTGGTTGACTTATTTGTTACTCCCTTTGCAAGTACTATATCACTTAGCATGTTTTTTCTCAATTTTTTTTTATATAATTGATAATTGAAGTGTCTGGACTCTGTATAAAAATTTGAAGTTTCAGTTAAACCTAGCACCACTAGTTAGAGTATTGAGTGTAAGTCTATGTTACTCGGACTCTTCATTTTGCTTCACGTACCCATGTCTAATCCTTGATGCTCGGATATTGGTATGACACTTAGACACTTAATTTTAGGCGTAAAATTAAATATTTAGATGTGTCCAACACTTGCACACACCAATATTCAACATCAGTACCCGAGTCCAAGTAGTGTAGGTCATCTCTTGCTTTTCCTTGTATGTTATGACTTTGTACCTAGTTTTCAGCCTCCCTGTTTTTTAAACGAGTGTATAATCATAGAAAACGTATGCTCATTTTTAACTGAGGGGGCTATAAACTTGCTGTGTTTTCTCATTTTTGTGCTGTTTCAGGGATGTCAAATTCTTTCGTTAACCGGCTCTTTTGTCCGCCCACATTCTGGAGAGTTAATGGGAGGTCTTAGTGCATCCCTCCTTGACACAGATGGACAGATTGTTGGAGGCCGCTTAGTTGGTCCTCTGATTGCTGCAGGCCCTGTTGAGGTAGAATTTATACATATGCTGTAATGTCTCTGCTCCAATCAGGTGATAGATACTGATATAACAATCATATGTCTGATGATCATATGTACAGGTCTTAGTTGGTACCTTTTTCATCAAACCTAATAAAGATGCTAGTGCTGGTGTCCAAAAACATGCTTCTACAAGTTCTATACCAAAAAATTGATGCAATTCGCAGGAAATACAAATTACAGTTCAGATGATTCATCTTCAGATAGTGATTATGATGTCGACGGTTTTGATTAGGGCAAATAACTTTGTTTTCACTACGTCACATTTTTTGGGCTATTTTTTTAGTGTTTTTGAGCGAATCATAAATTCCATAAGCAAATTAGGTAGACAAATTATTACACGGGGTTCCACTGTTAATTAATCTGGGCTTTTTCTTGTTCTTGAGTTTGTTTGATTAGTTAGATATATAGTACTTTTGTTCTTGTTCATATGAACTCCAAGAGAAGATAATATACTTGTACAGTACAGATAACTAATAATGTGATCACAATGATCCATTTTCTTTTTCCACATCTATTTGTACAATATATTCACCAAAATCGTCTTATCTCTTCTCCTAGTAGAAAAGAGCATTATCACGATTCACTGGTCGGATGGAAAATGCTACTAATATAATTTTTCATTTTTATTATGTACAATATAATACCTCACTATTCCTAGTATTGCTAAATTGTTGGTGTGAGGTTAGTTATAAATAAATTTTGGTTAGTTTGTAGTTGAAGAACAAAATAAAAAAAATATGTACATAACAAAAAGTACATGAATGAGATGAAGGATATGAATTTGAGTATGTGCGTAATAGAGGTTTAAGTCAGTATTTATCAATAAAAATATGGCAATATTAACTCAATATCTATTTTATCCTCTAAATACTCTCAACAAAACCTTCATTGGCCTGCACAACTTGAACTACTCCTGTAAAAAACTGTCTCTCGATGAGATGACTTAAAAATAAGAAATATATATGTTATTAATTTGTATTATTGAGATATTTAATAATGTATAAGACATGTTTCATCGTGAAACTGTCTCATATACGAATTTATGCAACTTTGGCCACAGGGTTTGAGGAGAAGTTATTGTTCCCTTGCTTTTGTCTCACAAGTAAATCATTTATACAATGACGTATACTTGTGACGGGTCATTTCTCAGTGAGAGTGTGAGATGAGTTTAAATTCTCGTAATACGTATTAGATGAACTATTTATCAAACTCATATATAAAGCACATTTCACTATGAAACCATCTTATACAGCAATTTGTGTATCCACAAATTTTTATGTGGACGGTTTTTTCGTAATACGCTTTCTATACATGGGATAAATAGCTCAACTAATACAATCATTAGCATATGAAGTCCATGTTTTAGGTTGTCTAACCGAGAGACAACCTCTCGTAAGAATAATTCTTCCTTATTTGAAAATTTCTACAATGTATATCACCTTAAAACTATATAACTACAAAAGAAAGTATTCCAATGAGTTCTAAAGCGTAAACATCATTTTTAATTTATCAATATAAGACAAACGGGTATTGATATATAATTTGTTTTCAAATAGGAAGATCAAAGGGAGGAAGTATTATCTTTTGAAATTAATCTCAATCGACAATTGCTATTGCTAGTGTTTTAAATTTTCAAAAGGATAACTCAAAAGATATTTTCCATTTGGAAAATGTCAATTTCAATTATAAAAATTGTTTATAACGAGGTAGTTTAGAGAGGAGGGGTCAATACTCAATAGTCTAGCCGTCTAGGTTCAATTCATGTAGATCTTGGTGGGCCTTTGATGACTTGCCATTGCCAATTGCCAATTGCCAATTGCCATACCGCTTTCTCACTTTCCTTTCCTTTTCATCCTTCAAACTTCTAAGCAAGCTCCTACCTTTTCTTATATCTTTCCTCATTTTCTGTTTACAGAAAAGGAAAATTCCTATTTTAATCCAATCAAATTGGATCCACCATACTCAATTTGGTGTTTTTTTATTAAAATCTTTCTGGGTCTTTTGATTTCTTTAATAGTTTTGTACAATCTCAAATCTCTTACCCTTTTTAGCTTCAAGAAAAAGCTAGTGGGTCTTGCTGTTACAGTAGTAATCTTGTTGGGTTTTGCTGAATTCGAAAGTTTGAGCTACATAATTGGTTGGTGTCTTGGTGGGTTTTTGATAGTTGCTAACAAGAATCAATTCAGGTTAGTTTTTGCTTGTAAAAATAAATTTCTGCTGATTTTTGAAGTTTTCGATTCAATTAGCTTCTCTTGTCTTCTGGGATTTTGATTAGTTGGAGAAACAGTAAAGGGGATTTGTTCGTGATTTCACCCTTTATTAAAAAAGTGGATTTGATCAAATTATATTCGAAATTTAGGTTTTGGTTTTGCCATTGAGATTTGCATGGACTTGCGTCAAATTGGGTTTTTCATAGATTGATGTTCTGCTAATGGGTATATTCATTGCTTCTGGTTTAAGTTTTTCATAGGAATGATTTATTTGATCTTTATGGATTGAGAATAAGTGTGTTATTGGTGCAATGTTGAGAGTATTAGCCATTGGATTGTTGGTTTGCACTCTCATACTGTGTTTATTCCCATTTGGCTATGGAGATTCAAATTGTAATTGTGATGATGAGGGATTTTGGACTATTAATTTCATTATGGAATGCCAAAAAGTGAGTGACTTTTTGATTGCAATTGCTTATTTCTCTATTCCCATTGAGCTGATTTACTTCATTAGCTGTGCAAATATACCTTTCAAATGGGTCCTTGTTGAATTCATTGCTTTTATTGTACTTTGTGGAATGACCCATTTGCTCAATGGATGGACTTATTTTGGTCCTCACTCATTCCAACTTATGATGTCTCTTACAATATTCAAATTCCTAACAGCTTTGGTTTCGTGTGCCACGGCTATAACCCTTCTAACTTTGATCCCTCTTTTACTAAAATTGAAAGTTAGAGAAGTGTTTTTGACACAAAATGTTATGGAATTGGACCAAGAGGTTGGAATGATGAAGAGAAAGAAGGAAGCTAGTTGGCACGTGCGAATGCTCACTCGAGAGATAAGGAAATCACTTGATAAGCTTACTATATTAGAGACTACTTTGGTTGAACTTTCCAATATTTTGGACCTGCAAAATTGTGCTGTTTGGATGCCAAATAGTAACAAGACTGCAATGAATTTGACTCACGAGCTGAAGCCAAGCCCATCGAATATCTTTCCTAGAATTATCCCGATAGATGATCACGATGTCAAGGAGATATGTAATAGCAAAATGGTGACGATTTTGAGGCCGGATTCAAGGTTGGGAATGGCAAGCAGTGGGGGTTTGGAACAGCCTGGTTCTGTGGCAGCAATTCGGATGCCTTTGCTGAACGCCTCAAATTTTAAAGGTGGTACTCCTGAATTCGTCCAGACGTCTTATGCCATGTTAGTTTTGGTTCTTCCGAGCTCCAATGAAAGAGTTTGGAGCAATCATGAATTAGAGATAGTAGAAGTGGTTGCTGATCAAGTGGCTGTGGCTCTTTCTCATGCTAATGTTCTTGAAGAGTCTCAGCTGATGAGAGATCAACTTAAGGAGCGGAATCGTACTCTGCAGCAGGCGAAGAAAGATGCGATTATGGCAAACCAAGCCAGAGATTCTTTTCAGAAGGTTATGAGCCATGGAATGAGGAGACCGATGCATTCGATTCTTGGCCTTCTTTCGATGTTTGAAGATAATATGAACTGTGAGCAAAGGATTGTGGTTGACACCATGGTTAGAACTGGTAATGTTATCACAACTTTGATAAACGACGTAACAGAGGTATCTGCAAAAGATAATGGAAGGTTCCCATTGGAGATGAGGCCTTTCAACCTGCATTCCATGATTAAGGAAGCTTCTTGCTTGGCCAAATGTTTATTTGTCTATCAAGGATTCAGTTTTTCTCCTGATGTTCAAACTAGTTTGCCTGCCCAGGTAATTGGTGATGAGAGAAGAACTTTTCAGGTCTTGCTACACATGGTAGGACACCTACTACATATTTCCAACTGCGGCTGTTTTATCACTTTTCGGGTTTCTGAAGAAAAGGGCAGCGAGGGAAAGAACGATAAATGGGGCATGTGGAAATCAGTTAGTGCCAATGAATACATCAAAATAAAGTTCGAGTTCGAGATTAGTGGAGGTATTGCAACAGATGGTATGAGAAGAACCCACAATGATGGAAACAAGGAAGTATTGAGCTTTAGCATGTGCAAAAGGCTAGCTCAGGTCAGTGTTTCAGAATTTGTTTTCTTTAGCTGGATAGTTGGATTTTCTTGCATTTTAAACATTAACTTCTTTGCTCGAGTATTATAAGATCAACTCTGAATGACCGTCTTCTAGGATTTCACTACATTTAATTGTCATTGATAGCATAATCCAAAATTGTTCCTCAAGCTGAGTGTCTCACTGACCGCAACCTTCTTATTTTTGATAAGTCTATGTTGTGCTACAATCCAACCATCCCTAGACCCTGATCGTAGCCGGTATATATTGATGATGATGATGCGACTACAATGATTGTTTTGACATGAGCCCAGTGTAACATAATTCGCCTTTTGAATTCGGGATTCACTCAAAATAATCCTAAATAGCCCGAAATCGACCATAATTCGCTTTCTTTGATTCGTGATTCGTAAGGAGATTAGTGAAACATGTGATAGTGCATGAGCCCTATTGTTTAGCATTGATTTTAAGATCATTTCAAATGTTGGAGCTGGATACCTTTTGTAGTATGTTGGCACACATCATATTGAAAGTATCCACAAATTTGTGTGAAATAGTTTTGTGATAGGAAAATGGCTGACCTCTTAGAGTAGACAGGATCAAGTTACACCCATTCTTTCCAAAGGCCCTCTTGATGCTTCATGAGCCTATTTATGGCGTCATCATCATATGAGGCATATATCATTTTTTAAATTTACGTATGGAATCTGTGAGCAAAGGAGAGCAAAGCCCAGGAAATAAAAATAGGTAGGTAACTTGTTGACCCGAAACATTATTTTATCCACCCAGGGCTCTTTCTTTCTCTTTTTTTTCTTTATTCTCACGTCTTCTATTGTAATTGCTGTGTTTATGGCTAATTCTTAGCTTAGAAATTGGCCATTATATTTCAGTGAACCTACTCAAATCAATTAGTGAACCGTAGCTGGAATATGCAAGAAACAAATTTTTAAGGTTCATATACGAGAATTTAAATTGTTATGACTCAAAACTAACTTTGTTCTTCTGTGTAAATTTTGTTTTGTTTTTGCAACGTAATTAAATTAAACTAACTAAATTATAATAAGCTAAATAAAGAAGAATAATTCGAAAAGTACCACAAAGCTTTGTTTGCAAACTCTGGTTCTTTTATCTGATTTGAATTTTCTTTGTTGTTCTTTATTTCGTTGCTTTGTGCTTTCCTGAGGTTCTTCATCCTAATTCAAGGCAATCACGATCTAGCTTTGATACCAAGATGCACTAGAATAGACGCGAAATATTAATGTGTGAATCGAATAAATCAAGACCAAAATAGAATGAGTTTGTCAATCCATGATCCGGACTTGCAAGATTAAAAAGTCTTCTTTGTATTAGGAGTTTTTCTCCATATATAAAATTTCACTCAAAAAACTCTTGAAAATGCTCACGTGATCAAATCCTAGTAAAGTTACATTTTTTTGAACTTTTGTTCTCAACTCAACATTGATAATCAACTACTCTAAAGTCTAATCTGACATATTCATGTTAGATGTAGGTATACAATGACCCCACAATCCTATCTAGTAAACAACTCTAATTACATCGAATTTTAGCTAAAACATAACTCTAATATCCTATGAACACAATAGATAATGCCTTGTATTTTTATTTACTAAAAAACTCGAAAACGTATAAGCTAGCTAATCTGAAAACATAATCTGCTACTTGCTGGAAAATTATGGTAAATCAATGAATAGACACATTGTGTCGGCTGGAGTCGACCCTATGCAATGCAACGACTCAACACCATGGCTCGCCTAACAAGCGATTTGCAAGGAACAATTTGACACCTCATAGTGCTATATACAACTGTTTGTCCAATCTTTAGCATACTATCTCACCTACTAGCTCCTCTTCAGACACTCAACCGTGTGCATGAGCATTCTTCTCATGCATGGTTATCTCTTCTTTACCCAAGCGAGCCTCAAACCCTCCAGTTGTCTCCTAGTCAATGTCATCAAGTAGAAATCATATTGAGTCTTTCCTCATAGATTGGAATTATGAACCTAGCTTACGAACTATTTACATTCGTAAGTTGATCTTTCACAACTAAAGGAAAGACTTAACAAGCATAGGACCAAGAAAAAATCTATTGAACTCTTAACAAATGTGTACAATAGGTCTGTATCGATACCGATAAACTAAACTGTAAAATTTTCCTTAATCCTAATTGATTTAGAATGGGAATCTAGCTAACCTTTTTAAACTGGTAAATATTAAAAAATACGGAGTGATTTAAAAACCTATTTCTAGTAGATGATGGAAAAACCATTTCTAGTTTCACAAGGCCTCGATATTATACAAGGACTCATTGATGAATGTTCTAATTAAATTTTACCTTTGAAGTTTTGTACTCCATCAACTTTACGTAGCATTCATGTGGCGTTCACGGCTACCTTGTATCTAAGAGCTTGAGGTTCAAACTTGAAATAGATACATGAACAATGTTTGAATATGGTTCTGTTAAAGAAAGGTGATTGACTACAACTCAGTCATGTGAGTGTTACTGAGAAGGAGGAGTTTTATTTATTTAACTTCAGATTCATGAAAAGTTTTCAAATTTTAAAAGCGCAATTAAAGGTGACCATTCCTTTAATATTTTCATGGGTGGAAGTGAGTTTTAATAGTAGTTGGTGAGGCTTTCTTTACCGTTGGTCCAGTTATAAGTCTGTTGAATAACTTTTTTCTTCTTCTTAACTTCGAATCATAATGGTTCCAAATGAACATGCTATAGTTCTTTACGGTTAGATTTTTCGACTATTTTGGTGGTTATGTATTTCTTGATCAAAGTGTTTCCACCGAGTTAATATAAGTTATAAGTTTCAACAATTACCTTAATATTCTTGGTTTTTACTTAAAGTAATATGGCTTTTGGCGGATGCGAATTATTCTACCACGTGACCTGATGTTGCTTGTTGTCCTTGGCACTTCTATAGAGCATATCAAATTGCTCGATAGAGGTTTAGTACTCACACTACTACTAACTACAATTTTTCTATGTGATGTTTATCGGGGTGGTTCGGGGAGGTGATGGGGGGCAGGGGGTTTAGTAGCACTTGATGTATTATTCCTAGGAATGTTGTACATTCTGGGTCACAAAATGGTTATTTATTTCTTGGTTTTGTATGACTAATTCACAAGTGGATGTGTAGCATGTTCGATGTGTCAGGCGTCATGTTCCTCCAATGTGGTTCTAGGGAGAACGAGTAAATAAGGTATCAATGATAGGGTGAGAATTGCTAGAAAATGTTTAAATGGGTTTTGCTGACATGCACGAGATAGCAATTCTCAAACAATGAAGTTTCCCAAGTGTCACCAAATTCGTAATGAAACTCGTATTTTTGCGCTATGTGTGCCACTAAAATATGTCCAGATAAATCATTATATTTGTTGTCGACTATCTCTCATGTTGACTCGTTTTGGTTTATATAGTTGAGCGGTTATGTGGGGATTAAAGTTTTAGCATTGTTGTGGTGTGCGGGCTCGTGTTGTGATTTGATTAAAAATAATTCCCGTAATCTGCCACAGGCAAGACTTTAAAGGCTTATTAAAGGTAGTGGCACACCATCTTTTTTATATTTGAGTTGGACATTTGAACATGTAATGTTCAACATGTTACACAACATTGCAACTTTGCGTTTTCAATTATCTTTCCTTTGGCCCTTCCCTATATTTGTGCACAACATGTTGGTTTACTGAAATCCGATTTTGTGTCCTATCGCAGATGATGCAGGGTGATATTTGGATATCGTTGAACTCATACGGCTTACCGCAAAACATGACTCTTCTTCTTCGATGTCAACAACTAAGACGCCTTTCCGAGGGAAACATGTACGCTTCGGAGCATACATATTCTAGCTCATTCCGAGGCGTAAAAGTCTTGATAGCCGATGACGACAATGTGAATCGGACCGTCACAAAGAGGCTGCTCGAGAAGCTAGGCTGTGAAGTGTCTGCCAGTTCGTCGGGTTACGAATGCCTAACTGCCTTAGCACCGTCACCAAACACTTATCGGGTTGTGCTACTTGACCTTAATATGCCTGAAATCGATGGCTTCGAAGTCGCTCGGAGAGTCCGGAAATTGTATGGTCGCAACGGCCCATTACTAATAGCTCTGACGGCAAGTGTAGAGGAGAATATATGGGAGCGATGTCTACAGATCGGGATAAATGGTCTGATACGTAAACCTGTGATATTACAAGGAATGGTCGATGAACTCCGTAGGATCCTTAAGTGATCGTATGCGTGTTTCGAAGGATTAGGGTTTGTAGAACATTGGCGCGAAATCGGGTATCTTGTTTGCTCATATTCATAGCTGATGTTCCAGACTTATATTTTTTGGAAACTTTAGTGTAAAATGACTGACTTACAGTTTTCATTATGTTCACATAATTTCTAGCGTAAATTAACAATATATATAGCAAAGAAATAGAATTAGGTGATTTTAAGATTATGATTATATCATTTTGTTATTTTAGAATGTCTTTTGGATTTATGTTCAATTTTTTTAAGGAAATACTCTGTCTAAGATTTCTTTTTTAGGTTTAAACAAGTTTAGGTATTTTTAATCAAGGATTAATTCTCTTATAAGTTTAATTTATAAGTTTAATCATGGATTGATTTTTTTAAGGAAATACTCAATGTTTAAGATTTCTGTTTTAGGTTTAAGATTTCTATTTTAGGCAATTTTAAACAAGTCTCACAATTCTCATTTCCATTTACTAAACCTTTATAAGTGAATGAGTAGTATATTTAATGATTTCCATGGCCAAACAACTCTACATAAGCCCGAGTTTTACGTTTAGATCAGGCCAATTACAATTATGTTTACTTATATATCTCAACAATCTAACTTGATTTTACATGAAGTATATGTTATTTTGAATCGAGTCAAATCATACTCAATTTCAATTAATAGAGTCAAATTTGACAATTTTACCCACAAATACATATTTTAAGTTTTATATATAAATTCACTAGAGTTGTCTAAAATTATTTTGATAAACTGAAAATTAATCTGATTGGACTCGGCCAAAAATAAGCCGTATAAAAAAATTAAAATCACATAATCAATATATTTACATATACACATAAATCAAACTTAAACCGACTCCAGATTTCATACCCGAATTCCGAAACCTCACCCAAACATTCAATGGATTTTACCCAAACATCCCACCTCAAACGACCCATATAATATAATCAACAAGATTACTAGACTTAAGAGAAAGAGCAAAAGAGAGCAATGAGTATAGAAAAATCAGTTGCAGCAGATGAATATCACTCCAAAGACTTCGATTGGGAAGACTTGAGACGAGATATTGAATCCGACCCTTCATTCTCCTTCCATCTTTCTCCATTTCTGCAATCTTCTTCTCCATCTTCAGATTCTCAAGCATGGTCTCATTTCCATTCTCGTCATTCCACTGGCAAATTCTTCAAGGTAAACAATTCGTCTTTGAATTTGAATTTTTCATGATTTTGCGCCATATTTTATCATTTTGTTAAAGGGGTTTCGTGTTTGAATCCAGGAAAGACGGTATTTACTTAAGGAATTTCCTGACCTTCTTTCTTGTGATGATTATTCCAAAGTTTTGGAGGTTGGCTGTGGTAATGGAAGTACTGTTCTTCCTATTTTGCGGTAATTTAATCAATGATTGCTCTTTTCTCATTATATTGCCCTTAATTTAAATGGGTGTTTGGTTTGGCAAAAGATGTATATTTTTAATTAGTTTTTTTTGTTTGGTTCGATGGATGATGGAAGAGTGGACGAAAATTGGGATCGTTTCAATTTTGGATAAGAATGTCTGCATTTTTGGAATTGTTTTTCATTTCAAACCAAACACAACTCATTATCCAATTGTTGTATTTCTTACTTGGTAAAGTCTATGTAACTATGCAAGTAGTACTTGGAAAACAATAAAGATTAATAGAAATCATCGTATGAGGTTTTGAGGGAGTGTGCATAATGTGATAATCTAATCTTAAGGTATCTGCATTGGTAAAGTATATCTAAGTCTTGATCTCTATTCCCTTATGTGAACAAAATGTTATGGCTTTACGAAAATTTTTGTCATTTCTCTAGTTTAGTAATTATATAGAGGCTCCCCGTGATTGTCACTTAGTTAAAGGGTTTTTGATTCATTCTAAATTGAGGATGCTTTCTGGAAGTTGTGCCTGATTGTATTTATCATCAACATAATGCAAAATCTCAAATGCAGTTTCTATTGCAAAGGTCACCAAGCCACTTTCGTGGTTAGGATGGTTTTGTGGTTGTCACGGTGTATATAGTGGTCTCGGTAATTTCAAAAATCTTTATGATGTTGTCATGATGCACTGATGTGACCAGTTGTTGTAGTTGCTCTATGATCATTAGGTATTCCTAGCATTTAAGGTAGCCATATTGTTGGGGAAAATCTCTTAAAGGCGAAAAGGCTTGGTTGAGTGAATGGAGAAGTAGTAATTTTTAAGGTACGGTACTAATTGGCTTGTCTGTTTCTTAATGGGGGCTGAAGTGGAAAGCATGGTTATTGGGAATTCAAGGATCTTCCACTTCTTAGCAGTATATTTGAGGGTACAGATTCTCGTTTTGAAGATATTTGCTTTCAAGTGGAAGAATTCAAGGAAAAGACTATCTTTCACTATAAGAAATTTCATCTAACACTATGGTCTCATTTGTATTTGTGAAAGCTTTAATGTGAGAAATATATTCTTGGTTTTGTAAATCCTTTTCCATTGCTTTCATGTTCATTGGAACAAAGACCCTTAGTGACGGGTGTGTGTTTGTGAAAAACCTTTCAAGTTATCATGTAACTTGTGGGTAAATCATTTGGAGAAGAGAAATGGGGTTATGGAAGTCGAGGCTTACATGGATTTGATCTGATTGGGATTTTAGTATTGTATGTTACTGTTTTTTCCTGTTATATATGCATTCAAACTTTCTACACTATGATCTTTTAATCAAGAATCATGTTAATATATTGAGTTATTTCTTTCATACGTCTACCGTGCTTTTTGATCATATCATATCTATTTTCCATGAGAAAGTGGGAACGAGTAGAGAGGGCAATAAATATCAAGTTGCCTATGTGAAATGATGTTGGTTCAGTCAATTTAGTGAGAAAAAAAAATATTTTGAATATGGGACTTCTGATTTGTACCAAAAATTATGTAAGAAATTGGTGCCGTTATTTTGAAACTTTTTGAAAAGGAATATAGTTTCAATTTAAAAGAAATGGATGTAAATGCTACTCATTTTCTAACTCTTCCACTATAGATTAATTACTTAGTGGACCAGTCCTTCGTATCTGATGAAGGCTTTAATAGGTTCAGTTATCTTAATCCCAGCATTTTTTTGACAGTGCAAAGGAGAAGACCAGTGTTTATGCCTGTGATTGTAGTGTTGAGGCACTTGAGAGAGCTATGCAGAATATTGCTGATGCCGATATTGAAAATGTCATATATCGCTACCATCAATTCTGCTGCGATTTCTCTGTAGCTCAGTTTCCGAAGTGGTTGGCGTGTGATTTATGTCGGACCAAGCGGGTAGAAAAGTCGTTACCTTACTACACATGCATAAAATATGGTGATTTTATTTTTAGGCTTTCAATATAATATATGATCGAAAAATGTTGTTCATTATGTTGCATGCTAAGCATTTCCCTGTTTGTGGTTTTACAGAAGTCAATGAGAGTGAAGGAACACTAACTAGTTCGCCTCCCAACAAAGATGGTCGGTGTTGCCTTGGTGGAGTGGACTTTTTGACATTGGTATGTGTCATTTTTAAGCACCTTGCATTGATTCCTAACAAATCAAAACATTGTCCAAACACTCCTGTTGTTGGGCATCTTAGAAACCCAAAATACACTCAGAATTTAGTTCATTGAGGCATATGATATAGAGAGGAGTCACAATTTATATGATTTCGGAAGAATGCTTCATTTAAGAATGCAGTTCATCTGGGGTTGAAAATAAACCAATCAGTTGCCATATAAAATTTTGGAAAATAGATACTTGTATAATGTACTATTTACCTTTTGATAGAACTTGATTTGGTAGGAGGTTCCAAGTTTTTAAGATCTTGTGATGTTATTTAACATCATAGTTGAAAGTGATTGGAGATTGTGTATTCTAATTAGGAGTGTTCAAAACCGGATACTGGGTCGACTCGGATTCGAAAATCTGGTTTTTGGATACCTATAAATGCGACCTGGTTCCGACCTGGATTAAACGGGGGATCCGGAATTCAGATACCCGGTTTAATTCGAGTCAGATCCAGAACCCGGTTTTATTAGAATGTTTTTTTATTTTTTATTTTTTTGTCTTTTTGTCGTTCAACCATACGTTTGTTTATCTCTATTTTTACTTAAAATATTTCTTATATAAAATTCAAATACAAATTCTCTAAAAATATTTAACTTAATTAGTCATAAAAGATTAATTGAGAAAATTAAATAATAATATTATTGTTCATTGGTTTAAGTAAGAACAATCTAACTCTCTAAAAATATTCAACCCAAGGTTAGCTTAAGAGATACCATCATCATTTTATTTACGAAAAAAAGTAAAAAATTAAATAAATAAATAAAACCAGATACCGGATATCCAGTTTCCAAAAATATGTGACCCGGATCCGGTATTCGATTTAAAAACTAGGTACCCGATTTGGATTATCCGGTTTTAGAATCCGGATCGGATATTTCGGATCGGGTTATTATGAACACCCCTAATTCTAATGATAGTAGTAGTATCTGGCTCTGCATTTAAAATCAAAGGAATATAAAATAGCTGCGTTAAACAATTAAATGTCCGAAAATAGCTATCCCTTCATGATCAACAAATGAATTGAAGTTACAGCAGCTTTGAACTGTCTTTTTTCTTTGCTCTTGTATTCTTTCTGTAACAATAAGAATAAGATGGGTGTATCCGGGAATTATAATCTGATAATACTTCGTTTAACTGTCTCTTGACTAGATATTTACACTATCCGCTGTTTCACCCGAGAGGATGATGACTGCAGTCAGGGAATGCTTTTCTGTATTAAAGCCAGGCGGCCTGCTCCTTTTCAGAGATTATGGTACTGCTTCTTTCCAAGAGTTTCATATTTTGAAAGCAGCATATAATACCCATTTTAATCTTCAATTTTCCAAAAAATGTTATTAAGCTAATTCTTGCTTGTAAGTGTACTTTTGGTGGATGGTATTAAACAGTGGTAATGAGAATGAAAACTGGTGTAATTTTAGTCGAAAAATCTCTTGGCTACCTTGATGGTCATGCTTGTTCAACTTCAATCATCTCATTTTCTTCATAAAATTTGTTCCAATGCATTACCATTGGGAGAGGTGTTATAAAATGGTAATGGAAATTTGTACCAAGAAAAAATACTTTTTATGATCAAAGTTTCATTACCATAGAAATGAAATGGAATTTTTGATGAAATTTTACACTATAAAATCATTCTCATTACCACCGTTTATAACCACTAACCAAACGGGCAGTTAAGTTTTTTAACACTAAAATTGATAAGCTGATGAGAATTAATGATGGTTTGCACTTTGCAGGTCTTTATGACATGACCATGCTTAGATTTGAACCGGAGAAAAGAGTGGGTTTTAGGCATTATATGCGTGCGGATGGAACGCTCTCTTACTTCTTTGATTTGGTTTGTGCGAGGGATCTTTTTGTTGGTGTTGGCTTCATTGAGGTATAAACGTTTTTCATCATATCCGTCGTTTGGATCACTATTATCGTGTACGGTATATATGATATATTTAATTTTTAAACTGTAGATATATTGTTTAAGCCGTAGATATATGATTTTAATTTTTAAACAATACTGATCATCTCTAAACGAAAAAATCAAAGATGGTAAATTACGAGATATTGGAGAATAAAAAGTGCACAACATATGTATAGTCGTAGATCTAAAGTTTTATGCAAATTCAAAAAAATCAAAAATAGTAGATTGTGAGAGATCGGAGCATCAACAATACAAAATAGATATTGTTAATTAAGTAGCCATGAAAATAGTAAGAGGGAAGGGGCATGTACATAGAGAAAAGGAGATATGGTTGGCCTTCAATAGAAAAGTTAAAATAGTAAGAGGAAAGGGGCATGTACACGGAAAACAACGAGGTTATTTTCGAAATTAAATAATTACGATGAGGATAATTTTGGAATTAAAAGTTAAAATGAGTTAGTTTCATCAAAAATATGATTAAATTAGACAAATAAAAGAAAACAAAGGGAGGATATTGCAACAAAATTTACTTCCTACTATAAAAGTCATATTTTTTCTTTTCAGTACAAGTTTTGGAAATTTATAGGTAAATTTGACAATATGATAAAGTTCTTACCATTTTGTCCCAACCATAGTTTCTTTACTTTGAGCTGATCAGCCGCCCGACAATGACTTATGTTTTGTAGCTTGAACTAGAATATTGTTGCGTCAAATCGGTGAATCGACGAAAAGGAAAGAGCATGAGAAGAGTATGGGTTCATGGAAAGTTTCAAAAGCCTTCTTAATTTTCGATGATTTTACGACACACGTCTTTTTCTGACTGTTCGTTTTGTGATGTATGTTCCCTCATCTATTATGTTAACATTCACTTTCTTTCAAGTCATCATTTAGTACTGTTTGTTATGTTTTCTTAAAGAATATTAAGGTTGTTCCGTTCCTCTACAGAATAGCAATGTGGTTTAAAAATGACGATAATGAAAACAATTTTCCATCGCCTCTAATGTGGCCTCCGCCAGGCGCCAGGGCCGCCTATCGTTGAAAGGTATTGTAGGACAGTTCGACTTTTTACTTGCTACCTATTAGTGGCTTAAACTGTTGCGGAAATGTTGATGGAGAAAGTTTCAAGTATCGTTTTCTTTAAAAGTAATGCTATCGGAAACCAGAGAAAGTAAACTGAGGCGTTTGCTGCTTTACTTGTATAGTGAGTTTTTGATCCCATGAGAAGACCTATACTTCTGTCATCTATGCCTTATTCAAAATCAATTTGATTGACATAAATTTAGTGTTTAGTGATATTGAACCATAGATAATGTTCATTAGCCTAAAAAATTTAGTATTTTTTCGAGTTTTGAGTTTCGAGTTTATCTGAAATTGTGCTATAGTCAAAAACATCGCTCGACTCCGCATTCTTGCAATCTTAAGTTAAATCGATATATGCATTTTTCATGTTTTGCGAGCTAGCTAATTTGCATGTTTCGAAAGCCTTAGAGCTTCTTGTGATTCATGGCGATGATTAGCATGTTTTAAGAAGTTACTAAATGAGAAGTATTTTCAATGATGAATAGCCAACTAGTGTTGCCAATGAACCGAGTCAAGTTGAGTTTTGACTTATTCGTTTTAAGCTTGATATTTTGCTCAATTTTGAGCTCAAGCTTGAACTTGGGTATATATCTAGTTTTTTTGTAAAATTACAAATTATTACTAATTAAAAGAATTTGGAATAGTTTACACTTAATGTTTAGAATTTCATTTTCCATAAAATAATTTCTTATAAAAATATGACCTTACATTAAGGTGTTCAACTGTTTTGAATCAAGTTAAATCAATATATGTTTTTACATCATTGTAAATTTATTTTTAAAGTTGAGTTAATGTCAAATATGATTATACAAAGGGATAAATATGCTCTAAACCACCGTTGTTTCAGACTTGGATATTGAACTTTCAAAATTACACCAAGAACATATGCAATCGGTGTCATATTCACTACCTGGTTGGGTACATCTATACCTAGTTAGACATATTATACATGCAAGCTCAATTTTTTTGCCTCTCTTTCACCCAAGGATTTTAACCTAACATGAGATTATAAAATCCCCCAAATTTCTTTAGGACTAGGCTTATCAATGCAATCAAGACTTCTGTAGTACACTTTTCACTAATTGATCCCCTAGTAAAAGTAAATAACTTCACTTTACAGAAAAAATTTCTTCATTTATTACATTATTGCTAATAGAGACCTTCAAAATAAACTCATGAAAATTAACCGATTTTGTAATCAAATTCGATTTAAAAATAATTTTATAATTATGTAAAAACCAACATGAGCATAAGATTCGATTTTAAACTGATACAAAACGCTTGTTGATTGATGACACGAACGCATATTGCAAAATGCAAACCAATAAGCTTTGTTCAACATCTACAACCCCTATAAGAAAGTGGGTAATCCATAGTGTATCTTCTTTTTACATGGTGCATATGAATCCAATAATTTACAAGAACAAAGATCCACTTAAAAATTTCATCTTCTAAATCCTACTCCAAATCTAATGGAATTTTTGAAATTCTTGAGTGAAAATAAAAAAAAAATTAATTAAATAAATGAACCTTTAAATTTTTTCTAAAAGTAAGCGTCCAAACCCCAAAGCTGTGCTTTGGAGCTGTTCACAGTTATTAACTGCGAACAACATATAAGACAAACTAGCTATTCGCAGTTGGTAACTGCGAACAGTTCAAAAAGACAAAATAGCTGTTCGCAGTTACTAATTGCGAACAGCTATCTGACCTTAAAAAAAAAATTTTTTTTTTTAAGGTCAGATAGCTGTTCGCAGTTAGTAACTGCGAACAGCTATTTTGTCTTTTTTGAACTGTTCGCAGTTACTAACTGCGAACAGTTAGTTTGTCTTATATGATGTTCGCAGTTAGTAACTGCGAACAGCTCCAAAGCACAGCTTTGGGGTTTGGACGCTTACTTTTAGAAAAAGTTTAAAGGTTCGTTTATTTAATTATTATTATTATTTTTTTTCACTCAAGAATTTCAAAAATTCAATCTAATGTGAGTATGCCACATTTCTCATTGTGTGGTATGATAGATATGAAAGCAAGATTGGTTATGGGCACGTGTAAGATGTCCGACTATATGTACAGGAGAAGAAGGGTATAAATCATGTAGCAAAAAGATTAATAGATTAATAGCATGTGATAATTGATAATAATGGAGTTGAAAAGTAAATTTCTTTTAGTTTTGTCCATTAAAGTGTAAGAGCGAATAGAAAAAAATAATCTATGAAAAGAATTTTAAGGTAGAAATATAAAAATTAAAAAGACATATTCCTCCAAAACATCACCTTTCATAAGTTTCATATGAAAAATTTCCCAAGGATTATGAGATCATCTTGCAACTTAATATAACGTATCAATCATATAAAATACGCTAAATAATTATTATTGTACGAGACGATTTCATTGAGAGACGCACTTTATGAATGGGTTAAACAGCTCATCTCATACGTATTATAACTTTATGAGTATATAAGTTTTTTATTTAAGGTCGTCTCAACGAAACACGATATGTTCGCATGAAATACTTGAATGAGGGGAGTGTGACTAAACTTTAATGTGAATAATAAATTTTTATATATAAATGATGTGATATGGACTAACTTAGCACAGTGCATGTTTTTTAATTTCCCAGTGAGGAATCTGTTTCTTACAATTATCACTGAATTACATATCCCTAAAAAAAGCAATAAATCACATAAAGATTTAATGAATTTACCCATTAAAGCTACAAAGAGTGACTTATATTCAATAAAAGTGTTTAACTATTGCTCATTAGTTTTCAATACCAAGGTATAAAAGTGTTTATTTGGGTCATCAGGTTAATTTTCGAGTTCAATATTTTAGATCAGTTTAAAATCAAATCTTATATTCAATAAAAGTGTTTAACTATTGCTCATTAGTTTTCAATACCAAGGTATAAAAGTGTTTATTCGGGTCATCAGATTAATTTTCGAATTCAATATTTTAGATCAGTTTAAAATCAAATCTTATATTCAATAAAAATATACAATATTATATTTAATTTCAAATATATGTGACCAAGAAGAAGCACAATAGTATATTTAAAATCAAACCTCAAACTATCATACTTTTCCAATGCAACTTATATAAAATAGAAAAAAGACTAAAATATTTGTGATAATGATTGGGGGGAGAAAAGAAAAGACTGAATATTATATACACTAATAAGAGGAGTTAAATGAAGCCAAAGTGAGTTAGGTTTATCTTCCAAATAACATTAGTTAAAAAGTCAAGATCATAAATTATTAATTATGAGATTTTATGGAGTTTGAAAGATTGTGGATGATGAAGCTAGATTTAATATTTAATCATCTTCAAACCATCTTTTAAGGTGACTAACCTTGAAGTCATAAAAATAATTAAAATATAATTAAAGAATTAATAATCATATAAAGAAGCATGTATAAAGAGTATTAAAAAATATTAATACTAAAAGAAAAAGATGATGATGCACATTATTAGCTGAATACCCAAGAAACAAGGAAGGCATGAATATGTCTAAAATAATTAGTTACTCTTTTCATTTTAATTTATTCGTTATACTTTTATTAAAAAGCTCGTATTTTTTTATTAAATTGTAATAAATTAAACAAACAGAAATGAATAAATACTAATTAATTAAATTATCATACACAAAATAAAACTTGCAATTTTTTCAGTAAATTTCAAACATAAATTCTTATATGATCGAGATGATCTCACTATGAAACGTTCATCATATATAAGTTAAATAGCCAATTAAATAAATTAAATTAAATTTTTAATATTATAAACTTTATATTTAAAAATTGTATCACCAAAAGAATGGATGTCTCTTTAGAAGTGTACTAATTTCAAATTACCAAAAAATGGCCTGAAAAACAACAAGACAAGCATTTAAGAAGTTTGAGCACTCCCATGCTATTATTGCTCATATCAATGAATGAATCATACCACTATTTAATTCTTTTTATGATTTAATAATAAATAAATAAATTAAATATCTATTTCCCCATAAATTCCAATACTTTCCAGTCAAAATTGTTATTGAAAAACGGATATCATCAGATGCAAGTTTTCATACCCAAAAAAAGAGACATGTTTTTTTTGCTTTGAGAGAATTAATACATGTAAAAGATGAACCCAAGTCTAAAAACTAAATAATAACATTTTAATTAATTTACATGGAAAAAAGTAAAAACCATTATCATAATCACAACTAGAGAGCATTAGAGAAAATTAAACCCTTATTAGTCTTTTTTACCTATCTTTAATTTACTTTCCTTCATTATTAATTTCAACTTACTCTTTCTCTCACTACAAATTTAAAACCAAAAACATACAATTAAGTACCACTTGAATTCAAGAATTATAGGTTGAGCTAATAATCGAACACTTTTTCTTTCACCCTTATGGTTTAATTTCAATTTTTGTTCGATATAATCTTTACGATAAGGGAATTTTCTAACCTTATCCCGAGACCCGAATAATAAAACTTTACCTTTTTGATTATCTATGTGGTTAAAATGGAGGGCGACCACCATGAGTCCAACCATAAGCTTCATGATGACTAATTTGCCCATTATTTCCTCCATTAGCCAACAAATTTGGGGGCAAATTATACATTCCTAGGGCAGAAGATGGATCTCCTCCTCCAATACCATGTTGTTGTTGTCCACGAGGGGACCCGGACCCGGACCCGGACCCGCCAACCATCTGCCCTTGACCCGGATGTTCTTCCTCTTGTTCTTCCAATGGAAGCCGCTCATATGTGGCGTTGGAAAACGTAGCGGCAATAACCATAACGGGTCCAGATGCGATCAACGGGCCGACAACACACCCACCAACTACTTGACCCTGACCGCCAGCTAAATAAACAGTTAACCCAGTGCACCCGGGTGGAGCGGGTCCAGGGAGAAAAGCTCCGGTTAGAGATAAGATCTCGAACCGGCCATGTAGGGCCACTACTGTGGCCCCACCAGGCCCAGACGAGGGTTGTCTAATGGTCACACCAGTGACCGCCCCCGCCGCTGAAAGCACACATACGCCTCGTTGGCATCTACGGGCGTAGCTAGCGATATTGTCCGCAACGTCAGCTCCGCCCGCAACCTCCATAACATGCGAACGCAACGCGTTCGGACTGTCCCGAGTCACAAAAATTGGCGGTTTTGGCTTATTTTTCGACCCGGGCGGGCGCCCTCTTGGACGCCTTGAAGGTGCCTCAACGGCGCCTTCTTTAGGCTCATCACTGTTTTCTCTTTCATAATTTTGATCACCTTGATGATGATGATGATCAAGTCCCATGGAAATTCCTAGATCTGGCTTGGTTTCCCTTTCATCCCTGATGAAGTTGACTCTATTCCTTGTAACCCAACTTGACCACTCCACTATGGATTTGCCATTTTTCCTTATTAAGTAGTAAATTCTATGAAAAGTATATATTGAATATAATAATAATAATAATAATAATAATAATAAATGATCAATCAAATAAGAAAATTAAGCTCAAAATCAATTTGTAATTACATTAAATAAGGTAATTTATAGCATCATATAGAAGTATATGTTTCCATTTTTTTTTTGTTTGCTCTCTTTGGAAGTTGGTAGTATTATTTTCTTCTTTTTTTTTCCTACATGAATATCTTAATCTTCTAGGAAGGCATTATATATATATATATATATATATATATATATATATATATATATATATATATATATATGATAGTATTATACTCCTATATGATAAAGTCTTCCTGTTTTTCAGGTGAGGAAGCTAAGAGATAGGGAATAGGAATATTACGGTTTTGGCGTTTCTTTTGTGTGTTTCATTTTTTTATTCAATTTTACTTCACAAGTTGTTCACAAATAATTTGTCTTGGTCTCTTCGAGAGATGCATTAGATTTATTGGCTAAATAGCTCAATTAATACAAATTAAATAAATTATAAGAATATGACTTCTTATTTAAACTTGTCTCTTTAAGAGATTGTCTCTCACAAAATTAGTTGATTTTACTTCCTCTATCTGACCCCTTTGGCTCTTTTCCTGAGGCAATTTCAAATGGCTCCGGTGCTCGTAAGTGTGGGCAATTACATTGAAAAATTTTCAAGTGTAGAAAAAGGTGCTAGAAATTAAAACAAACCTGAGACCAACCACACAAATATGCTTTGCCCTCGCTAAACCAGCTATGCTATTAATCTTTAAACAAAAGGGTTTTCAATTATTATTATTCTCAATTAAAATAAAATATTTTATATATTTAGATTTTTATGAAAAAAAAAGTTATTGATTATATATGTATTGATTATGCTCTAACTGAGTTTTAATCTTAGTCCTAGTAAACGAATCTTACAAAATCTCACATAAATATATTTAACCTAGTAAATATCTATGAAAAATCATAATAGTTGAAAAAAAATTTCTTTCACCTCTCAAACAGTGACAGATATTTAATTTTCATCATTTAGAAGAAGGATTAATAATCTGACCTTCGTATTCAAAGAGATTAATTATGTAATGTATTCCAAATAAAGAAATAAAAAAATTAACACAAGTATAAAAGGGACACGTATGTTATGATAAGTATCTAGTCTGTTATGAAATACTCGCTACATTACGGTTATTGACAGTATTCATCGTTTAAGCTTATTTTATATATTGTGGCTAATATGTAAGAGAAAATATATTCAAGTATATCTTATTTGAATCGTCTAATCGCATATTTTCATAATATTAACTTTTTATAACTTTTAAATATGTATAATTCAATATATAAATTAAAAAAACACATTAAATTGCGTAAAATATCAAATATACCAATACTGTGGAACGGAAGAAGTATTAAGTAGCAGCCCTAGCAAGGTTTATTAAGGGAAGCCCGAGGAGAAGGGATTCTTTGTATTTATTCTGACTTTTGGTACAAAGACTGTTTACCATCTGTGTGTATGAAAGGACAAAGAATTAGGGTTATTTATGATGTGAAACAAACGTTGAAAAACATACTTTCCTCCCTCCCTTTCTTTATGATTATTCACTATCAACTCTTGTGCAAAAATTTAAAGAAATCTTTATTTAATATAGGACATTATTTTAAAAAGAAAATAAAAGATTAATTCATGTTTTGGAAAGATAAATGAGAAAAATAAATAAAGATATGCTAATCATTATTCATCATTATAATGGTATTCCATGTGTTACAGTAATCTCACTTCCTATAGGTTAGTTGAATGTTAATATAAATTACTTAAACATAGAGTACAATGAGTATGAGGATAATTTTGCAAAATTTTATATCAAAAAAGGGAAAAGTGTCAAAAAAAATACCTAATAAATTTTTTTTTCCCGAAAAGTACCTGATAAAAAAATTTTTGCCAAAAAATACGTAACAAAATTTTTTCTTTTCCAAAGAGTACCAAGTAACGTTTTCTTTCAGTTGACTGTTAAATATAACGGTTGACTAGTCAAAATCAAAAATTCTTCTTCCTCATGTTCAATTTCTTTTCCAATTTAACTTCGATTTTAAGTAAAAAGTATTAGAAATTAGAATAAGACAAGTGAGAAAATTAAATTGAAAAAGAAATTGAAGATAAGGAAAAAAAATTTCGATTTTGACCAGTCAATCGTTATATTTGACGGTCAACTGAAAGAAAACGTTAATTGGTACTCTTTGGAAAAGAAAAAACTTTATTAGGTATTTTTTGATAAAACCTTTTTTATTAGGTACTTTTTGGGAAAAAATTTATTAGGTACCTTTTGACACTTTTCCCAAAAAAAATTTAAAAGTGTACAAACTTATAAAACTATTCATTTTAATAGCGTGGACAAATAAAAAAACGGAGAAAGCAGATAAAACAGGTTGTTTTATTAGAATTAGAAGAGTACCAAATATTTTAGAATAGGGTCGCGTGCGCGTGGGTTGGTAGAGACCACGTCGTTTTCTCGCCCTCCGACATCTCAACGGATGGGGGCTTACTTGGTGTAAGGTGTTTTGTTTTTTTCTAGCGGTAGGCCGATAAAACGAGACCAGACATCGATAATTGAACTCAATACTTCCTCCAATTTATTATTAATGTCTTATTTAGTTTATGTTAACTATCTAATGTACTTATTCAATTCTTAATATTTTTAATTGTACATTATTAAAAATTATAGAAAGTTGATAAGAATAATCCTTGCATTGAAACGAATCAAACAAGATTCCACATGACTATATTTTAACTTATAGATTAATAATAAAATACAAATTAAAAGTAAAAGATGAAGTGTTCAAAAAGTAAATGGGACATGAGTGCTAAATTAGAGGGATATTTTTTTTTGCACCACTTCTTCGCTTTTCATTGGTTTATATTATCTTTGTTTTTATTTGTTCTTTTCTTTTATTTTTTACGGATTTCAATGCAAATTTCAAAGTTAAATAATTTAAATTGTGATTTTTGAAAAATTCTAAAAAGTTGATATTTAGGAAATATTATTGAGTAATCTATCAAGATTATATATGAATATGTTTTTTCATATAAATCGATAAGAAATTATAGTTAGAGTTTAACACTAAAATTCATTAATTTTATTTGGAAAGAAAATGTGAAAACAGAGGGAATAATTTTTAACTAACATTTCTAAATTTAAAGTTATTGTCTATGTATTATTTTATTATTTTAATGTGAAAAAAAAACTTAATTATTTTTAGGAATAACATATTAGAGTAGTATGTTAGTTGGCTATTGTTACACTTGTGAGTTGTGAGTTGTGATTTGGGCACTTGTTAATTGTACTATTGTTATTAATCAATTAGTCTTAATGATGATGAATTGGGTAGTTGTATTTACATTAATAAAGGTATCATGGTCTTGTACGTATTTCATTGGGAACAAAACATGGAGATTAATTGTAAACTTCTAGATTGACCATGCATGAATAAATGGTAATCCAAATGTTTTTTTTAGGATGTTTAGATTTTAGATTCAAATTGTGTTGGTAATTATTCAATTTATATGAAAAATAAGTAATCTGTTATAATCAGTTGAAAATAAGTAATCAGTAAAAATTATTTCAATTGGTATCAATCACTAAAAATTAATTACAATCAGGGAAAATCAGTTTTAATTTGTAAAAATTAGTTACAAATAGTAAAAATCAGTTTAGATAAGTAAAAATTTGTTTCAATAAATTACCTTGCTTACTTTTTGAGAGAAATAAGTGAAATATTTACAACTTGGTTTTTCTTTTTGATATAAATAAATAACGAGTTACTTATTCTAGCATAAGCCATAAGGTCAAGAAATTGATTGATGTATTGTTAAACTTAATCAAAGAAGCTTTAACTTTAAATAGGAATATTTAAATTAATAATTCAACCTTTTATCCATTAGTCGTGAATAATTTCAACTTTAAATTATTTTTTAATAATTTAACCTTTTCCGTTAAAGTTTAAATATTCGGCATATCCTATTAGTATGCTGACAGTAAACTAAAGGCAAATGTGAATTATTATAAAACAAAAGGGTATGCTGATAGCAAATTAATGACAAAAAATAGATTATTAAAAAATAATCAAAAGATGAAATTATTCACGACGAATGAGTACATGATTAGATTATTAATATCAATTTTTTCCTTAAAATATTGTTTTTTAACCCAACAAAGAGCTAGGGAAACAAGGGGGCCTCCTTCACATGGATTCACGTGTCCTCGGTCTTAATCTTATCATAAATTTATCTTAATTAGCATCCAAATTCTGAAATTGGGTTTAGATTACAATTACCCCACATTAATTATTTAATTAATAAACATATGTTTATAATGTTGAGCGACTAGAAGATTAGGTGAGAATCAAACTCATAATCTTTAATTGAAAAGTAACAATTGCTCTTCATCTGAGGCAAGATTTGATTCTACATATGCTTAACCAACTCAACCAAAAGCTTAAAATGATGTTTGGGGCTTAAAGATTTATTCAGATAGACCCCCTTCTATATTTTAACAACCAACTCAACCAAAAGCTTAAGATGATGATGTTTGGGGCTTCAGGATTTATTCAGATAGACCCCCTTATACATACGCTGATTCCACTTTAAATGCAGAATTGTTAAGATTGAACCCGTGACTTAGCTTTTATAACATTGACTTATAATACCATGCTAAAGAATCAATTCAATAAAAACTTTAAGCGGATAGTTAAGACCCATAATCTATTTATAATGACTAAAGAACAAATAAGCTTTTATTTTCATGCAATAGAACTTTTCTACTATGCATGATGTGTTATCATTGAAAAAGAATCCATAAATCTTGCATTAAGGAAATGTGGACCACAAGATAAAGACGAATGGTAATATAAATAAAATATTTTTAACAAAAGTACAAAAGTTGGTTTATATTAAATTAATAAATTAGCAAATAATATTAGTGGTGGGGGGAATAATTTAACCGGCCGTAGAAAATATAAAAGGTGCAATGGCTTGAATTGAATTGATGCCAATGTTTTATTAGGTGTCCACTCTCAAATTGGTCGTGGAATACAAGTGCTTTGAGGTAGACTACATCACTACATAAGTATATATGCACTATTAGATAGTATTAGTAATAAAAAAATGGTTTCCATTATTTCTAGATAGTAAATATTATTTGCAATTTTACATAAATAGAAAGTACACGTAATTTAGGCACAAAAAGTAACCTTTAAAAAATTTGTGTTTATGATCTGTTTTTCGTTTAAGGCTAATGTACAAGAATTCTTTGAGTATGTCTTAAGATACTCTCTAATTCTTTTAGATCGTATATACCTACTTCTATGCATTATATTTTCTCTACCGATTAATGATCATAACCTCTAGCATAAACACTCGGAGCAAATATTAAACTCTTGGAAAAACTTTCATCGTAGTTTCTCATTTTGTTCTTTGAGAACTTTTGGATTTCATTATCATTAAATTACACAATTTAGGTCTAGAGAGAATGTAGCCCAAATTAGATGAACCTTGTGAAATCGTGAGTTTGCTTGATGGCTTTGATTTTGCATGATTCTGATTGACTAAAATCATTGAATCCTCGTTCACAACAATTGGTATCCGATCAAGATGTTCTTGGTTGTGATTTTGATAGTTTTTGGTTGATTTAGGTTAAAAAATGTTTACTATAAAGCTTGATGTTGAGAAGTTTGATACGAACCATATTTTAGATTATGAAAATCAAAGATAAAGACTATTTTAATCCAAAATGGTGTGTAAAGGCTATTTTTAAAGGCCTAATTGAATGACTACTACAAAATGGGTGGAGATAACTCTATGATATTGAGTACATTTCAATTGTGCCTCATAAATGATATTTTGAGGGAAGTTCTGAAAGAAGAGACAACCAAGTGAATTTGGGGTAAGATGAAGTCACCGTACATGGCTAAAAGCGTTAGCAATAGATTGCTCAGTAGATTATATGATTTCTGATTGGAGGAAGAAGGCTCAGTAAATTATATGATCTCTGATTGGAAGAAGATAAATCTCTCAACTCATGTTGATGAATATAGCACAATTGTAATGGATTTGCACAATAATGATGTCACTCTTGATGAAAAAGAATAGTCGTATACTTGTTGTGTTCTTACATACAATTTTTTTTTTATGAAACCTTGTTTAATAATCAATTGCCACAAAAGACTCATAAAACCTTCTCCTCCCTTCTTTTGCCTTCTCCTCCCTTCTTTTGCCTTCTCCTGCACTCCTCCTGCACTCTATCTCGAGTGGGTACAGGTATAATTTGTCCGCTATCCCTCTCTCGAACCCTAATTTTACGCGAAATATTGGATTGTTAACCATAACCAGTGTAAATCTTTGAATTTTTTTCATTCATACTCATCCAGGGGCTTTGTGATCTTTCTTTCATGCAGTCCAAATCACTTTTGGACTCCCTCAACCTCTTGTTTACAGGTGTACTCTTTTCTTGCCCAGCTGATTGAGGAGCAACTTCTAGTCATCATCTGACATATCACTCACACTACAATATTTTATGTTAGTGTAGGGTCATTTTAATGATACTTAAAAGAATTAAGTCCTTTCTTCTCATAATCTTTTTCTAGATTACATTATTGATTATTGAATTTTACAATTTAGAAACTGAAATAATAGTTATTTTTACGCCAATCTTATCCTTTTCTATTTCTTTCTTTCAAATAATATTCATGTCCTTTAAATTTACTACATAACACAAATTAAAATAAAATTTTTTAAAATTTGTATAGTAAATTTAAAGGGACAGGGTATATCATTGTATATTGTCTTCATTTCATGAATTTGCAATATATATATATATATATATATATATAGGGAGAAGTTTAAGTGAAAATCATCCTTATATGAAAACTGTGAGAACCATAAAAAAGTATTACTTTTTATATAAAAAGGTGTTAATTTTCCAAGAAAACGTGTTACTTTGCATTTATATTTTTTTCTGAAAGCTACACTTTTTGATAAAAAGTACCAGATTTTTTAAAAAACAAAAGTAACACATTTTTTGTGCAAATGTAACACCTTTTCAGTAAAAAGATAACACATTTTTTGGTTCTCACGATTCTCATATAAGCTTAGTTTTCACTGGAACTTGACCATATATATATATATATACTCTTAATAAGTTTATAAAGTTGTAAATTTTTTTTATCTGTTTTCCATGTGAGAGAACTCACATATGGGAAATAATAAGCACTTTAACACTGTGTCGGAGAACTACTAGTACTCTGGACTCTGGTGTGTTGCTAAACCAACAAAATCGATAAAATAAAAGGTGGAAACAAGTCTTAGATCATTCAAACACGCTTTCCGCGAGGGACGGTTAGGAACCAAGATAAAACATAACCAAACGAACCATAATTGAAAGATAACGAAGCGAAAAGGTCGTTTCTTACAGCCATATACAGCATAGTAGCCATCAATGAGTTAGTCATGCAAGTCCTCCACATAAATATTAGCATTAAATCAAAAATTATCAATGGAATACATCAAAAAACACAAGAGAAAACCTAAGAAGTATGCAGCCTATATCACTAGTTGTGTAAATTTGGCTTCTTATTTTGTTTGGGTGTTGTAGTAAGAGCAGAAGTTCTTTTTTTGGAAAAAGCATTAGTCCTACTGTCTAAATTTTCTTCATCATCCTCATCAACATGTTCGATTTCATTCTTAGATGACGGAACAGACTCCTCATCACGATCACTTTTCTTTCTTCCTACACTCAACTTCTTATGTAATCGCCTTTCAATGGGGTCGTTTAAAGGTCCAACTTGGGATCTACGCGGAACTTTCGCACCAAGACCAAGCCTACAAATACATATGCAGACACTTGAACAAGCTTTCAAACTGCTAATGAGCTTCCTTTCTTTCGCTGTACCTTTGTTTGAAAACATCCTAATACGTACGAGGGGAGAATAAAGACTAACCTCGAAGGTCTAGCTTCGATTTCCATTTCCGCTGCCTCCTCCAAATCTCCAGTCATATTCTTAACCCACTGCTCAGCCTACAAAAAAGAGCAAAGATATTGTAAAGTCTGTCTTTGTTTAATTCGAGTAATTTAACACAAGATTAAAAGAATCCAATCATAGTGCTTTACCAATTTAAGACCCTTATTAAGGGTTATTAAGTTTGGCAGTGGAGGTGGCTCCTCCTTTGCACTCATGATCTGCAGTAATGGAAACCAAATTCTTTAATAGATGTTGATCAAAATAAATTCAACATGTCAAAGCCTAAATACCAACAAGATGGGGAGGCTACATGAACCGAAACAAATCAATGTGTAACTAAAAAAGACAAAAAATGTTCTTCAGAACACAATACTTCAAAATGTGCACTCATAGATCTAGCAAAAACAGTGAAAAAAATGGGCTAGACTTTCTAGTGAAATTTCCAAATTGATCCTTTTGTCATACATGGAAGCCCTTTTGTTAGATTATTCAACTAATGGAAGTATCTCCAAAGAGGCACTAAAATTAGAAACAAATGTACTAAAATGAGATACAAATGTGCTAAAAATGAGATACAAATGTACGAAAATTCACTTTGTATTTGGTTTATAGAGCTTCATTCTTGCATGTTGATTAGAAATCGGGCCGCGACTTACAAGAAGACGACTGAAGAAACTTGTTTTCTCCTCCAGTAAACATAAGATATGATTTCCTATGAGAAATTTTTTCCTTTTTTTCCTGGGAGGTTGTGTTTGGCAGAGTTTTCAATCTGTTATAGGCAAAATCCTAGTGGGGAGTTTGCCTCAATTAAAAGTGCCACCGTTTATCTCAATCCTTGTTCGCTCTCACTTAACCAGCTATATATTCATGTTTGGTAGGCAGGTGTCTCCCTGCTTCTTAAGATATGTTATGATTTATTTTTTGGCTTCTGGATAAGAAGTTGTGATAAAATTGGGGTGGGGGTTGCGGTCGCAGAGGGAGGGATAGGGTTAAGAGGAACAAACACAAGCAGCAATCAACCACAACAAAGTGTAGCAAAATGTTTACAATAAGAACACAGCACACAGATTATTGGTAATTTCTCAAACAAATAAGTTTTCCATTAGTGAATGCAAGCATGTAACAATTACATAACGAGAACTACAATGAGAAAAAAAAGGTCATACTTAGCTCTCACTAGCTCTTTACGTGGCACAATCTTCCTGTCCCTACTATTGAAGGGTACTCCATTTCTTTCTCTTGGTGGCTCTACTTCTTGCTCTCTCTCTTTGGAGTTTCTCTTGGGAGTAAAAATGGTCATGGGCCGGGTCTAGAGCGAGTCCAACTAGACCCGGACCTGGACCCATTAATTTTTGATGGATCCTAACCAGGATACGGATCCTAAGGGTCTGAAATTTTCAGACCAATACCCAGACCCGTCGAGTCTAATGGGTCTAAGGTCTTTAAGGGTCCTTAATGGGTTTGAAAAGGGTATAATAAATAAGTGTATGGGGGCCATAAGACCCTTTCTGAATTCTGTCAGTATCCTAAACCCTAAAATCAACAATTCACACATCATCAAACACTAAAATTAACAATTTACGCATCGTTAGCCCATAAAATCAACAAATCAATATCCTCAAACCCTAGATTTGGAAGAATGACAGAAAAACTATACATGATAAAATAATGACAATTCAAAAACCACTATAAACAAAAATCTATAAACAAATACTAATAAACAAGCAAGAATCCATCTATATCTTTCCACAATTGATATTGAAGGAAACATCTGCCATTAAAGAGAGTGGAAAAGAAAATAGGAGAAGATAATAGTGAAGAAAAGTCTGACCGAGAAATGAGGTGTGATTTCCCGACTGCCTGAGGAAGAACAACAACAACAATGAAGAATATAAATGAAGGAAGGGCGGCGGGAATTTAGGAAAGTTGGAAATAACTTTAGTTTTTGAGATCCATGAAGAAAGAGCCGCCATTAATTGATGAAATAACTTTACTTTTAGGGTTTATTAATAAAGTGTTGTACTGCTGTGCAACTTAAAAAAAAAATATCTTTAAAATTTTAGGGTCCGGGTCCATAGAGCGGGTTTAGTATCCAAGTCTAGAGATCCGGTCTAGATCCGGGTCTGAAAGTCTGGACCTGGACCCTTAGTCCCATACCCGTTATTTACTTTTGACATCCAGATCCGATCCCGATCCGATGGGTCTCAAAAAATGAAACTCGGACTCTTAAAAAGGGGTGGGTCTAATAGAGTCGTAGACCCATGACCATCCCTACTTGGGAGCCACACACATTGATTCTCTCTCCATTTGGACTTAAATGCTCCTCAAAAGACTAGGGCTTTCTACAAGAACTCCCTTCACATCTACCGTAGACACATGCTCGGACAAGTACATCACTTGCTAGTCTGAACACTAACTTCCTCAAGAAGCCGAACGGTGCTAATTTGAGCAAAAGGATGCTCATCCGAGCACAATCTCACTGCACCTTTTGCCCCGCTTTCTTTGGTTCTACGTTCAAGCATTAAGCTTACTCATCTAAACTCTTCCCCGTGTTCCTCGGAATTTGGCTCTTAGTTCAACAGAACCCAACCCTCCTAAATTTGTCTTTTATTCTTGGGAGTGTTGATAAGGAATAATATGCACAGATAGTTAGTCGTATCTTGTTTTGAATATGCTCCTCCTTTCACTTTGGGTGTCTCTTATTAGTAAAAGATTTATTGCATAGTGAATTGTGATGTCTAAGAGAGCAAAAGGTTTAGCACAATAAGAGACTTACGTTCTAGACGATAATCATATTTTTCAAAATATGTGCAATATTCAAACTTATCATGTGGTATATTTGTAATTCCCCAAAACTGTGTTAAAAGGCATCATTAAATTATGTAAAAGAACCTATGTCTGAAATGATTCAGCTTGTCTGGCTGTCCTTAATAGCCTGGAATATAATTTGTAAATCTAAAGAATGCAGAATTTCTTTTCCAAGAATGTTTTGCGTCGCTTTTGCAAAGCAGATTGCATGTTGGTTGATTGGTTCACCGCGAAAGTTTTTAACGACCAGACATCTGCAATCTTGGTTTAGAAAATAGATTTGGCATTGTTTTATTAAGCAAAGGCACACTTTCATTAGTTAGTAAATCCTCTTCAAGAGATTACTGGGGTCTATGATGAGATTAACAATCTATGATGTGATGATCAATTTGAGACCCATGCTCATTTGTGCTTCTCTTGCTGTTATAGTAAAACATCCTTGGAAAAAGGATTGTAGATGGGTGCACATTTACCTTAAGGGAAAAATTCTTACGTAAACATAGACTACAAATTCAACAAAAGAGTCCTTAGCCCTGATATTTCTTGTGATTGGATTGTGGAAGCAGATGTGATGACAATTGAAAGTTGGTCGTATGGTTTTTGATAGATTAATGTTCCGGGTAGCTTATATATCTTCAAAGGTGATTTTTCTTTGATAGTTCAATCTTAAGATCCATTTGTATTTTACTGGAAGTTTCGTTTTCTCTGCCCTTTTATCTAGAAGTCTATTTCAGGCTCTATTGCAAATTATAAATCTCACACGCTAAACCAAAACTGAATCTTCCTTTTTGATTTGACACACTCGAAATTCAAAACCTACGAAAATGCCATCTCTATTTATTCTGACTTGTCCTCGCGTTGCTTTGTTTATTATGTAGCCAACCCCATTGGCTTAAGGCTTTTGCATGATTGTTGAGTTAAGAGAGCTAGTAGAAATTATTGAATCAATGTAACCTATATTTTCATCAGGTTCGTAAAGCTATTGTCATCCTAGCTTCTTTCATGTTGTCAAAAATGGAAGTCTGTATCAAAAAGGATGCAATAAACACATGAAGCTAATGTCATTCTAGTTTTTATTTTCTCTGGATTATTGAGTTCTATAAATCTATCCATTCATCCACTGCTCATCCTGATAGAATTTGAGACATGCTCTTCCTCAAAGCATTTCATTGAGGACCAATTTAGTAAGTTTTGCAAAAACCAATAGTTCATAATTTCAAAACTAAACCATGGACAACACCGAGTAGCGCTGCAGCATAAGGAAAGAGAAGGTATTCAAGATAACATCACTTTGCGCCAATATTGATCAAAACCACAATCTGTTGCCAGTCCACATGTTCTACTGCTACATAATCCCAAATTCACCAGCTACACAAGTCGTACACCCAATTCACATTCATTAGGTCACATATTTACCAATAGGGTTCATATGTCACCAACAACCCAAATGTCAAACACAATCTCAAATTCAGAACATTACCAATATACTCACCAATCACTTAAGTACTAAGATAAAGTATTCAATCACCAATTTCACAAATTTCAAGCAATCAAATTATCCCCAAAGCCAATTCACTGAATTCAATAAGCAAATTTGTAAACAAATATAAAACGCATATTCAATTCAATACCATAGCGACGCAAAATATATCATTTAATATTTTAATCCACTATTAAACTATTAAGCATTCAAATTTATTCAAAATTCACCATTAATTCAAAAATACCTAACCTTTTTTACAGTTTAATCAAATTAAAAAATGAAAATAGACACCCCATTGTTTCAAATTGATGATGCAATTAATTTAACTAACATAATTTACAATTAAATGAACAAAGTTTAATTGCTTGTTTTATCAACTAAGAACCCTAATGCAGAAAATCACCATATTTCCTTAATAGTTCAAGATTTATCACAAAAATGACAATTCCAATAGTTAACTGGAACAATATAACAGAAAATCCAAGTTGACAAGAAGTAAATATCCATAAACAAACAAATTGGACAACGCAAAATCTGGAGAATAAAAAATATTAGAGAAAGACAAAGAACTCTGAAAATATACCGAATAAAGGCTTGGTAGAATGAGATAGTAAAGCTTATCACTGTAAAGATGAACTCGATACGATGACCGGAGCTTAGCAGCCTGCGGAGGAAGGGAGGAACGGAGGAAGTTTTGGGACTTCGCAGTTGGGACTTGGGAGTCACTGAGTCAGGGAGGAGGAAGTTTTGGGACCGGAAATTCTGAATGTGCCAAAGAAGTATGAGCCGGGTTAGGTGATGGAAAATATGAAAAAAATTAAAAAAAATTTTAAAAAGAAATAAGCGTCTTCAGATGAAAATTTAAAATGATTAAGACAAATTATCAACAAAATGAATCAAATAAGATAAGTTTCAATTTATTTTCAAAAGTAAGCGTGAAATTCTCAAATCTGTAATTTGGGGTTGTTCTAACTGCGAACGGGTTAAAAAAACACAATAGTTGTTTGCAGTTACTAACTGCGAACAACTTTGACTGTTCGCAGTTTGACCTATTCATAGTGGAAGCTGCTGTGCATATTTGTGGAGCTAGTTGTTTCCAGTTAGTAACTGCGAACAACTGTTGTGTTTTATTGACTAATTGCGAACAGTCCCAAGCCACAGGTTTGAGAATTTCACGGTAATTTTTAGAAATTAGTTGAAACTTGTTTATTTGGTTCATTTTGTTGATAATTTGTCTCAATCATTTTAAATTTTCAGCTGAAATCGGGTATATATTTGTTGTTACTAACAGCTAGGAGCGTTCAATGGGCCGTATAAGGGTCGGGGCGGGCCGGACTTAAGTAAATATGAGCCAGGTTGGATGATGGCCCTTTAAACATATATGCGCTTTAAAAGCCTTCTCGGCCCAACCCGACCCATTTTTATTACTAAAAAATATTTTAATCCCTTTTATCAATCTATAACAATTAAATTATCATTTATAATAATTAAATTGAAAAAATATTAATAATCTCCATTGACATTTTTATTTATAATATTTAAATTATACATTACTTATGCTATACAACGGCCTGTTTCCGACCTTATTAAGCCCTTTCATAGTCCGCTTCATTTTAATTATAATAGAGCCCGTTTTCGGCCCGACCCATTTTTTAGTAATAAAAGTTACAAAACCCTTCTAAAAACGGGTGGGATAAGGGCTCAAAATGAGAGCCGGCCATCGAGCACCCCTACTAACATCTAACAAATAAATTGTAAAAAAAGTCATATTTTTTTGTTGGATGTTAACAAATTTGATAAGGAATGAAAAACAAAAAAAACTAACAAAATGTCTGTTCGAACAAACATGTGACCTTTTTTGTCCCTAAAATGTTATGACATTATCTTTCTTTTAACAATCATTGACCTTAAGTTCGGACATAGAAACATTTATCTTGAGAATTATAATTACCCAAAGTTTATTTTGAGATTTTTTTTTAAATAAAGTTTATTTTATTTCATTTTCCCCTTATATGAGATCGTCTCATCATGAGACGGACCGACCTACATAATAAACTCATTTCTCTAATTGATCAATTTAAAATTATAAATGATTACTTT
Organism: Amaranthus tricolor; assembly: GCF_026212465.1. Lineage (NCBI taxonomy): Eukaryota > Viridiplantae > Streptophyta > Magnoliopsida > Caryophyllales > Amaranthaceae > Amaranthus > Amaranthus tricolor. The sequence goes on from NC_080053.1 coordinate 27,771,093, forward strand.
AACACACTAAATATACATAATTAACTCAATAGAAATGATCTAACCATCTCATTTAAAAAATTGTATAAAATTTTTTTTTTGGAATTAGAGAATAAGGTCAGATTAGAATGAAATTTATGACTACTTAAAAAAAAAGTAGTTTTGCTCAAAATATGATAAAGATTAGGGCAAAACGCACTTAAGATGCGATTCTAAGGTGTATTTTTTTTTTAATCGTAAATTTGAGTTTACAAATACCATTTAAAGTAATTAATTTGTTAGCAATAGCAAAATCAAAAAACTCCCTCGGACTCTTATAATAATTTGACAAACTTTTCATTTTTGGTTCATTTCTTTTAACTTTGAGTAACATTTTTTTTTATTGTAGTTCCACTTTTTGTCACTACTCATCCAAAAAATTATATATTTATTTTATTTATATATTTTTTCTACTATATCTAATTCAAATTAGCTGCTAATTTGAATAGTAACTATTTGTCAATCGATATTGTTTTCCATTTTATTCTTTTTGTAAAGAAAAAATATTATTGGATCAATATTCATCTTAATTAATATTTTCATAACATTGGAGTTATTAAAATTGTGTACGTACATACAACAAAAAATATTAAGAATCAAATAACACATGTAACAACATGAAAATAAAAGGTAAAAAGTATAGCAAATACTTGCAACAAAAGAAAGTAATCTTAATTTGTATTTTATTATAATCTATAAGTTAAAATAAAGTCAAATAGAATTTTGTTTGGTTTGTCTCAATACAAATATTATTAATATCAGCTTTCAATAATTTTTAATTATGCACAATTAGAGATATTATTGATTAAATAAGTGCATTAAATAGAGCATATAAAATAAATAGCAATTCTTGTGAGAGACCATCTCTAATTGAGTCGAGTCATTATATATTATTTAAAACACTCTAAGTAAGCATTAAAATTAATGTAAGTAGACATTTAAGATATTGAAAGTAGGTATTAAAGATACGGTAAGTAAGCATTAAGGATAATGTAAGTAGACATTAAGAATACGGTAATAGTCATTAATCTTTAATGGGCTGAGTTTGAGATACGTCTCTAAAAAAACGGTCTATTAAAAATTAGATATAAAATAAATGGAATACTTGTGATAAATAGGAGGGAGTATATTTTTTTCAAAACTAAATATGAAATCGAAGAACTTATATCAAAATGATAATAATAAAGACTTTATCTGGGGGAAAACCAGAACATTTAAATAAATCCACCAAAAACAGTTTGATTGAACTCCACTAAAACATGTCATGACTCACACTCACTCTTACCAGGTGGCAAACAATGACATCGTACCAAGTCTTATTCTAAAATATAGGAGTAAATACAAAACAATAAGACTATTCCATAGTATTTGTATGAATTTTATGAATAAAAATATTAATAATAAATGAAGAAAAAATAAATATTGTGAATAATATTAAAAGAGATTTAAAATGCATAAATAAGATTAAAAAAATGGAAAGTCTTTATTTAAAAATAAAAATAATACAAAATAAGTGGAACAATTATTAATGCAAAATAAATGGAACGAGAGTATATATATATATATATATATATATATATATATATATATATATATATATATATATATATATATATATATATAAAATTGTCCTTTGAGTTTGCATAATAAAATAATATTTTGGGTACTATTTATCGTTTACATTTGTTTTCTTAGGAACTTTTGAAAGAATAATTCAAATTTAAATATGTATAAATTTGTTTTATAAAATATTAGTAATAATTTAATTAACTACTGAAAATAATCGAATTTAATCTTTTTTTATAGAATATTACAAAAATGTAACCAACAGAATTAAAAAAGACATTATATTGTTGTATCCAAATTTTAACATGTAATCTTTTGTCTCTTTTAATTTATTAATTTTTTATTTTTGTTGGTTTTAATGAATTTACTTGATTGTTATTTTTTGATATGACACCATTATTTTTATATTTCAAATTATTTCTCTCAGAAAAATAGTAAATAGGAGTATCTACTATTTTACTATTTATATCCATTATATTCCCTCTAATTTTTTTAAGTTGTCTCTTTTTGGCGCTATTCATCAATCACTCTTAATTTGTATTTTATTTTTAATCTAGAAGTCAAAATATAGTTAAGTGGTATCTTATTTTATTCGTCTTAATGTAAATTTTATTAATATTAAATATTTATAATTTTTAATTATGCATAATTAAAGATATTTATAATTAAATTGAATTTGTATATTGAAAAAAAATTAGAGGGAATATTAAATTTTACGGTCTCTAATCAAAATGAGTACTAATGAACGAGTACTCACTCCATTATACAACTACCGTTTACAGTGGATAATGATGATTGCTAAGAAAGTAGAATATTCGATGACTGCTGTCTCCTCTCTCTCTCCTATTTGATTGACAACAACCATTATCCACCTCATACTATTTTCAGGTATTTGTCAAAATAGTTTATTGAGTAATTTTAGATTATTTTAATATTATTTAGAGGGTTGAATGGTCAAATTAACTAATGCTAATATTTTGTAAATTAGCTGGTGGAAACAGTTTATTATTATGAATAAGCTGTTTTTGAACGAGCTGCTCATAACAGCGGGTTCAAAATCAGTTGGTCAAACCAGCTAATAAAATCAACTGGTCAAATCAGCCACTGTAATCAGCTGTCAGCTACCAGCTATCAGTCGTTTGCCAAACACCAAAAAAATCTCTGGTATGCATCATTATTACTAGATTTAAATTTAAATAATGATCCTGCATACAATATATTTAAATAAATTTAAAAATGCATTTATATCGAATTTTATCTGTTTGGAAAAATATAAAATTTAAAATAAAACTTATTAAAAAATGCTTTTAATACTATTACAATTTTTTTATTTAAAGGTAGGCTAGAGAAAACTTAAAAGGAGAAGAGAAATTACTCATTTATGTAAATTGTGAGAATCCAAATTTGTGTTATAAGGCTTGAAATTAAAGAGGATTTTTTACTAATAATTGTTTGTATATGGACCGTCTCACCAAAAAATATTCTCAATATTTTATTATGCATAATTCCTTAATTGTCTCTCGATTTGCCTATGCTCATTACTTTCCATTTCATACACTATTTGTACCAAGTCAACACAAAAACAAAGTAAATGGAAGATCAGAAAAGAAGAAATATATAAATGAGAATTTAAGACGCAATTTGATAAAATTTATATAAATATAACCAATCAAATGTGACTCATCATGAAAATGAAAAATTCTAACAAAGCACAAATATTTAACTTTCAAATCAAAAGACAAATTGGTGAAAGGACAAATTGATAAAGGGACAAATAATGAAATACCATAGTATTCCCCTATCCCTTATCTAAAAAATGAAGCGGATAAAAATAAGATTTTAGAACAGGTTAACATTTTATTTTATGATAAAGTAAAAAAAGTGTCCATGAGATAGAAAATATAAATTAAATATGTGAATCAAAATCAAAGAAAAAGTGTAATACAGACAAATTTAATAGGATAAAAAAAATAATTTTTTTTTTTTAAATGAAAAAATAGGCTAATATCAAACAAAAAAAAAGTATTCGAAAGTCGAAAAGAATAGACCTACAAAAGAATAGAATGTTTTGTAACAACTTAATTGGTCCACAATAAAATACTCAATAAAATCAAAAACTATAAATATATATATATATATATATATATATATATATATATATAATATATATACACGGGCAAAATCGGGTGAAAAAACTGAACAAAAATTAACATAAGATTGATGAGAACTACGAAACCTTAATTTGCAAAGAAGGCAGAAAATCAAAGAAAAAATTCGAACATACAAACAAAATCAAACATGAAGAAAACAAATTCGAAGATAAAAATCGAACATAAAACCACAATCGAAACAAAAAAGTTGAACAAAATCGAACATAGAAAGGCAAGGCAAAATCGAACATGAATCACAGATAAAACCAAAATCGAAACCCTAATTTGCAAAGAACATAGAAAATCTCATATAAAAGTAAAAATCGAACAAAAAATCGAAAATAAAGCCAAAATCAAATATAGAAAGAACAAAATGATGCAAGAAACTTACAAATTTAGATGAATCGAAGTAGATAGCAGTAAGAAACTTGAAAAAAAATAAGAGATTGGAGAATGAAATTGATCAAAGAAGAACGAGAAAGGCAAGGCAAAAGCACCGTGAATTTTCGTGGGTATTAGAGAGAAGGTAAAGGATGAGAAGTCAGGGAGAGAAACCGAAAAAAGCAAATGAGAGAGTGGAGAAAAAGTAACGGTGAATCCAAAAAACGCCTGTCAATCAGGATCGTCCATCTATTTTCTAACGATCTAACGGTTGAGATTAAAGTTTTTCAATTTTCACCAATATAATTGATTTTCACCAAATCCAAATCCTATATATAAATAAAGAAATATATATATATATATATATATATATATATATATATATATATATATATATATATATATATATATATATATATATATCATATTTAACCCTGCTTTATTCTTACTCTATATCTCATTTCCTCCTACACTTTTGTCATTATTTATGAACAATAATAATACTTCCTCCATTCTCAAATACTCGCTCGCTACATTAAACATAATGGTATATCATATTTAACCCTGCTTTTATTCTTACTCTGTATCTCATTTCCTGCTACACTTTTGTCATTATTTATGAACAATAATAATGCTTCCTCCATTCTCAAATACTCGCTCGCTACATTAAACATAATGATACTACTTATCTTTTAAACTTTTTATATATTGGAGCTAATATGTAACAAGTATAATGATACAAAGTGAGTATTTTGTTATCAATTAATCATTTCGATCATTTTCTTAATACTTGTGTCAAGTCAAAATGATGTGAGTATTATGAACATGAGCAGAGCAAAAATTAATAATTTATTTAAAAATCCTATTCAATAGTAATAATTATAATATTTTTCTAATAATTTTATATCTTTAAACACTTATCATATTTAACAAAATATAATATTGACCCTCTCAATTTTTTGAAATCTTGTAGGATCGAAAATATTGAATACATGAGGACGAGTATTTATGTAGACACTTCCATTGATCAAAAAGCACCATTTGGCACTTGCAAGTGGTAAAACAACACCCATTCACGTGGGTTTGTATTTTCGCCCACTTTTTCATCCAAATCCTTCTCCCATACCTCATTGTTTTCAATCAAAACCAATGCAAAACCATCTAGAACCATCTTTCACCTTCTTCATTATTCAATTCATCTTATCCTCATCAATAACACCAAATCCCATGATTCATGAATCTTCTTTCTTTCTCCTATTACAAAACCAGGGGCTAATCTCCAATCCGTGTAATTTGTAATGGTATACTACCAGTATATAACAATTTCAATCTTATTAAACTCAATCATTAACCAATAATTTCAATTTCAATAATTTCAATTGCGAATCGATCGAATTTGAGAAGATGATGCTGGTTTCAGTAGTAGCGGAGATGTTAGAGGAGTATACGGCTGTTCTTAGTCGAGTATTGGAACATGTATTTATTGAAGCTCCATTACCGCGAAGGATTCGGTTTTTAATTCTTAGGAATCTTCCGTTTGTTTCTTTACCTATTAATCCTTCTCTTCTTCCTCCTCCTCCTCCTTACGTTCGTTCTTAATTCTCATTAATTTTGCTTTCGTTGGAGGCTGCTGTACTGTTCGTTCTTTGAAGATGTTGTAGAGCGGATTTTGATTGAGTTTCTGGTAACCTCTTTTGTTCTGCGATCTTGTAGATTTTTGTTGATTTTGGATTTGTTGATCGAGTAAAGCCGCTATTGTACAGATTGCGGAGTTGTAATGTAAATATCTGATGTAATGCAACTTTTTTTGATGAAATGGAATTTGATGCATCTTTGAGATATGCCCAATTCATGGCTTGCTTTGAATTTAGTTAGGAGTAATAAGAATTGTCTCCGATTCAATTTCATCTAACCTTTTCTTTCCCCCCGTAAAATATACTTCATAGTAAAAGTATATACTTTCTTGTTTTGTTGTAATTGATGTTTTTAAGCATTTTAATGTGATATATTTGTTTTAGTTGACTTTTTATCTAAAAACTATAAAAACTTAATATAAAATGAAAATATGTGACTAGACGCGTTAAACAATAAGATCATATTCAATATATAGTAATCGCAAATATATAAATAAATTTGAATGATGAACAGTGTCAATGCCCAACGAGGGAAGTATGAATTATGAACTTTATACTAGTATATAGTGTATATATATACTTTCTCTGTTTTTTAATATTCACTACATTTCAATATTAATGTTGTTTTTTATTTATTTTTAATCTTATTTCGGTAATTTTAACTCATGTATAAGAAATTATGTTGTCATTCTTGTTTTATTCTTCACAAAATATAATTTTTTAAGTTAATTTTCATAATTTTTTTTTAAGTAAAATAAAAATATTTAATATCAAAATATTTAGTAAATTACTTGTAAAAAACAAGTGCGCATATATATATATATATGACCCAGGAATTTAAGAATGGATCATAAATTTTTTAAAGCACAACTAAATTAAACTTTTGGTTGCATTATATCAATAAAGTATAATATAAAATAATTTATAAAAAAATAAAAAATAAAATAAAACTCCACTAATCTATTAGTCGTATTATTTGAAAATGAAGCAAGCATTTAGACTCGAAATATGGTACAAAAACAAATCAAAAACTTATATTTTGAATTACAATTTACAAAACTAAATTATAATTTGATAATATGTTTTTTTAAATTCTGAATTGAGGAGAAAGGATGAAATCCTGTTGGGATGGTGGCGCACCTAGGGGTCGACGGCGAGCAATGGAGGTGGTGTGGTGATGCACACAAACCAACGACAATGACAATTATTGGATGTATTTGGGGTTGGGATGTTAGCAAAATCGCAAGGATAATCGGAATTAAAGTAGTGTAATTAAGGTTGTGTCGATTGAATTCCATTAATGGTTTATTATTTGTTGTTATTAATAGAAACCGAAAAGAATATAGTCGTGTAACCTTTCAAGCAAATAAATGTGGTTCAATGGTCATCAGCGCCGTCATAGAGTTGGATATTGTTCTACAATTCGCGGGTTCGCAAAATCGCAAGAATGATCAAAATGTCGTAAATATTGGTATATCTTCCATTGACGCACGTTCAGACTGGCGGCTACCAATACCATAGTCGAGACGTACATTTACAATATCCAATGCACGAGATGTTGAACGACATCTTTACAATTAGACACAAAATGGAATACCCAACAAATGAAGATATCCAAAAAGCCTTTAAGTCTTGAGTGTGTAGGATCATTTGATTACATGATAAGGACAACCGAGCGTTTCCGCCCATTGAAATGAAAGAGTTAAGGCGAGCGGGCTTAAACACGAATCCCTCCCTTTAATCAGCAAGATCTTGCTGGACCAAATGCCGTGTCTTGATCTTGTGTAATGTTTCTTCCTTGTCAGATTGATCTTGATGACTTGCATCGTGGTCATGGGGCTTTTCTACAATGGTCTCTTCTAAAGCTACCATACTGGAGGAATGTTTGTACTCCTCCAACTGCAAAACAAAGGATACCTGAATGTTAAGTCGGAAGTAATAACTATTGTAGCATTAGATCAATTGTCTCGAGTTTCCCTGAAATATTATTGTACAAGTAGCAAAATAACCCCAAAGGTTTGAACCAACATGCAAATACTCTACAAACAAACGGGTACTTCAGCTTATCAGTTTTCTTTTCATCCATCTCTTTGAGAAAATTAATTCGGTCTAGATTACACAGAATTACAAGTTTTCATTTTTTGTTTGCCTTTGTCAGAGATGGCAGGAAAACGGATGAGGGCAGAGCATGGGTGGGGCTGGACGGTGTTGCAGTGGTGGGGGGAAACAAGAGCAGGGGAGGGAAGGGGAGTTAGTAATGGTGGCCGATGGGGACAGGAGAAGGGGACAGTGAAGTGGTGGTCGGCAAAAAGGAGGGGAAGTTAATGCAATTATCAAAGTTCAGCCCATAAACAACGGAGAGAATAAAACACAGCCCAACTAGAACAATAATTCATATACTTCAAATGAATCCTAGCTTATGATCGACTTAGAATAGCTCCATTAATGGCCAGTTTCTCAACAAAAAATAGGCGTTTGCCTACTTTTTAGTTTTAACTAGTCAAACGGGTCATTTTCTGTAGTCCATGGTACAAATAAACGATGGTGATAATACGGACACAAAGGGGGAAATCAATGTTGATATAAACAAAAAGCATTTCAAAAAAATTTCTTTTTTGGTCAACTTAAGTGAAGTGTATGAACAGGGAAAAATAGCTATTCGCCCTTTTGTTCTTCACATGATACACATTCAGTTAAGACTTTGCAAGTTGCTACAAGGGACACACAACTAACATTTTGACTGAACAGGCTTTTCGAAAGGAAAGGGAGGGAAGGAAAAGGGAGTAAACAAGAGTCGAGAACTATCATGTGAAGGATAAGAAAGACATGGAAGACAAAAGGAAAATTTCAGGCTGCACTAATGAATCAACTACTAAATATTTAGAAGGATCTTGTTTAATTGCCACTTTAAAAAATCAAATTTACCAAGAATGGAATGAAATGAAAGCCCAAGGGCCACTATGAAGACATGAAGAAAAGAGAGAACCAGAACTGATCCATGTGAAGAAAGAGGATGGGCTGTTCATAATTTGCATGCCTTTGGATCAAAAGATTGGCACTCAAATTGACTTGTGAAGCTTTCCATGGAACATGACACCAGTACTAGCCTCAGACCAATACGAATAGAGGGGGCAACATACCTTGTAAACAGAGATAAATAGCAAAGCTACACATACACGATCACCCAAAGCAAAACCCAACTTGGGATCAGGTATTATAAGATAACACAAGTAGGGAATGTATAATAGGCAATCAACGGGAACATAAGGCCCTGCCTTTCCTTTCACACCAAATTTTTATAGCCAAAAAAGTATAAAAGCTTAAACAAGTTCATAATATTTACAATGAGTTCATGAGTAGGAATGGTTTAAACTATTGACAAAAAGAATATTAATTTTATTTTATTACATTGTTTCATTGTATGTTTTAAACAAAATTAGATGTACAATTAAATTTGTAGGGATTTATAAAGTATATAACGCGGACTTGGAATGAATGTGAGGCGGATATAAGGTGAGTAAACCCAGTTGGTCATAATGGGTGGTGATGGGTTTGAATGCATATCCAGGTGGGTAGGCATGGGTATGAAAACTTACCCGCCATGGGTGGTGGGTATGGGTATGGGGGAGGGCATACCGTATTTACCCACCCATTTTGCCATCCCTAATCATAAGCAATTTTAAGGAGAAGTGTCAAGCCTTAAACACGGAATTTGTTGAACAGACTAAAGAATTGGTTAGCTCTAGATGTTGACATCAAGATAATGCAACTAGATGGTTACAAAGAAGACAATTTACCACACAAACCATCTACGTAGTCGACATCTATCAGACTGCCGGCAGGAGGAGGGAACAATGCAAAATATGACGGATAAACCTTTTAAGGCTAATATACTCTGTCTAAGGCGATAATAGGATGATATGATTAGCTCAAAGGAAATACCTGCTTACAGGTCTCATGATGGGTCACCAGAAGCTCACTGTATTTTGCTTGCAACTCTGACATCTCAGCTTGGAGCTTCTCATATTCAGCAACAGTAGGACCCCCTAGTTTTTGTTGTACAAATCTATAAAATCAAAGTATCAAACATCAGAATTTACACTTAATCAATTCTAATGATGTACTCTAATCCACTAAGCCACTCCTAAGTCAGATAAAAACAAAAACAAAAAGGACTTCCGACATGTGATCAAAAATGTATTGCTAATAACTTCGTTCATGTTTCAGCTATATAATAAGCGGAACACACATTTATGTGTAACTTTGAACATAGTTGTTCTAAGGAGTAGTTTCCAAACGTGACAAAGGGGAAAAATTGACAGCGTCATATCACCAGGAGTCCAAGTGTCCAACATACCTAGCTCACTTTGAAAATTTGCAGGTTTGCATTTTGGAGTGCGGAGAGGGGACAACATGGCAAAACATTACCCTAACATAAGAATTCTGTGGTGAAACCGTGAAAGTCAAGAGCTCAAAGATAAAGTAGAAATCACAGAAAAGGGACAGCAGAGAAAAGTAATCACAATCTCTGAAGTTGACAGAAATTCATCAAGCAAAACTTAAGAGAGAAAAAGTTAGATGCTTACTCGAGAGCAGAAGAGGGCTTGTTATTTTGCTCATACAACGCAACAAGAACTACAAAAACATTTAAGGGAGAGTTTCAACAAAATTAATAATTATGCAAGAAAGTCAAAAGGGTAACTATCTCAAATTGATATTGAGTGTGGCATGTATGTGCGTATGAGTGTATTTGTGTTTGCATACACTTTGTATTTCATACTCCCTCCTTTCCTCTTATTTGTCCCATTTGGAATTACACTCTTACATGCACTAATTCAATCATTAATATCTCTAACTTTGCATGATTTGAAATAACACAACTTGATATTAATACAGTTTACGATGAGACAAATCAAAAAAGATCCCATTGTACTATATTTTATTAACTTATAAATTAAGAATACAAATCAAGAGTGACTGATGAATAGTGTCAAATCCCAAATGGAACAAATACCAGGGATAGGAGGGAGTATTAAAATACATATCTCAAACTATCCATCTAGAGTTTTGGACATATATGTATATATCAAGTATATTCGAGTGTGTAATATATTTTTTAAATATTTATATCCAATCACATATGGAGGTATGGATATGTATGTATATATTTGTAGTTACACCATCTCAATAGTATTCACAATTTATCAACCAATGATATTTAAGATAATGCTGCTACTTGCTAACGTATAAAATATATTAAAGTGAGATCTTGTTTGATTTGTGTAAATCCAATATTTTCATAATACAAACTTTTTACAATTTTTAGTCATTTCATAATAATAACTTCTTATAATTTTTAGTTATCTATCACTCAAGGTAAAGATACGAAAAGTCAAAATAGCGTATTGAATACTATGAAAACATAAAATGGTGCAAGTATTAATTTACGACGGTAATGAGCATGTACAGTGCATCGGAGTTGTGTGGGTGGATATAAGTGTTATTTGTGTACGTCGCTATAGTAGTACAAATAGAAGTATTTCAATGTCTAATTAATTCGACAACATAAAATTATTTGGTAAAAATAGTTGTTATGGTAGCTGTTGGAGTATAATAATTAATATGTTAGAAAAATGTAGAGAAAATCTTCAACCGCAACTTTTGATTTTGGAACGTTACAAGTTGTAATATTTTAAAAACAATTAATTGCACCACTATTAAGCGTTACTTAAACTGCTACTTTTTTAATTTACCGAACAATGTAATTTTATTAAAAGTATCATTTTAACCTTATTAAACCACTAACTACTTAAATTGTTGCGCCAAACACGCCCAATACATATACATGTATATTTATTTGACTTAAAGAGTGATTATTGTTAGATTGATAATAGATTGAAGTGCGTACCTTTAGTTAGAGCATTGAAGTGCGTACCTTTAGTTAGAGCATCAACGACACCGCTTGACTCTAGATACTTTCTAAAAGCTTCCTTTTTAGCTTCTTTTTCCTACAGAGAGAGTACAAGGTAGCTCATAATGAAAGAATGAACGTAGTAATCAAATTATTTTAGGTTATCATAATAGAAAGTTTTAAATTGAATCCAAGAAAAAAAGTGAAATTGAAGGCAAACAAACCATGTAGGCGTTCATATCTTATTGAGGTTCACAACAGTTTACATCAATCCATATGCACATGAGAAAGCTTGCAATAAAAATAGTGGACTTCGCAAACAGGTGTAGTCACCAACAAAGACACCCCTCCCTCCTCTCACCCAAAAACAGGGGAAATTTTCACTTCCATTTTGAGTTCTCATATTACTTGTATAGTATTGTGTCACGTGCTAAATTTCGAAGATACCATGAAACTGGCCTTAGCTTTATATTACAAACATGCAAAGCCATTAGACGTACCTAACTGTGCATAGATTATTTTTCACGACTTTTCCTTTCCCATATGAAAAGGAGCACAATTAGTTAAGTGCAACCACAAATCCTAGTCATGAAAGCCATCAAATGGGTCATTAGGGTTGTCACAATCAACTTCTCCCGCACGAGGAGTTTCGGGGTCAAAACCCTAAGCCTCATTGCGTTTTGCAAATATGGTGCAAAAGATCAGTTGAAGACGCAAAAACACCCAAATTGGTCAAGCTCGAACTTATCAACACTGGCTTCCTCCTCTTCGATGTGGAAAGTTGTGAGGAATTCAACCACCAATTGTTGGTGGGTTAAAACTTTCTCTTTTCGAATGAAACCACGTGGATCCATCCTAACCAAGCCTAGTTTGAAGGTTAGCAAGTCGACATCCCCAGTGCCTACGTCGGCGGTAGTGAGTCAAAAAATAAATTTTGTCAAGGCCATCTCTTTTTCGGAGCTACTTCTCATCACTTTCCAAAGCGATGTCATAGTTTCTCAAGAGGGTTTTTTTAGGAGGAAGTCATGCTAGCGTCTACGATTTTTGAGGATTTCTTAGGGCCTATGGTTAGGTTGGAACTAGACAAGTAAATGTGGACTTCATACATGTATGAAGCAAGACCTCGAGTATTCAAGACAAGCACAACAAAACACCCTAAAACTAATGGTCTCAACGAGCTCAATAATCTACATCAACAACTAAACTTCCCTCAAAGTTGGTGGAATCAACATTTGACATTCAGATAAATTGTTTAACTTATGTGCATTACTAATATTATGACCTAAATAATATAAGAATTACTTAGGTAGCAACCCTGAATTTGTAACATGCAATATTTATTAATTGAATACTGTATCTATTCCAAACGGTCACTAAACGAATCTCAAACTTTAAGCAAGACGTGTTAAAGTCCCAAGTGGTATCTAAAGGCTAAAACCTTAAATGTACGGCTCAAATTGAATTGAGATTATAATTCAACTAAACTAAGTTGAATTGCACTAAAGTTAAACTAAACTAAAAGTTAATTTAAAATGTAACACCAAAGTGATATCTAAAAGGATACTTGAAGATTATCAATGATTTGTAACGACTCAAATACGAGTCGAATCATTTTTTAACCACCAACAACCAATCCAAATACTTGAATGTCTTGCTCTAATAATAGTAAGTGTACCAAAATCAAAAGAACAAAAGAAGTATCTCAAAAGAAACGAGCAGTGAAATAAGTTACTCTCTAGGCCTAGAAGGAGGTTTTTCTCTCTTCTTAATAATGAAACTCCTAGGTGCACATGGATTTAGACACTCCCCCTTACAAGGACTTGCGTTAATTTGAAATAATTAAAAACTCGTAAAGAATGGCCAGTTATGCCAAGGAATGTATTAGAGAATTAGACTATTTATAATTAACATGTTCAAATCAAAATCTATCCAACAACTAATGGCAGTATAAGACCAAATCCCAAAGCTAATAAGGCCAATCATATCTTAGCAATTAAGAAAATCAAAGAAAGAGTTGGAGTTTGTATCTTATCGTGAGCAAGCTTTTTGCAAACATGAAAAACTAATCAAGAAATTTCAATGGTACTTATGAAGTAGTCAGAAGAAATAGACTTCGGCCAAAGTAACAAGAAGATGCGCTAGCTTTCATAGCTTATTTTACAACTGATCCTTTTATAAACATGAAGCAAATGCACCTTTCTTCAAGGCCATAATGAAAGCTTTTATACTATAAGCTTTGATATAGAGTTGAAGACTTCTCCAACATTCCAAAAGTGGCACATTGCTATGCATCAGTTCCAATTGGTGGCGAATCTCTTCCAGCAACTGTCACCCAGATTTTCTCTAACACTTGTAAATGACTGATCATAAATTGAACTAAGCACCAAGTAGACTATTCCCTAACCCCCAATAATCAAACCCCTTTCTTCCCTCACAGCACTAGCAAAGACAATTCTCTATTCAGCTTTATAAACATCATTATAATACCCGATATACTCCACACATAGAAGCTATGTTCAAGGTGTGGAGAGGGCTAAAAGACACTAAATCATACCTTCATCAAAAGAGATAAAGGTCGAGGGCAGTGAAACCCTTGGCCGGAGAACCTATTCAGCTTTATATCTATGATTAATATTTGATTGCAATACCCCTCTTCTCGTGAGTAAGCATTATTTTGCCTTACCATTGGACTTGAATAGCCATTAATTAGTGCATCGTGCATTCAACAATTCACATATTACATAAAAGATTAAACTACATTAGAATATCAATGTGAAACATGAAATTATTGTTGTAGAGATGCTTTAATCTTAAGAAAATAGCATGTTAATCTTTCCCTAGAAAAAAAATGATAAATCCCTAGAGAAAATATAAGAACCCATAACTTTAAGCTCATTATCCCGTAAAAATTTGTAAAATATCTTGATTTTTTGAACATGAAAACTACATAAAATTCAGGTTGTAATTTCATCCTCTGATAATTCACTCATTACTATAAAAAAAAACCTAATAATACAAATTCGTTAACTAAGTTCAGCAATCAAAACCCAAAATCAAACAGAAATTATCAAAAGATAGATTAATCAAACTGATTAATTAACAAAAATGAGGAAATAAGATCTACTGATGAAAGTTAGTCCATTTGCAAAACTGAAGCAATAATTCATCAATGGGAATTCATAGGAAACAAATCAATTAGAGACCAGAAAATCAACAGAAAAGGCTAAGAACATTAACATAAAATGCAAATAAAATTAATTGGGAATTAATCAGTAATATTATATCTGGCAATTGTCGATGTCAGAAGACTTACCATCATTGTTTATAAAATTTGATGTAATCTCCACTTCAGAATAATTTTTTCTTCGATTAATCTTTTCAAAAAGTACTCTAATGGAGGATTAGAGGAACTATATTCTTCTATGTAGTTGGAAATTGAAACTTCGAAAGTAATTTAGAAAATTAATTTTGGCTTTCTTTCATCAAATACTACAATGATGCTTAATGAGAAAACTAGATGTGTTGATAAGATAAAATCATAAAGGAGAATTTGTGAATAATTAATATTTACCGTTAAAAATAAATTTATCGTAAATAAAATTTAAAATAATTTGCAATGAAACACCTTATAAAACCATTTTTTTAAAAAAAAAAAAAACACCTTAAAAATTTATTTATTTATATTTTTTTTTGTAAAAAAACACCTTTTAAGAGACTTTTTATTCAAAAAAACACCTTAAATCAGTTTTCAATGACTTTTGTCAACTTTCAGACATTGACTATGCCATTTGTCAACTTTCAGGTGTTGACTTTTGAGCTCAAATGGCATAGTCAACGCCTGAAAGTTGACAAAAGTCACCGGAAACTGATTTAAGGTGTTTTTTAATAAAAAGTCTCTTAAAAGGTGTTTTTTTACAAAAAAAATTTTAAATGTTGTTTTTTTACAAAAAAACTGGTTTTATAAGGTGTTTCTTTGTAAATTTTCCTAAATTTTATAAAAATTTCAGGTGCTTATCTGAATTTTCGGCTTTTTTATGTAACAGATTTTTTTTATCCGTGATTTTGACCTTTTAATTTTTCTATGTAGTATATAAAAAGGAATTTTTTTTACTTACTTTACGCTATTTTTATTCGATGTAATGA
The DNA here is from genome assembly GCF_026212465.1 of Amaranthus tricolor. Taxonomy (NCBI): domain Eukaryota; kingdom Viridiplantae; phylum Streptophyta; class Magnoliopsida; order Caryophyllales; family Amaranthaceae; genus Amaranthus; species Amaranthus tricolor. Next base: position 27,786,896 of record NC_080053.1, read on the forward strand.
CTTTTTTTAAAAAAACAAACGTTGTGATCACCCTAATTGACCACATTTTTTTAAATTTAATCAAAATAAATCATTAATTTAACTAAAAATTAACATTTTATCTACCACATGAAAATGTTGGAAGCTTAAGGTCACCAGATGGATTTAAAAAAACATTTGTGAAAAAGCAAAAACCTCTGGATCACCACGTGAAATTTCTGTAATATCTAACTATTATTTATTTTTTTTAAATAAATAACGACTGTGTTTATTTTGAATATGGTTTATTTTTGACAATTTCTCTTAAATTATACTACTTATATGTGCAAACTACTAAAAAAATACTATGTGCTAATGAAAAAAAAAGTGGAGACGAGATAAAATGATAAATTCATTGTGGATGGAATAAAACGATAAAGTAAATTTGTTGATAAGATAAACTGATAAATTATACTATGTGTGGATTAAAAAATTATGAATCTGACCAGAAATATAAAATAGCAACAACCATACAAGATGAACTAAAATGGAAAATGTATTAAAACCCCGAGGGTTTAAACATTTCAAAAACATTTTTTTTTAAAAAAAAAAACTTTCAAAAACATACTTTGTATGCTCATTTTTTGTTTGTTCACTTTTAATTTTGCATATTTTATAAAATTATTTTGAGTCTCTGTTTATTTAAATATGCATTATAATAAATAAATTATAAAAAAAGTGTGTAATAAAATTTTTTTTATTAAGACAGAGATAATAAAATCATGCATAAATATATTTTATCTTTAATTGGTAGACTAAAAACTTAATTTTAAATTTTCGCGGTTGAAATAAAATAGTTTAAAGTTATAAACAAAAACGATGGATAATTAAAATAACATTTTTCAAATCCAATATATCACCCCCTCTCTTAAATTTAATCTCATCTTTTGATTAATATTAAATTAAATTAGTTGCACCTATAAGTGTGTATACTAACAATGCATGTAGCTTAATTTATGATCCCCATTTAGTTATTTTAGACATTAAAAAAATTTAATGATTGATTTTTTTTCCTAAAATTCTCATTTTTTTCCCAACAAGTTTCTCCATCATTAAAATGCAAATTTTCATTTAAGTGTAGTTTATAAATGAATATATGTAAATAGTGAGATAATTTAAGAACAATTAAATTGTCCGTTTATTTTCAATAAAAGGACAATAAATCAACACGTATTGTATGAGAGCGTCTTATCATTAGACGACTCATACAAGTTTTTGAGTTTATGTATATTTTAAAAAAACATTAATTAATCAAATTAAACTTAACCAACAATGATACCAATTTAAGAATTAGTGGCAATAAATTTTTTGGTCATTATATGAAATAAAAAAAATACATAACAGAAAAAATTATCATGAATAATACAAATATTTGCTAATTTCCAACAATAATACCAGTTTTTGATTAACTATGAATAATATAAACCTTGGAGCGTGTTATCCTATAATAATACCAACTTGTATTTAACCATTAATTTACCTTTGTTTTTTAGTCTAAAAATCTACTATAAATAAAAGTTGGTATTATTCTAGGCAAAAATCTCCTAAGTTGATATTATTTATGCCTAATCAAAAAGTTGATATTATTAATGAAAAATTAATAAAAATTTATAATTTACCGTATAAAACAGTATAATAAATAATATTTAAATATGACTTAGTGATTAAGAGTATAGTTTTAAATGCAGAGGTCGAGATTTTAAAGCTTGACGCCTAATACTTTTATAGCTAAAACAATAACTTAACCCCATATAATAACTATGGAGCCAAGATTCACCAGAGATAAAAATAATGTGCTGAAAATCTAACCTTTATTATAAGGTTGAAATATAAAGTTCCAAATCACTAAATTAACGTATAATTATATTGAAATATTTTAATTTTACGCTTTATTATTTAAGATCAATTAACATAAAATAAATTATCTATATAAAAAAAAGAAATAAATTAATTAGGAAATTACATGTAATAATTATGAAATTTTGGGTTTTATTTGATAGAATTTTTTGTTAAAATCAACATGTTAAACATAAAGTTTACCGATTAAAACGACTATTTTTTTTTGGCAAAAAACATTTATCATCCATTAATTATGAAATGTCACTTAAAACTCCTCTCAATTGTTGGAAAAACCATATTATCCCAAGTTCAAGCCAAAATTTGATACCATTGAGTGGAGTTAATCTAATTGTAACCGATCCATATAATTTCTATCTTCTAACTTTTAATCAATCAAATTTGCATTTAGGGTTGCTTAGTTTAATTGTTGATTTTCATGTATGTTTTTTCAAAATGTATGATAAAGTTCTGTTAGCCGAACGATAATTTCCTTACATGGTTATTTCCTCTAATGTATTCTTATTAGCATTTAAACACCAAAGATAACCAATACCAGTTAAACTTTTTTCTTTTTTACACTTACTAGAGAGATTTAATTGTCCCGTGTTTGTGATGATTATCTAACATACTTAAAACAATTGGTCAGATTTAGAACGAGTCTAAATTGAGCTGAAACTTGATAGGTAAGCCTCTAACCGGCAATGGCAATATGGCATGGTGCATACTGCATACCGTTCTCCACAACTGGCAGCTCTCTATTAATGCAAACTACTCTCTACTTATAGAAAAAGACAAAAGTTTCCACACATAAATTAAAACATCAATTATCAAATAAGACGGTTTCACAATGAGAATATCGTTATTAGGTTGACCAAAGATATATATGCTGTTTTAAATTGATAATTTAAAACCTATCATTTACAAATTTAATTTGATCACTTTTTGTAGTTGATCACTTATAACCATGACCCTATAAACATTAAAAAATAGCTATTAAAAGAAAGTTAATGTAAAAAATATAAGGAACCTAACTAAATTTTTTTTTTGAAATTTTGCGGAAACCTAAAATAATATTAAAATGTTATAAATGAAGTAAGCGAAATATATGTAAGCACTATTAAATTATTAAAATGAGGATAAACTAGATTAGTTTTATCCAAAATTTAAATATAATTAGGAATTTCACTAATTTTTTATTGAGGCTGTGTGAAATGACTTTAATTGGGTCAGCCCAATTTTTTTTAAAAAAACTACATCTTGTACTATTGTGAATTCAATTTTTATTGTTTTAAATTTTTTTTTTACTAATGGGCTTTTTGTATGAACCCGTCTCACGGCGAGACGATTTTCATACAAGAGGAGTTGTAGGAGTTTTTGTAGGAACAACAAACATAACAACGAAAAATAGGAAGAATTTATAGGAATAAAAGAAGTAATCAATAAAAATAAACAAGTGAAATAGTTTCATACACGACTTGGTGAAAAGTGAAAACTACATGTGTGGTTTCATACACGACTTGCTTAAAACTACGTGTTCATTTGAATTAGTTTAAAATCATATTTTGTGTATTTTTCTTAATTCTAAATATATTTTGAAGTTGAGTTCAATTACAAGATCATATAAATATCATATTACTGGGTGTGTTCTATACCTCTACTCGACAAAAAAATATCCCTTCCAATTACCCAGTTCAACGTGGGGTCAACTCAAGGGCATTTTCGTAAATCTTCCAAAAACTCCCCTAAAAAATCTCTCCCCCTCTCCTTTTTTTCTCTCTCTCCATTCATCTCGAAACTGAAAAGTCCAGTCATCTTTAATCTTTAACAATAAAAAATTTCCAATCTTAAATCAAATTAAATCTCAACCGTCCATTATTTCATCCTACGTTTCTCCTAAGTCGGCTAGTGGTTATTCTGTCTATGGTTTCTCTTCCTCCCCATAAACCCTAATTTGATTTTTGGTACTCTCAGTCCCCTTTTGCTTCCGCTTCTCAAACCCTTCAACTTCCTCCATTATTTCTCACAATTAATCCGTGAATCTAATAAATTGTCATCGATCCATTATTTCCCCAAAAAATCTCACCAAACCCTTCTATTTTTCTCGATCCCATCTGAAATATTCGTCCCCTTTTACAAGAATATATATATTTGTAATTTTATTTATTCCATCTCTTTTTTCTTGAATTAATTTTTGTGGGTTTGAGTTATTATGATCTGGGTTATACCTGATTATTATTTCTTTTAATTTATTTTCTTAATTTTCTGGGTTTTTTTTTTGAAAACTGACTGAAGTAGTTTGGGTTGGTATATGACTATGTGGTAAAGCGTCAGAATCGCTGGAAATTGAGTCAATTTGAAAACTCAGTGAGTTAACCCGGTTAGTAGTTAAGAATCTGGCGCCGATGCCGTCGGTAGAGATGCGACGTTCAACGAGAATATTTGTTCCGAAAGCTAAAGACGGCGAGATGGGTCGAGTTTTACGTTCGGGTCGTCGTTTATGGGTGGAATCTACTGATGTTAAACATAAGGGGGGTAAAAATGGGGATGAATGGTATCCATTAATTTCTTCCGACACTAACAAGTGCAAGAAACAAAAGATCAATGGCTGGAATGACGATCCAATCGACGTTGATGAAACAAAACCCGTCAAAGAAATTGATTTCAAAGACGAGAATGAGATTAATGATGGACGTAAGACGATTAAGAATGTGTATATTAGGAAAAGAAAGCGTTTTGATGATGGAAGAAAGTCGGAATCACATCAAAATGATTCTGAAAATAAGAAATTTGGTTTGCATTTTGTTAGAAAAAGAAGTAGAAATTGGGGTGTTTCTTCTCATCAAAAGGGATTGGATTATGATAAATTTGAACAAGATTTGTTATTGGTTGTTGTTGAATCTTCTTGTGTTGGATTTAGCTTGTTTTCAAGTGTTTTAAGTTCAATTCTTAGGTACATCAGTAAAGACAGAATTGAATTAGCTGAGCTTTTCACATATTTGGTTTCGATTCCGATTTCGCCTCTGTTTTCTTCTTCAGGGATTCAGTTTTTGTTGGTATACTCTCTTTTCTCTTTAATTAGTGGTCTTAATATGCTTTTAAGAGTATATGCCGCTTTTGGTTATAGGTATTAAACAGTGATATTTATGATGAAATTTAATTTAATGTTAATTGAAAGTTTGTATTTGGTGATAATGATGTTGGGGAAGGAAAAAAGATGGAATTGGACAATCTTGATTAACCTTGCCATTTTAAATGTTCTAATATTTATTTCAATATAAACTTTGTTGATTTTAGTATGCACAATATATTAAGAATTGAATTAGTAAGCAAGCATACAATATCAAATGAGATAATTGATTAAATTTTCATTACTATTTAGACTATTGAACAAACCAACATGCTATTAGTGTGCATGTAGCTTTATGATTTTGTGAATGGTTTGGTGGAACTCATGAATATACCTCATTCTTATTTTGATTGTCTATGGTTGTGATATTTAAATGGAATATTTTTAGTAATGCACATTATTAAAAAAATGAATTAGTGTAAATTTTGCGTAAATTGTCAATAATAAACAAACTTATGTTTCATCTGGTGAAAATTAATCCACCTATTATTTGTTTTTGAATAAACCCACCTATTAGGTGTATTTACATCAAACTAACCGACCTATTGTTTGTAACCATCTTCAAAGCTTCTTTGTAAGTCAAGAATTAAGAATAAATAATATATTTGAGTTTATTTTCAGCAATTATACTGAAAAAGAGGGTTTATTTAAAAAAAATAGTTGAGTTAATTCTTAGCAGATTGAGCAAATGTTGGATTGTTTTTTACAATTTCCCCTTAAATTTTCATTACTATTCCGACAATTGAGCAAACCAATATGCCATTAGTATCCATGTAACTTCATGATTTTGTGAATGAGATGGTGGTAGAACTGATGAATATACCTCATTCATTTTTCATTTGGGTTCTATGGCTGTGATGTTTAAATTTTGTTTTTATATTTGAATATTGTCTTTCAGAATCGACCGCCTATCGAAAGAAAAGGTGTATGCTGGATTTTTGGGGTGAAACAGTTTGTAGCAATGTTTAAAGTCGATTTTTCAGCTATTCCCAGGTGTTTTCAGCAACTACATTCTGCGTTGTTCATTAGGTCGGTGCGCCTGTCTTATTTATGGTTGATCGATTTCGAAAGAAAAAATGATAGTACTGATGAACCCCTTCCATGCATCAATGACCAGAGTGATGAGAGCCCCGTCAGTAGAGTAGCAGCTCATGCCGCTGCTGATTGCAAGGTTGTGAAGGTTGCAAGTTCCTCTAAGGAAGCAGGAAAAACATGCAGCCGATATGCACAGCCTACTAGGGTTGGGGTTCTTACACGGAGTGCTGCAAAGAGGCGGAGGAGGTCATCGAGGAGTCGTAGGACTAAATATCCCTTGCCTTTTGTCCCGCATAAATCGTCTTGGTCACCTGTACCCATTCGTGTACCAAAGAAAAATGTCCTAGCTTTACCTTCAATTCCTAAGCAGGACCCGAAAAGATCTAGGAAGAGTTCTTTGAATGAGATTGTGGAAAATCCTAGCTCATCGGGCATGAATGTAGACATTGACGCTCAATGTTGTTCTACAAATATCCTCGTAGTAGAAACCGACAAGTGTTACAGAGTCGAGGGAGCTGAGGTCACATTGGATGTTTCAGCTTCAAACGAGTGGCTTCTAGTGGTTAAGAAAGAGGGTTTGGTTAAGCATTCCTTTAAGGTCCAGAGAGAAATGAGACCGGGTACAACCAATCGTTACACACACGCCGTAATCTGGACAGGTGAAAATGGGTGGAAACTTGAGTTCCCTGATCGTAACGAGTGGGTAGTATTCAAGGAGCTATACAAAGTGTGTGGGGAGCGAAACATTGTACCGACGTCCCCTGTCGTTAAAATTATTCCCGTACCTGGTGTCTGTGAAGTGACGAATTTGTGGGATTCCCCCGGGGCTTTTCAGAGACCAGAATCATACATTAGAACGACTAGTGATGAACTGTCCAGGACATTGTCGAAGAGGACAGCGAACTATGATATGGATTCTGAGGATGAGGAGTGGCTTAGCAAGTTTAATAGCGAGTTGGATGCATCAAATCATGTTTCCGATGAAAACTTTGAATCGATAATCGATGCATTTGAGAAGGCTTCCTACTTTAACCAGGAGGAGGCCAACGACGAAAAGACGGCTGCTAATTTGTGTATGGATGTCGCTAGTGTCGAAGCAGCTGTGCCCGTTTACAGATATTGGTCGAAGAAGAGGAAGCTGAAACGGTTCCCGCTGATCAAGGTATTTAAGGTATATTGCTCACCCTAGATTTATATCTATTTAGATTCTCTTTTACTTGTAGGAGTTAAATAAATACTCAATTTCATGTTTTTATACATAGGAATTGTGATTATGCAAATGGGTTTTTTGATAATTCCTTAGCAGTGTTATATAATTCGCTAGTTAATTTTGCCTTTTGAAATCGCTAATCGCTCAAAATGATCTAAAATAGCCCAAAATCGACCATAAAAAGCGATTTGTGAGAAGATTAGTGAATTATGTGACACTATTCCTTAGTATAACTTTTGTAGATTTAGGGTATATGTTATGTTTTTTGACACATAATGTTTCGACAGCTAAACCAACCAGCAAAACCACATATGTTCCCGAAACCTGTGCTACGCAAGAAGAGATCGCTGAAGCGTCCAACCATTCAGCCTAACCAACGACAACAAGGGCGTGGCAAAAATAGTACCGTTCTTCAAGGTTCGAAAATTCTCGGTCTACTCTTATTATTTATTATAAGTTCACCTCTGTATGTAGCCGAAAGCATTTTATTGGGATTGAGAAGTTGGCATTGTTATAGAGCTCATTATTTCGAGATTTTGAATCAGAACTTTATCTGATGTCGTTTAACGATAAAACGATGATTATATATTTGAAAAATTGACATTAATTTGCACCCATCCGCTGTTAATAATTCCACCTTTGGATTATTTTTTAATAATTCAGCATTTGCCCTTAGTTTGTTATCAGCACACTCTTTTATTTTATAATAATTTAACCCTTGCTCTTAGTTTGCTATTAGCATCTGACAATAAATTGTTGGATTATTAACAAATAATTCAAAGTTGAGATTATTTACAGCAGCTGGGTGAAAGGCAAAGATTGTATTAATGTCAATTTTTCCTCATATATTATGCATAGAGAGTACAAGAAAGACGAATTATTTTCTGATATGAACTTGAATTCTAACTTCTATGTACATCTACTTTGTGCAACAGCGATCCTTAAAGTACAGGACGCAAAAGCATCGGCAAGCAAGTCAGTGGAGTTGGCCATATGCAAGCGTAAGAGAGCACAGTTACTGACGGAAAATGCAGATTTAGCCATGTATCGAGCCATAATGGCATTGCGAATCGCTGATGCATCTGAAATTTTAGACTCGGAGCAAGCTGCTAATCATTTCCTTGACGAAAATTGAAAACATAACAATCTTATAGGTTTCAAAAATATGCTAATTTTAGAGGGCATTTTGTTTTTTTCTTTTTTTTTTTTTGCTTTTGTTTGCATAAAGGAAATGCAGCCTGGTATTGGTTGTATGTTTTTGAGGCATTTGGGATAGCCTTTAGAAAATGTATTGTATTTTTGTATAGATCCTTTTTTTTGAGTATTTTCTCATGATCTTATGTACATTGTGTTTCCTTATCAGGACTCCCTGTAATCAATGTCCTTGAAAAAAAAAGGTAAAAGAAAAAGGAAAAGGAGATGAAAATGAAAAAGAAAAAAAAAAGGAAAATTGATAATTTAATGGTCTTGCTTTGATTTGAGTGTTCAATATTTCTATATACTTTATCTTTTTGGCGGTCCCTTATTATTCCCGCCATATTTTTGCCGCCAAAAAATCTGTCATGCTCCATGCCCAAACACAGTTGTTACCTGCACTCGGCTTTTAAACCTTTGCCTCTCATATTTTAGTCTGTTCTAATAAATTTGCGTTGTTTAAGTTTGTTCTAACGACTTTACGTTAAATTATAACTATTTTGCTCTATAAGGTTGCTTATTTGCTTTTACTCAAAGTATTTTACTTGGGATATGATCATATGAGTAATTAAAGACGTAAAATTCGTATGCGTTGGTCTCATTAGTTTTTTAAGTGTTGTGTCTTAGTTGTTTTTGTTTGATTGTAGTTTGGTTAGTTTTGTTTTATTGGATGATCAATATGTTGTGTTATCTGTTTTCTTTTGTAGGCTTTTCTGTTGCTGGGTCTTCATATGTCATGTGATACTCGAGTTGAGGGGTTCTCTTCGATCGCAACTTCTTTGTAATGAGGATAGTGATTTGCATTCTTTCTTCCCCTACCTACGCTCTATCTTGAATGAGAACTCATTGGAGTGATGAATTGATGAGGATGATATATATATTTTGCTTTTAAGATTGTTTCATGGAATTTTTGAAAAATATTTTTTTACTCTTAAAATTGTTAAAATATAAATATAAGTATGGAGAAAGTAGTTTTAACATGAATGAAAGAATAAATAACTAAATTTAGCTTGTAGCGTATGCTTTCGCTTTTTTTTTTTTAATTTGAATTTCCTTATATTTATAACCTTCTATTTATGCGGATTTCAAGTGTTTGGTGTTATTTATGTTGTTGGCTTGTAATAATAACTAATATGAATGTTTTAAGGTATTGTATTTAGGAAAAATTATTTAGAATAATTTTTTTTTTATTTTTCTATAATAATTCCAATTATTAATTAATCATGAATAATTCCATGTATTGAGTCATTTAATCGAAACTATTGTTAGTTTACCTGCAACCTGTTACTTTGATTTAAAATGAAATTTCTTTTTTTTTTTTTTTACTTTCCTTTTTTCTTCCCTAAATTAATTTTTTTACTTCTCTTTCCTATTAACTTAACTTCCCCAAATAACCACCATTGAAGATGAAGACCGCCATTGACACATGCCTCATCTACTGCTCATCACTTATTATCAGTATATGTAAACTATTAGTCAGAAGTAATTATAGAAGAAAATTATTTGGGAGAATTAAATTAATGTTAATCTGAAAGTGGTTAGTAGGTAATCTGGCAACATTTATCTGGGAGGAATGAAGAAGCATTGAATATACATAAGTAATATTAGTGCATGGGAAGGTCATGTGCGATTGGAAGACACTTGTCAATTATAGAAAGTCATCATAAACTAGTAGGATACATGTTAATAGGAGAAACAAAGAGCGTCATGTAAAATAAAGGAAAAATCACCAAAATAAGGAGGAACTTGACACGTCCAAGACAACTACAATGGCATGCAAGAGAATTTTGGGGATTGAGAAAATAACAGAAAAATGTTCTATTTGCACAATGAAAGACTATAAATAATATAAAGGAGCACATAAATAAGGTAATTGTTAACTAACTTCTACTATTAAGAGAAACACAAAAGACTCGAAGTAATTTATTGCGAAAGAGTTATTACATCTGATTTTCAAGGATCCATATTGATTTTCAGAAGAACATTATGTCACATAATCATAAATCTAAGAGAGTAATTACTATTTTCATAATTAATCTTCAAAGGAACATTTGTCAGATATTAATCACAAAAGACCTTACGTCAAAATAAGTCATAAGTAGTAATCCACCTTGCAGTCACAGTGTATCCTGAAAGGACCTATTAGGCAATTTGTCTCAAACTGATATTGATTTGGGAGTCGGAGTGGATCCCAAAAAAACATTCCGTGTCCTAGCTAACCCTTGTTGCATTTTATAGGAACAACCATCTTTTCAAGAGATCATACTGCATAGCTTGATAAAATAGCAAAGACAGACTTGCACCAACACTTTTTTTAATTTTTGATTAATTATAAATCATAGAAGATTATTATATAAACAATAGCTACTGCTACTCATCATGTTTGCATTATGAAGCTGTTATTTTGTAGTACCTACTGTACGTGAAGGTGGTACTGTTGCTATTGTGCGGTAGCTAAATAAATTGCTACTATTATTTTTTTTATTTTTTTAATGTACAAGATATACGAAAATAGAGTAGTATAAAAAACTAGTATAAGTTTAATTAGATTTATTTGGAATATTTCAATTATTTGTTTGATTATTTAGTGTTAGAAATATGACATGACCCATCATGTTAGACCAGATTCGATAGTCATGAACAATAATGTGAAATACAACTTTTCGTTAATTTTCATATAATCACACAACTTTTAGAAGCCATGAACAACACTAATATTTCTTTAAAATAATACCAATTTTTTGTAAATCAACTAATTTACTTTTTAATACCAACATTACGTTAATACCAACGTGAGAAACGTTTGAAAGAAACACACCTAGTGATAATTCCTTCATTTGAAAGAGTGTAACTGATTGTTGATATGTTGTATAAAATATTATTATTAGTTAAATTGTAATAAAACATAGGAAATTATTATTTAAATTAATTAAAATTAATATAATTATATGTAAATTAACAAAAATACTACTTCCTACATTTTCATAATATTTTTTTTCAAATATAATTTGCGAATTTTAATATCAAAATTTGAATATGATTTCACATCTATTTATAAAAAATATATTCACGTGACATCTTGATAGATTCTTGTCAATATATATTTTTTAAATATTACTTTTTAAAATATTTAAAAACTCATAATTATAAAATTAGTTTTACTTTTAAATTTGTATTAATATCTGCGCAAATTGATTGAGAAAAATAAATAAAAAAATGAACTATTGTTTTATTAATTTTTGTTATGTCAATAATAAGGTTAAAGTGAGGACAAATTGCCAATGGCTGCAAATACCATACTAGTACTAGTTTGATCTAAGATTTTTCTTTCTGAATTGGCTTGATTGGAAAGAACGAGAAGGAGAGAGAATTAGGGATGAATTACTGGATTCAAGCTTCTTCTGCTGATTTTGGGGGCACTCTTCCTTCTGCTCGCAGGTATTGTACCTCCCACTCTTCTTGCTCCCCAATTCGAGCACTTGAATTTCGTTATTTGGAGTGTGATCGCTTTATTTTTTGGTATAATCAGCGGACACAGTGCTGTTAATATCGGAAAATCCAAAATCGTCATCTTCGGAGGCCTTGTTGATAAACGATTCCTCAATGACATCTTCGTCTATGATGCTGGTATTCTCTCTTTCAATTTTCGATCCATTATTTGATGAATGCAATTTAATTTAAACTATTTTTAATTGTTTTTGATTGTAATCGAATCCGTGATTTTTGATTATAGTATGATTTTGGGATTATGAGATGATTTTGATGGATATACGATCATATTGATTTTTTATGTTGGTGCTAAAGGGGGGTTGTATGGTGAAATGAGGAGGAGCTGGAGAGGGTTAGCAACATTGTGATTTGTGAAGTCTATCTGAAAAGCTAGGGCTTATTCTTTTTAGCCAAAGATATAGTGCAGCAACCCTAGATCATTGATACTAAATGTTAAATATACTACCTAGAACATCACCACTCCCCAGTAAAGATGCAGTTTTTAGGTAATGACCTTTTCTCTTGATTTGTTGAAAACATAGAGCCTGCCACTCTTACTAACTTGGATCGATTCATGCAAGGTTGTTTGACAAATAATTGTTGACCGTTGGATGTTGGGTGGTTAAGTTGCCTCATTTGACCACCTGAATATTGTTAGCCTTTTAAGCTAGTTGAATAAGCCAACAAATTTTAATAGATGTTTGGTAAAATTATGTATTAGCTCTTAGTTTATTAAGAAAAAATGTTTCAACAAGCCAAAAGGCAATGAAAAACGCTATCAAGGGAAACTTTTTCATTTTGGCTTTAATGACTTACAAAACTTTTTTTTTTTGTTGTACCAACAAGCCAAGAGCTTAAACCAACCAAAAGACGACCAAATAGCTCCTTACCAAATGAGGCCAAAGACTTTCGTAATGTACATAATTTATGTTCCAATGAAGAACTATTGGGAATGTTGCTTCTTGATGGAATTCTCAATGCAAGAAGACATTTAAAAAAACATATAGCAAAAACTAAGACCTTCCTCAACCCACAAAATGGGCAATGATAACCTTATAGTTGTTATTTTAACCACAAGTTTGGATTACCAGGTTTAGACCTCGTGTTGAGATAAAGAAAGAAATAAATAAACTTCAAAAGGATTGATAGTACAAGTAGTTTTAGGATGAGTTTCCTCTTGGACAGTTTTTAGAGTGTGCACGAGCAAGGTCATTTGCACTTGCACCAGGTTTTTAGGAATTTTTTTTCCTCATATTTCGAACACTATTAAAATTGACACATCTAATCATTTGCACTTGTTTATATGAAGTTGCTCATTGCAATAGGGTTAAGGTTATACAATAGTAAGGTTGTGTGTAGAAAACCATCCCAAACCCCACATAGAAAGGACGCACTTGGCATTTGGTTAATGGAAAAAATATTCTATTTGTATCCTTTAGCAATCTACTTTGTTAGTTACTTTGATTCTTTTGTGTCAACTTGACCTTGTAGTTTATTGCAAGCAATGAGATTTTCACCACTTGACAAAGTCCAAGCTAAGATTAATTTCTACCGTTATCCATAGCTTGAATCCAAGTAGTATCTTTGTTAGCTTCAACTTTGCCGACAAGTTCTACTAGGATTGATGAAGCAAAGAGCTTCAACTAATGTTAAGTGACAATTGATCCACCGACGTAATTTTGAAGGTGAAAAGTAGAATTTTAGGTCTTTGCGAGCATGCGAGAGTTGAAGGATCGAATTGAAGAAGATTGTCATTCATATCAACTTTAAAATTGTATAAGATCTTTTATATCTTTTTGGAATCATGGAAGATATGTCAGAATTGCGAAGTCTTTTATAAAACCTTAAATCATTCCATGAGGTGCTTGGTGCGAGCTATTGCTAAAGATTTTATGGAATCGTGGAAAGATATGCCATAGTATGAGGCCACATGGTAAAAATGTCCCCCCCTCCTACTCGGGCTTTCATATGGAAATGAGCGATAGTTTGATGGGTGATGTGGTCTTTGGATTATACAATCAAACCATGAAATATCTCTTGAATTGCCTAAAACAGGACTTTTTTACACCTTTAATCGATTGGGTAGATTTGAAAATCTGTACGACTTAGCCCATAGGATACGAAACAGCTGTATGTTGCACGATGATGTATGTAGACTATAGGACATAAGCAAAAGTAAGAAATGTTATAATTCATTTAGTACCATACTCTTTTGTATGGAGTAACTCGTCTTCTCAGATTGCCAGTAGTAAGACCAATATCACAAAGCTTTCCCTAAAACATCTCCTCTTAATTTTTTTCCCTTACCATTTTTCTATCCCATCAGATTAGAGGGTTTAACATAATGCATAGAACATATAAGTTTGCTACAAAGTTTTGGCCAAGCCTCTCTTCAAGGTCTAACCACAATTTTCTGATAGTATACTCTAATAGAGAACACTATATGCAGCCATTTTGTACATTGATACGATTCTCTTATTCTGACCATATTTTTCAAACATGCTCGAGTTTTTTGGTTACTGGTTAGGTGATTTCATGGCTGGCTTTTGACGTCGGTTGAACTATAAATACCCATTTTATTCTTAATAGCTAAGCCTATTACTTTCTATTGGTTCTCTAAATGCGCTGAATCTAATTTTAAAGAAGTATTGTCTAAAGGATGTAAGTAAAAGGCACTATCAGTTTTTTATATGGATTGTCTTTGAAATATACCCCAAAAAACAATCAAGTTTTAATTTGGGGCCGTTTAAATTAAATTTATACATTATAGTGAAGCCACAAAAAAAAAAAAAAAAGAAATTGAAAACAGTATTTGCACCTCATCTGTAAAAGTCTGCACTTTTGCCTGTGTTATCTGCAGTAGTTCCTGGGACCTTTTATGTTTCAGTACGCTGGTGCTTTTTGTAATTAAGGGTTGGTAGTTTTTGTGTCAAATTTGCTGCCGAGCTAGTCAATAGAAGGAGCTCGAACAAGATAGACTAACGAAGTATTGTCTTTTAAATATGGGGAAATCTAGAAAGGTTTGGTTATCATATGATTTTGGCATTGTGGGATAAATTGATTGATAGATACTTGCTATCTATCAAGTATCTATTAATTACAAAAAAAGGGAGTCGGGGGACTTCAGGCGAAGGAGGGATGGCAGATAAGTCGACAAATTCTAAATTTTGTATCATGGAGACGGAAGGGATGGTAATTTTTTCATCATGGGATGGAGAACTCTTTTTGAAGTTAACAATTAACTGAAGTAGTGCGTTTAAGTCATGATAGAGAAAAAGGAACATGGGAATTGATAGTTGTCGAAAATACAAACTGAATCTGGGTTCTATTATGGATAAAGCAGTAACAATAAGAATTGATTTTTTTACTCACATCAATAAGACATTAAATATTCATTGGCTGTAGTAATATGTCAATTTCCGAATTTACAAAATTTTCACATTTTTGGCCTAGAGGCTTATTTTTATGTAATATTGTCACTCAAAATCCAGGACTAAGTTTAAAGTGATGGACTTGCGATCAATTTTGTTTTATTGCCCAAACTTTGGAGTCTGATACTTGTACATTTTTCCTTCATTTTTTTTAAAAATTGGGGGTGAGAGATGGGGGTGTTGTTAAAGGTGAAATTTTGGTAAGCAAGACTTTGTTCTTGCTTTTATCCATAGGATATTATTTAACCAAAATGTGAATTTTGTTTTAATTTGTTCAAATACAATATTGAAGTCTTCGGAACATGGTGCAAAAATGTGGTTAACTAGTTATGGTCGTGATTGCGATAACGAACAGTGATGCATGGAGTGATGCATTTATTGTAATGCCAAATATCGGGCCAACAAAATGCGATTATCCTCGAAACAACCCAAAAATAGTAGATTTTGGAACTTGGACGTTGATTGAAAGTTGAATATAGTAGACTGTAGCTGTTGGAACTGGGAAGAGTTCTAGAAGTGAGAACTGATGCGAATAGCCTGGAAATGACTCAACTCTTATAAATGCTCTTTAATAATTTTAGGATTTTTGGTTATACCTTGATTGCTTGGTGTTGGAAAACATGAGTGTTGTTTTTTCCTATAGACAGCTTCTGCTCTCAGATTTTTGGGTATTGTGAAGTCTGCTGTCCTTGTAGTATTTTTCACGTTGGATTTCCACTAATGCAGAAAATAAGCTATGGTTTCAGCCTGAGTGCACTGGTAGCGGATCTGATGGCCAGGTTGGTCCAAATCCCAGAGCATTTCATGTTGCTGTTGCTATAGACTGCCATATGTTTATATTTGGTGGGCGTTCTGGTGCCAAAAGGTTTGTACACTCTGTTTACGTGTTTCCTCTGTGGAACTCACTTATCCTTTTAATTCTTGAGCATTGATGTTTCAGGCTTGGTGACTTTTGGGTATTAGACACAGGTAAAGTTCAATTGTCCTTTAGTATTAATTTTTGGGATCAATTAATTATCAAATATAAATTAGGCCTATCAAATCACCAGCGAGTATGTATGTCCTTTCTATGATTTTTGTCCTGCTGAAACAATCTCTGATGATTATTATTGCTTCTGTCAGATATATGGCAATGGTCTGAATTGACAGGTTTTGGGGACTTGCCTCCAGCTCGAGATTTTGCTGCCGGTGCTCCTATAGGAAATCAAAAGATTGTCATGTGTGTTCTGATGTTTAATTGATGTTGATTTCTTACATTTGTGATATGGTTATATCCCCTCTTTAAATCGTAGGTGTGGTGGCTGGGATGGTAAGAAGTGGTTGTCAGACGTGTATGTTTTGGACACAAGTAACTCTCTTTACCATGGCAATGATCATTTCCTCCTCCATTTTTGATTGGAGCTAATGATAATATTTTTTTGTGCCTGCCAATATTGTGTTATGTCATGTGAATAGTATCGCTAGAGTGGACAGAACTCGCAATTTCAGGGACGGTGCCTCCTGCTAGATGTGGTCATACAGCTACTATGGTTGAGAAGCGGTTGTTAGTTTATGGTGGAAGAGGTGACTACTTTTTTTCTCTCATTTCCTGTCAATTACTAATGGTATGGCTTTAATCTTCTTGAAATTCCTTAATTGTGTATTGGGGAACTTTGTTTGGGGAAATCTTGCATGATGGACCCTATTTTTGTAAAACTCTCTTAATGTTTAATATTACGAAACCTATTGAATTCCAAAAAAGTAAATCCAAAAAATAAATATATAAATGCAAAAGTCAACTCATCTTCCCTACTGCCACCATTGTTGAACAATGAACAGCTGATCAGCTCCACTCTCTTCCTTGTGTAATAACATCAAATCATTAACATAGTGAAATCTCTTGGTGGTGAAGGCCTAGTTATTACATTTATTTACAATAATAAAATCCATTAATTACATACAAAAACTCCATCTCAATTGAAAATTTTAAAGCAACAACTGATGGGTTTGTTTCGTGTCTTGACGAAACATTAAATGTAGGTACCCCAAAAATCATTAGGCGATCCATCAATTTCTCAATTGCTCCATACTTGCTATTTTTCTTCTTGCCAAGAATAAATCCCCTCCTTCATTCACTGACCCATTCACTACAACTAGACTCCCAACTCTACTACACACATCCCATTTCGGACCTTCAAGTTTGTACCCGATACAATAGAATAATAGATCAACTCTCGAGCTCAGTTCTCCACTTCATCTAAGTACCTAACCCCACATTGTATGTTGAAGTCCACACAACCGAGTTAACATCATACTACCAACATTGAATATTGACAAATAACCCACGACTCTGATGAAAATCATCTTTGGGTTCTATCATACCAACATTGAAAATTGACAAATGAGCGACAAGTACCTTTTTTGGACCAACGGTCAAAGGAGAAACTGAAGTTGGGTTTTATACTTTTATTTCAATGAAAATGAAAAACAAGGACAAGATCAAAAGGAGAGCGGGGAGGTTTTTTTTTGGGATGGTTAGATTTTGTTCCGGGTTTTAGTTTTTGTGAGAAATCAAAGAGAAAAAAAGGGATCAGGGTTTTCCTAGGTTTAAAAAAGATAGCAATGAAGATGGATTTTATATACACTTTTTAGATGTTGATTTTTTTTAATAAATTTTAATTCATTAGATTCATGGAAAACATTGGGTTCTGAACACTTTTATCGGCTAATTAATTTTGAATTAGCCCTTATGAGAGAGTTTGTTGAATATTTTAGATTTTAAAATTATTATAATTTGGTGATTTACAGTGTTTCGGAGCCAAGGATTTTATTCTTTGAAGCCAAGATTTATAGTTCATTAATGTCATATTATGATGGATTATAGTAAAATGATTCTTTAGGTCATGGACATTTCTTACTTATTTTAAGCTACATATGATGTTTGCTATCAAGGATCAATTTGAAACAACCTTATTGGTTTTACAAGGATAAGGTAACGTACATCCAACATCTCAAACTTTACTTGGGAGCTTAGGTTGGAGCCACTAATGGAATTAAAGTTATGAATATTGTTGATTAATTGATGATTTCCGTAAGCTTTTATTTATTTATATATATCCTTTCAAAAAATCTATTCCCTTAGCTAGTTTTCCCCTTGCATCCTATTTTTTTCTCTTATTTGAAAAACATTGAGCTTTAAAGCTGTTACAGTTTTCTTTTAGGTTTGTTCTATTAAAATGTGGTTCCGTGTATTGTGAAGGATTGCAATTATCTTGCTGAATTTTTGGTGTCAAGTACGTACTGTAGTGATTCTCTGTGATTAAAAAGAACAACAACGTTTCTTTTTGTTTTGATTTGGGGGTAGGCTAGAGATCTCCTACACGGGAGGGGTAGAGTAAGAGAACGTGTATGTAGTGAGAATCGAATCCTAGTCACAAGGGTGAAAGAGGAAGAGAGCAACATTGTTTCTTAACTATTCGTAATGTGTGTAGCTGTAAAATTTATATAAAAAAACTGATGCAGTTTCCTGAAGGTCTGATATTTGTCAAGGAATCCTTATCTTCGAAAAATATTGCTCTCATGATAGACATATAAACCAATAAAGAATATGAAAAAAGTACTTTTTTTTAACGTGTTTTATTCTTTCTGTACTTTGAAATAGTTATTGCACATGTTGGTTGTAGACTTGTATTGTTCAAATTATAATTAAATCAATTGAAATTTCTTATACATGGACCTTTGCAGGAAGTAGTGGAATTGTGGGGGATTTTTGGGCATTAAAAGGGCTCATTGAGGAAGGTGAGTTGTTGATTAATACATATGCCTTCTTGTTTGAGTTATTCTACTCTTTGCATTCCACCAAGTTCCATTTACCATTACCCCAATGCAATCAAGTGCTCCCACACTTAGGTATGGTGGTTGGATGTACGTGTACGCAACCATATCCTTCTACGAAGAAAGAGTTTTTTTGCGATCGATCCTTGATCGTACACGTCTTTTGTTGCTTCACATAAATAAAAGTGCACATGCTTTAATGAACCATTTTACTATAGTCCATTATAATCTAAAAATCATTGAGAGTGTGCACTAAATAAGAACGTTACCACCTCCCCAATGTCATTGTATGGCCCCCACCTAGTCAGGGTTTATGGTGGTCAGATGTACGCAACCTTGTCCTTGTAAATACATCTTTTGCAATTTCACATAAATAAGAAGTGCACGTGCTTTAATAAACCATTTTACTACAATCGATTATATTGGATTTTTTGCATAA
This sequence comes from Amaranthus tricolor, assembly GCF_026212465.1. Lineage (NCBI taxonomy): Eukaryota > Viridiplantae > Streptophyta > Magnoliopsida > Caryophyllales > Amaranthaceae > Amaranthus > Amaranthus tricolor. The sequence goes on from NC_080053.1 coordinate 27,806,491, forward strand.
AATTTAAAATCCCTTTTTAAAAATTTGGATTGCATCTATTTTTAAATTAATTTTTTTTTAACTAATTTTCATTTTGTCTGTACAGATCCTGATTTCCATCAAAAACTGATTAAGCTGATCAAAATTCATTTTTCGATTGAAACTTCTTTCCCTTGTCATAATAACGGATTAAAAAACTTATTTTTCAAAGTTGAAGAGAATTTGATGTTACTAGCTAGGCTTCTCATGAGCTGCAAAGTGAGTCGTGTGGGTTTAGGCATAAGACAGAGGTAAGGGGAAACAGAATGAGAAGGTCCCTCTTGTCATTAGTTCAAAGTTCACTTTGTTTGTGAAACAACCCCAAGTCCTCATGAGACCTAGCTGAATTTAGTGTTTAAATATATTAAATGCATCTAGATTAAATTGAGTTGGTTATTCCACACTAAGTGAAGTCTTAATTTGCTTGAATTATCCTGTTGCTTCTTAATTTGTATAAATGTGTTGGTCATTCCATATTAAGTGAAGTCTCAATTTGCTTGAATTATCCTGTTGACTTCTTTATTTGTATAATTTTCTGCATAGCTAAGTGCATCAGTGTCTGGTATGCTCAGTTACATGTGTTCTTGTTCTTTGTTATGCAAGGAAGAAAATGAAACACCTGGTTGGACTCAATTGAAGCTTCCTGGTCAGGCTCCTTCCTCTCGATGTGGCCATTCAGTTACATCTAAAGGGCACTATGTAAGTCTTAAGGTTGATGATGCCTTTTCTATTGATACATATCAGCCTTGAGATTTTATGAGAAGATGTTAATATTTGATGTTGCATCCAGTACACTTCAGTATTGTACACCTGTACATACTCTCTTGGGAGTTGGGACTCCAAAAGATTCTACTTGAACATTTTCTTGGATTTCAAATAAATATCTCATGGCTTATATTCTGATTAAGTTTCAAAACTGATTTTGGTTTGACTTCTCCTTTTAGATACCTACGAGAAATAGACGAGTTGTAGTTTTATTTGGCAAGTTACCGAAGCTAAGTACTTACCTAAGAAGATGGGTCTAAAATGTTTATCCCGGTTTGGTTGTTGATAATGATGGGAATGATAATAAAAAATTTAATGTAATTTAACTAGAAAAACTATTTGACATGTTTTATGATCATGCTTGTCCTACTCTAAGCATTCATTTTCTTCACAATCCATTATCATCTATTACCACTTGGAAAAGTGATATGAGGTGGTGATGGAAAATAATGGTGAAAACCACATGTGTGGAGCTCTTTTCTACCATGAGAATGACATAACATATTTTTCTGAAACTCGTTCCTTTTATCACCTTTTAATACTAATGACCAAATGCCCTGTCAAAGTATTATGATATTTGAATTAATAGGTCGGTTTGAATTGATATTCACCTAAGTCAATCAAAGTAAATTTTATCTAAAACTTTTTTGCGAGAATGTTTTATAGAGAAAGTGCTACTAGAGTGCAAGATCAAATCTATACCGCAACTATTAAATTACTTGTCAGTTATAAAATAAAACTTTGAGCTTGACGTGAAATCCCAGCCTTTTGATCCAAATAAAAACCCATTAGTTATAGCTGTGTTTCTTGTCCTTCCTGTCTAGTGCCTAAGTGTGCCTTGTCCTCACCTTACCTTTACTCACTTTTTTTTACAGATTAAGATCACAACTTTTGGGTACTTAGATTGTATCCAAGGATTAGGTGAGGGCTATCCACCTTTTATGCATTGAGCTTGAATGAATCCAAATTGAAATGAACTTGAAGAATTTGTTGTGCAGTAGGTTTTGGACCATTGACCTACACGAAAAGCATTAGGTATCTGTCATGAATCGGGTCAAAGGGTCGAAAAGCATTTTCGACATTTCATATTAATTAGTGCTTGTACTTTGTACTTAGAATAGTTATCTTTTAATTGTCTTTTGGGGGCTAAGGCTATATATAGAGCCACCCTTGTAACAATTCATTAGCTTTTGATTAATTGAATAATAAAGGAAGTGTCCTTTTGGGAGTTAGTGGGCGGACTCAAAGTGTCCATACTATCGGTTTCGGTAACAATAACATGCTTGCATCAAAGCAAGACAAAGACGCATAAGGATATGTATTTAAGACAGCAAGAATGGGTGTGTTACCCTGGTTGCTTTTTTCATGGACCAAGCCAACCCTATTTTTTTGGGAGAATAACCCAAACCTAAGAGATGTTACACAATTAAGTTTTCACACTATGAGATGGCATGCTATATGAATAACTAGTTCCTTGAGAAGCTTCAGCTTTTGACTTTATCCTCTTTGTAGTTTTTAATTGAACTAAAACCGAAAAATATTAAAATTTGCCCGCAAAGATTTGAAGGCAGTAAAATATTTTTAGCTTTACTTAATAAATGCAGTTTGATCTGTCCTTAGACTTTCAACTTCTGCATATCATTCTTTGTTGATATAAGAAATAAGCAATTAGAACTATGAGCTTCCAATGGTTTTTTGTCTCTTGGTTTGAAGGATAGAGAGTGGTGTCTTTTTTTACTAGTGCAATAATAGTCAAACATATGAATCGTTATGCTCTAGCCTTGATATGATCAGTCACCTGTGTAGAATTTAATTACGTGTGGTTCTTGTTTATACCGGTCTTTGAAACAAAATGCTATTGCATTATTATGTCCCTTTCATGTTGATACTTGAGTATCCAATATCCAAGCACATTCTGTTACTCTATGTCCTTAAGTTATTCTTAATTTTCTGGAGCTGACTGCGATAATTTGTGTATGATGTATCAGCTATTACTATTTGGAGGACATGGGACAGGTGGTTGGCTTAGTCGCTATGACATTTACTACAATGATTGTATTGTTCTAGACAGAGGTGAGTGCTTCGTTTGCTAGTCCGTTTACTATCTAGTACCCACTACCCAGCAATATTTGTTATCCCTGTTGAAAAATATATGCATTAGGTTTTGACTGAACTGACGTATCTAGCATAAAATAGCTAATTCTGTGCACTGTCCAAGAAAACTGGTATTCCTTTCTATTATAATGTTTATCATTATGTCATTCGAACCTCTGGTTGCAACTTGATGGTATTACTTCAGAGCCTGGTTAAGTTTGAGGAGCGTCATTGTTCCTCGGTATAGTTGTAGGCTAGTAGCTTTTATGCTTGTTGATATGTTTCATTTTGCTAAATTTTAAATGGTGTTGTTTTTGTGCAGCTGTTTTCATTTGTGTTTTGTGAGAGTTTAGAGTTCTTTCTAGTAGCAATTACAAATTATACTCATTTAATGTTTTATCCATGAACACTTGATCGTTATTTTTCTCCTTACATCAATTTGTTTTATTGTATGTTTGCATGATTAGTGTCAGTGCAGTGGAAACGGTTACCTATAAGCAATGAGTGCCCACAAGCAAGAGCATATCATACCTTAACCTTAATTGGTTCACGCTATTTGTTATTTGGTGGCTTTGATGGGAAATCTACTTTTGGTGACTTTTGGTGGTTGGTTCCTGAAGGTATTCTAAATGCCACCAATTGACTCTTTTTTTTCTTCTGTTCGTATAATTTATTAAACTATCAGTGGTTGACAAGTGGGAATGGGACTGAGGGTAGAATGAGTTAGAAATTGTGAATGGGAATGGAAAAGTTTTAGCCATGTCTTTATTTGGTTTGGGATTAGATTGTGAATACATAACTCATCTTCCTGACTAATATTTTCATCCTTTGCTTTTACTAACGGAAAAAATGTCAATTTATCCCTTTTTCTAAGTCCCATTTCTATTACCTACCCCTCAAATGACTTGAATTAGAGGGAATGTTTTGCGTAAAACTCTTAAAGCTCTTTGCTACTCCTTCACATTCCTTACAAACAAACATGGAAAATCCTATGTCTCTGAATCTCAAGTCCTATTCCCAAGTATATGTCCACAATACAAACACCTCCAAACGTCATAATCCTCAATTCTTCTTATTTGAACAATTTCTGTTTCAAGACACAAGGTTGTGCTTTAATTTCTTACCTTGATAAGATAGTCAGTAGTAACCCGTAGATTTGACTTTTTTAGAACATTACTGTGAATCCAAATATTTTCCTTTGCAACTAAAATGACTTCACTCTACTGATTTTTAGATGATCCCATTTCAAAGCGATTGAATCCATCTTTGCCAAAACATCTTCATCGGGACAAAGGAGAAGCCACATCAGATTTGACATTGCAGTCAGTTGTGAAGGTAATATGTGGATCTTCTTGCCTAGCTTTGACTTGATGAATTGTTTTGACATTGAATTATTGGGAACTCTGCCCGTACATTTTCAATTTTCTTTAAAATGAGTTTTTATCTAAGTATTGCCTCTCAGTGGTACGGGTTTGGACTGTGGGGGCATGGCTGCACACATCTAAGACTCATTAGGCCTTCTAGGGGCAGGATCAATAGTCATATTTAATTTTGTTTTCTGATTATGAGTGGCATTTATTTTTTTCATAATTCTTATACTCAGATAGCGCTATTAGTTTTTCAGAAATTTGACTGAAAGAAAAATGATCTGGAATTGTATTAAGTTAGCTAATGACTGGTTTTCCATGATTAAAAAAAATGTGAATCCTTTTCTCGAGTACATCAAGTGCATATGCTATTTCATCACTACCTTATTTAGTCATTCGTTTTTAAGCTTTAGCTCATCTCTCTTTCTACTTATCCACGGTGAAGCATAGACAATTCAAATATAAGTAATTTACCTCATAATCTTATGTCATGTACTCATAAAATTGTTGTACTAAATTTGAATTTTGTTACTATGCAATCATTAGAGCACATGCTAATGCCTAATTTCCTTGCTTAGTTTCACTGTTTGGATGTTATATTTTGCTTTATTCATTAGAGCACATGCTCGTGTGTATCTTCCCTGCATAGTTTCACTGTTTGGATATTATATGCGCAGTCATTACTCTATATTGATCCTTGAAAAGGTTAAACCATCAATCCAATAAAAGCTTAGTAATATGAACTTGATTTCTGAAGATCTTAATAGTCGTTTGCTTTCTGTTGTGAGACGCGTTTAAGTGTATGCTCTCCAATTATTCGAACACTGGAGGGAAGTGGGAAATTAGGAAAGTGATCTTTATATCTGCTCATCCTGCTTGACTGTATTGGTTGTATTCTCAGCTTTTTACTGAGCAGGCTCTTCCAATTTAATGTGTAGGAAAGCCAGCAAGAGTCTGCAATCTCTGAACTACAAAGAAGATTTAAAGCTTTTCCCTCATCTTTGAGACCTGAGGTTCAGATTTTGGATGAGGCAAAGGACAAGGAACTTCATGATCTAGCTTTAAAGTTCATGGAAGAAAGAGGAGCTAATGATTCTAATCCTGATGAAAATTCACTCCCACAGGTGGGTTAATTTACTATATTTGTTCATGGATAAATGAAGATGAAGCGTAAAAACTTAAATTGTTGCTAACTTTTTTAGTTAACTTCTCTTCTATTGCATATTACCTTACTTCATCCTGGGTGGGAGTAGGCAATTCAAATGCTTCGTGCTCATTGGAGGAATGTTGACCCTAACCTTATTGAGCTAATACAGCTTGGGCCCCTGCTTCGTGACTATCAACGGTTGATTAAGCATTATTATTTGTAAGACCATCCTTTACTTGTTACTTTGCTGGCACTCAATTATTTATTTTCCTCAAGTTTGATGCTAGAAACGTTTAAGCAATGTGTGAGCAAAACATAATTTGATAGGTAGATTGTAAAATTTCTTTTCTGTTTCATTTTGCTTCCGAATTTGTTGATGGTGCAGAAAGAAAAAGATGAATCAGGAAAAGCAGAACAGAATCAAAGTAGAAATTGCTTGATTCAAGTTGTGGAGTCGAGTGATAACCTTTTCTCCATCTCATTTGCTTTGTCATTTTTGACATAAATCAATTGCATAAAACTTTAAAAGGCTGGCAATCTACTGTCAATTGTGCACTACAATGTTGCATTTGATTCTCCCATAATATCCTTTGCCACTCAAGAGATATCAGATACCATCATTTCTTCGTCTAGGTGGAGTCAGCATCCACTTGGCTTCTCAGTCACCTTCTTTAACAACTCAATTGACAAAGAATCTAATGGTCCCTTCTTCCAGGCTCCACCATCTTACTCTACGTTATCCTTGAAATCTCTTTTTCTTGGAGCTTAGCATAAGAACTTCAAAGATTAACAGTGTCCGAAAAAAGATAGTTTTGATGAAATTTGGTTCACTTATGCATCTTACTCACTGTCATTCTAGTAAAACTCCTAAGTTTTAACTTACAAAATTCTTTAACTTATGGGGGAGACAAATTGCTGGTCCAAGGAGGATCCCATACCTAATTACTATCAGTATTTGAGTAATTGAAGCGTTAACTTTTGATCTCTTTCAAGAAAGTCTCCATTTTATTGGTTCATTCTGCTTCATTACTATTTTTCCTTTCCTCTACATAAGTGGAGTTCTATACTTTCTACAGAATATGGCATTTTGAAATAAAAATATGATTGAGCTTATTTATATGTTTATTTTCTTTCCACAATAGTTGATTATCAGCCATTTAGGTCATTTTCTAATTGTTTACTTGATTTTATGTATGTTTTGTGTGTTTCAGGGACAGTTTTAGCTCTGAATTTACTTCTGCATCGCTGGGATTGTTCTCTTCCAGAAGTTCTGCTTTTCGATTCTATCATCTCAAAGAGGCTTCTGAGGTATGAGAAAATCCATCTCTTTTCTTTTACAGAAGGTAGTCATTGTTCCATTTTGCCTGGAAGTTTTAATTAAATTTCCATATCACTATCTATGCCTGGGAAGTGGAAACACACCAACCAACCAAGAAAATCCATGAATTCCGAGGAAACTTTCTAGGGTTTTTGGAGTTAATTAAATGTTCATAATTTCATTGCAAAAGATAAGATTTTGCCCGTTCTAAGCGTAAATTGATGAATAAAATTTGTGAGTCTGGTCATACAAGGGTACAATTGCCTATATTCGACCCGCCAAACTCTACCTAGGTGAGAGTCAATCAAGGACATAGTGATATAAATATTGATATATTTTATGTATCCTAATACTTCTCCAACGATTGGAACCACCAATTCTCCACTCATAGTCTCATACATTTATAAGTTATGTTTTAGTTCCTATTAAATCACCCCGTCTCTTGGAGGAAGGCAAAGAATTGTGGGTCGTATTGGGGGCTTGGGCTGGCGCAGGCTTGGGTTGTGTCATGTTGGCAATGTTCAATATGATTGGATCAGCTTACACAGATTATAACATTTAAAGGCAACCCTTAATTCAAAGGAAAGTAATTTTCCAGACGGAAGGAGTAATAGTTAAGATAATTGGTCTATTAAAAACTTCATTTTGTATGCAGTTGCGTATGGATGATATTTCGACATTGCTGGTGGAGTATAGAGAGCTTCTGGGTAAATGATATTGGTTTCGGGCTACTGTGAAATAGAAATGAAGAGACATATTCAGAGCAAATCTCACTATATAGGGCCAAAAGTCATGGTTTGTCATCCATTGAAGATATTAATATGCTGCCTGCTGAAGGCAACAGTTGATCTGGAGATAAACCAATAATTCATGTGGTTCTGATTTTTATAAATGTCATGTAATCTTGTGCTTTTGTGCCTTTTCAAAATTGTGTTAAAAATCTACATCAAAAATGTTGTGTTAAAACATACTTGGCACATTGTTTGGACATTAGACTTTTTTTTTATTATTTGAAGGTAAGCTAAAAAATCACTACAGCTAGGGGAGAGAAGGTGAAAATCGACCCACAAAAATGAATGAGAAAGTCCTTACCACTAAGTTAGCTCATGATTTGCGTTTGGACATTAGACCTGAATGATTTTATCCGATTTTGAGATCAACAAATATCATGTTGGTTCCTAACTTATGTACATGAAATTGAAGCTTTGAACTACATTTTTTAATACGCGTCATACAAGAAGTAATTTCTCACAAACAAATATTTCAAGAGTTATGACTAATGAGTTTATGACTTTAGACTTAACTATTTATGGTCGAGAACCCTTCTAGACGCACTAAAAGCTTTTTCAAAGGCAATGGATGACACTTTGTAAAAATGTCGTCATAAGCGGACTAAGGTAGGCGGAGTGGGGCATTGATTCTACTCAATTTAATAAAATTTATTTTTCTAGTTATACTTTTTGGAAAAGTTACTTAGAATAATCTAACCTTTTATTGATTTTCTTATAATAATTCTAATTTTTGATTAATCATGAATAATTCGAATTTTAGGGATACTTACCTGAAAATATTATTGCTCAAATGTTGACTGGTTTTTGCTGGTTATTTGCCACACAAATAAAAGAAAAATAAAACAAAAAATTAAAATATTAAAAACTAAAAGTTAAAATCAAAAAATATACCTAATCGATTCCTTTTTTATTTTTTTATATTTTTATAATTTAATTTGTATTTACTTTTTTAATTTTTTATTTAAAATGACTTGTTATATAAGTAAGATGTTACCTTAATACATTTTTAGCAAACATTCCTTATAGTTGGAATTATTAATGGTTAATCAAAAAATTAAGACAATTATAGGAATATCAGTAAAAGATTGAATTATTCTAAGTAATTTTTCCTATTTTTTTTTAAATTTAAATTAATAAGTTTTAGTAGGCTATTTTGCCCTACCAATTTTCCAAAGATTTTAGTTTGGTTTCGGCTTTGTACTTTTTTAATATGTAATCTTCATAATTTTTCGAATAATTAAAATAAAAATATTTAATATCAAAATATATACATTAAATTACGTGAAAAAAAAAATGTAGTAAGTATTAATAAAAGTGTGTCAAATATAATTGCCGCTAGTATAGAATGTTATTGGTTTGTGAATTCCACCAATCGAAAATATCGATCTTTTAGTTTTTCTAATCTATCCATGTTTTATACATTATTTTACCTTTGTAATTTCTTTAAGATTGTTTCATAATCCTATGAATAAGCAAATTTTATTTACTCCTTTGACCTAAAATCAAAATTTTAATTTGATATCTAATATAGACAATTATAGCCAGTTTAATATACTTAATGCAAATTTATTTTATTATATGTAACTCTTATCTTTAATTTTTACGAATCCAGACACTACTTAATTTTTGTTCTAACCTACACCTTTTACCCCCCACTTTACTAGCCCTCTAACATATCAAAATTGGTGTATACTATTTTAATATATTATTTTATAAGCGAAAGAGAAAATGTGTTAATAAAAACTAAAGAATAAGCGTAAATCTTATAAAAAATATAAATAAAGAAATTTAGTAAGATGAATTAAAAATTAGTTACTCTCCTGTGAGATGTTCTTAGTTGTGCAACTGGTCTAAGCTCGATAATTTTTTTAAAAATATTCTGACATACTAATTTTCAGACTTAAAAGGACAATTTCAACACATAAAAATTCAATTTTAAGACTGAAAAGGTCAATTTCAAAGTTTTTAATATCCCTTTAATGTTTTAGTCATCTTATTTTAAAGTTAAAATGAGAAATTTAAGTCTTGCAATTGGTTTTTTAAGTCTTAAAATATGTTTTTTAAGTATCGCAATTAATTTTTTAAGTCTTAAAACTGTCAAATTCAATGACTTAATTGTCAATTTGAAATCATTGAAATGGTATTTTAAGTATTCAAATTGGTCTTTTAACTCTTAAAATTGACATTTTAATTTGTAAAATTGGTAAAAAAAATATATATAATTAGGCCGGCCCAGTATGATGCGTCTCACAAGTGAGACGGTCTACTCAAGTTTTTGTGATTAAAAAGAACATCAAGTCTTATGAGTACATCTCAACATGAGACAAGTCCATGTAATTAACCTTTTAACTTATCATTTTAAGATTGTAAGTGATCACTTCAAAAATTATCACTTTAAGACTATAAAAATAAACACTTTAGAACCATGAGTAATCACTTTAAGATAATGTATAATAAATTAATGGAAAATTTGATTTTAAAAGTACGAACTGTAACTCATTTGCTTTTAAAGGTTTGAACTATCATATATTTTTCAAAAGCTTGAACTTTGGGGTGCATCTGCTTCTAAAGGTTCAAATGACCTTTAACCGGTTAAATAAGTTTTTCTTCACCAAAAACAACTTTCTTCTTCCTCATCAATGGCTTCTTTGTTTTCTTCTTCCTAATCCAAATTCAACTTTTGAGCTTTTTTCTTCCATCCTCAGCAAGCTACCCACAAATTCCACTCTTTAACCATCATTAAAGGAGTCGAACATGACAACAAATCGAATAATCCTATGCTCACCACAAACTCACCAAACACTTGAATGATTTTTGTCAGATTTTATTATCCTAAATATATTTTGCAAATTTAGAGATATCCGGTTTAATTTGTTTGGGATTACAAGTTTTTATGGTGAAGTTATAGGACCCAATTGATTATTAGGTTATAAATTGAGGAAATTAAATTGGGGAAATTAAATATGTGAAAAACCCAATTGATTATTAGGTCATAAATTGAGGAAATTAAATTGGAAAAATTAAATTGGGAAAATTAATAACACTTGATCAGCAAGCATTTTCTCTACGTTAACCCCTTCATAAAGTTATGCTATAAATACCAAAGAAAATTCTCCATTTTTCTGTTTTTCTTTTGTTATAAATTAAATTGAATGAAGGTGAGTCGTGCAAAATTAGGAATAAGAGTTTTGAGAACATTTCAACATGGATGTTATGTGTTTTAATATGCTCTTTTAAAGATTAGTACAAAAATACAAAGCAGAAAAGAGACCCCTTATACAAGAGAAATACAAAATACAAGAGCAATGGACAAAAATACAAATAACCCACACATAAGGAAAGAGATATAAAAATAAAATATATAATGAATCAATGCTCTTCAATAGGAGGTGGATAGTTCATCATCTTTCATTATTTTTCTACGGTTTAATTACAAATAGTTAAGAAATAGTGAAAGGAAGAAATACTGAAGATGCCATTCTTGACGGATGAAGAAGACTTGGTTGAGTAGAAAAATCAAATGAAGAAAACAAAGGGAAAAAGGAGGTAACCTCATAGTCTAGGCTATCAAAATCGGAGGAATCTTTAAAAGCGGGTGCATCTTAAAGTTCGAGCTTTTAAAAAACAAATAAAAGTACAAACCCTTAAAAGCAAATAATCTAAAGTTCATACCTTTAAAATTAAATCTTTTTAAAATTAATCTAATAATTATATTTCACCATAAGACCGGATCATTTTAAAATTTAAGTTAAAAAAATTGCACCAAATTTGGTAGGTGGGACCGTGGGAGGCGTAGAATCGAAGTGATGTCGCATTAACCCTTTTTTGCTATTTTGGCTTCGGTGTCGGAAACACGGAACTCGGGAGGTCCGAAGAATAGCAAGTAACCAGTTTCTCTCTCATTGCTCTTGCTGCTGTACACTTTCGAAGAAACAATGGCAGCTAACTTGGAAGACGTACCCTCCGTTGATCTCATGACCGAGCTTCTTCGTCGTATGAAATGCTCTTCTAAGCCTGACAAACGCCTCATTCTAGTTGGTAATATTCTCATTCTTTATTTCTCAATTTCTAGATCTATTTTCTTCAGATCTCTTCCATTAGGGTTTTTGTAGAAATGCGATTTGAATGTTAATTTCAGTACCGATAGTTTGTAATTAACCTTGGTGCTTTTGATGGAATGCATGAAATGGGTCATCTTTTTCATTGCTAACTAATTACCTGCTTAAGTTCTTGATTTGAAGTGGCCATTTTGCTTGTATCTTTGTATATTTTTTGCAATTGGAGTTGTGAGGTTAATGGAATAGTGATATTGACCTAAATCTGACCGCTTAGGATTTAATGTTGTTGGGAGTGAGGTGCAATTGCAATTCGGATTTATGTGATTTTAGATTGAGGAGTTCCTCTAAGGTTGAAGGGGAAAAATTTTAGTGCACTTTCATTAGAGCAGCGTTACTAAATGAGTAAAAATGTTGGGCCTTTGAAAACAGATAAGGAAAATTGAGATGCCTGATATAAGGCAGGGGTTGAAAGTTGCAAACATTGAAGAGAAGATGAAAGATATTCTTTGGAAAGATGCACTAATAAAAGTGGAAAGTTGGAATTAGGGTGATTTTAAAAGAGGAAGAAAGAGGTTGAGGATACCTTGGATTGTCGGAATGATGACGATATAAGAAATTTAGTACTAGACACTAGAAGTCCGCATGGTAGAGAGAGTTGTGCATGGAGGAGGAGAATTTATGTTGATGTTCAATGTGACTAGATTATTGGTTCATATAGCCGACCATATGATATTAAAGCTTTGGCTATTTGGCATTGTTGTTATTTTTGGTGTTGTGAGGTTTTGATTGGTGCCCATCTAGCGTTTCTTCTTGTTTATGCATGACTTATTTTTTTCTGGATTGTTTGATGTGTAGAGCTTTGCCTTGTTTTATTGAATTGAAGAGGTAGACGGATGCTCTAGTTTGAGGAGATGGAACATTACTCTTGCTTGAAAGGTTTATTGTGTCATTTTTCCTCATCTATAGGTCTTAATATGTGATACTTCTACAAATATTTTCTCATAATATATTTAAAACATTATTTATGGAATTTGAGTGGTTTTTGTTGTAAGCATTTTGATTTTGAAAACACGAGTTTTATTTATCTGGAAATGAGATTGCTTGAAATACTAATTGTCCCCTTAAATAATTGTTGATCCTAAAAACTAAGTGTAGCATATATCTTAGATTGGCTGCTGGGATAATAATTATGTTAATGGGAGTTGTTTCTTCACGCTTGATCTGTTAACTTTTTTACTTTCTGTTTCACTTTGTGGACAAGATCTGCTGTTTGTTTTAGGCTGGTTTAATTTAGCTCGAGTGCTCGACAGTGTTTTGAAGTTCCCATCTTTTTAATGAGTAAAAAAGACAATAAATATAGCAGATCTGATTGCTTTTTCATTGTTCTTGGTTCAAGCTTTATTGAGTTTGAATTCTAGTTTGATAATCATCATGTGGAACTGGTTTTCAGGACCCCCTGGATCGGGTAAAGGTACTCAGTCACCACTTATTAAGGATGAGTACTGTTTGTGTCATCTGGCTACTGGCGACATGCTGAGAGCTGCAGTAGCTGCTAAAACTCCTCTTGGGACAAAGGCTAAAGAAGCGATGGATAAGGTATTAATGTGGCAAATTTTCATAATTTTGATATTGATTGGTTTAGTATGTAGTTCAACTGACATGTTCTGTTGTTTGGAAGAAAATAAAAAGATGAATTAACATCATGTTTTCAAATACTCAGGGAGAACTAGTCTCTGACGACCTGGTTGTCGGGATCATTGGTGAAGCGCTAAAGAAGCCTTCTTGTCAAAAAGGTTTTATTCTAGATGGATTCCCAAGGACAGTGGTCCAAGCACAAAAGGTTTGTTTCTTTTAGTTTTTTCATATACTTGATTGAATATAAATCTTCTATTCTTGTAGCATACAGTGGTTGGTTCCGTAACTGGTAAATTACTAAATTCACTCTGTTCTCTGTATCAATGCAGCTGGATGAGATGCTGGAAAAGCAAGGAACAAAAATTGATAAAGTGTTGAACTTTGCTATTGATGATGCCATTTTGGAGGAAAGAATTACTGGCCGCTGGATTCATCCCTCAAGTGGTCGGACATACCACACCAAATTTGCTCCTCCAAAAGTACCTGGGGTGGATGATGTAAGATCTCTGATGATACCAATGTGTTAAAATTTTCATCTGCACTACATGTGATGATGTGCTTTATGGTTTGGTGATGGTACTTCTGCTTGTATATAAGGCCGTAACTTGGATAGTCTAAAACTTGTTGGACTAAAACCATCGAGGTCAAATTGTTTGTTTGCTTTTTTGCAAGTCGAAACTCATTACAGTCTGAACAAAAGTTATGTCAACATTTGTTTTCCGAATCTACTGATTTTGGACCCACATAACATTAGATGAAAAGAACAGTAAAGCTGGTGACAACAAAGTAGACCATCTTACATACTCCGTCCCCTAAATTAATAACAAACTTAACAAGAACAATTGTTGTTTTGTTATAAGAAGAATAAGACTAAAATTTTCAAAAAGTGTGGATGAAATGAAGAGAGATTAGAATAAATGTGGATGAGAATTGATGAGAGTACAGCCATTTCACAAAAGAGAAAAAGTATCAAATTCAGTGAGACAGGCTGATGTGGAAATTGTTGCAAATTCAAGAGGACATATGAGTATATATATATATATATATATATATATATATATATATATATATATATATATATATATATATAGTATAACTGTTAATAAGACCTGCACGCTTAAAACCAGTCAATTGACTGTTATTTGGCAAATTTTGGCGGGCTTTTAGCGCTGTAGTTACCATACTTTGTTTTACTTGACCTCTGCATGCAATTGCAAAAGAAAAAGAAAATCAATAAAATTGCAAATCTTAATGCTTTTATATGAATTCAGGTTTATATATTTATTAGAAGTTTTCAATTTAAGTTTGGGGTTTGGACTTTGGACTAAAATGGTCAGCTTTAAATCCACTCTAAATACCCAAAACAATTTTGATTCATTTGGATTGCACAAGTTTCTATCAGACTTTAGACTCATTCATTTATTCTTTTTAATGTGATTCTATTTTTTATTGCATGCATACCTTAATCTTGTTTGGAGCGTGTAAAATTATATTATGTAATTTTTTTCGAATTGTCATCTATAATTGTTTATCTTCTACTTATTCCATGTGGCATGAGTCTGCTGCAAATGACTTTATTTTTTCCTTTTTTTATTAAGAGTCTAACTGTCTGGGACTTACAGTTCTTTATATGACATTTTCTTTGTGCATTTAAGGTAACGGGAGAGCCTCTTATTCAGCGCAAAGATGACACTGCAGCTGTTCTGAAGTCTAGGCTCGAGGCTTTCCACCGACAAACTGAACCAGTATGTATCTTATTCCCCTCGTCCCCCCACCCCCCCCCCCCCCCAAAAAAAAGTTATCTAACAATATAAGTAAATGAATAGGAATATGAATATTGTTAATATATCGTTGTACATGGTATCAATTTGTATTTATATCTTGTCAAAGTAGTTAACCTTCCTAGAAAAATCATCTTGCAGATATTACTGACAAGAAAGATAACATAAAAATGGAACTGCACAACAATAGATATCATAATTTCATAGTGTTACTACTAGAGAAGCACACTACTTGCTAAAAATGGCCTATCTAAATAGTAAAATTACTTGCAATAATTCTATTACTTGGGAAAATAGAGAAGTAACAAGAATGTAAAGAGTTAGTGATGAACTTTTGAAATTTTCAAAATCAGTAAAAAATAAAATGAAATGTACCCTCTAGCTGGATAAAGTGAGATATCATGCTTTTACAAAGTTCATGTATAGAGCTTATAAGTCACGTTTGCTACCTCTTATATTCTAAGTAAATGTAAAAAATAGAATGAACGTCCCTGAGTATAAACAGAAAGAGCCCTACCATCTACAACTTAGTTCTGTGTTAAGATATGGTGGTAGCTATAAACAATTATAATGCCATTGCTCAACTTGCAGGCTTGCTTAGTGGCAGCCTAAACACTCACCATGCACACAGGATTTCCATGTTCCATTATCTCTATTACTTTGGTGTTTTAAAAAGTGTGAGGGGCGGTCTTAGGCCATATCAAGTTGAGAGGCATGACTTGGGAAACCATGTTTTCAAGTTGTCTCCAATTCTTTAGATATTAGGGATAACAAAGACAAGTTTCATTTCCTGATGTTTTTTTTTTCGAAAAATCAAAATATACCATAACATTGGCTGCAATCTCATTAAGTCATAAAGGATTGAAAGCGATTTCAGATTGATTGTCATTTGGATGACATCATTGTATAAGAAGTTAAGTGAAAGCTTCACAAGCACGTGAGATCAAAATGGAATTTTTAAAATTAGTTAGTTGGGATTATGTTAACAAGATGTCTAGGTACATGAAAACATTACTTTCACTAGTATTCTTCTTTTACATGAGAGCCTCCATGTGTCTTAATATTACCCTGATTGACTTGCATTTAGCTATAGCCTACAAGGATATATTGGCTTACATCTCTGTGAAGCTCGGAACTCTGGGGTAGAAGGCGGGCGATGGGTTATATAATACCCTTGGGCGCGAACACTATAACATCTTTAGGTTGTGATAATGCTATTAAGATGCCAAGTAACATAGATCAACACAACTCGAGATCTTGAACAGAGAGGAAAATCGAGTAGATTGGTGTAGCTGTAACAGATAGGGAAGGGTATATTCATAACTGAACATGGCTGCATAGTGAACACTATACTATTATTGGGCTGTGTACATCTGATCCTCTCAAACACCGCAAGACTGTAAGAGTCCCTTAATGACGTTGGGGGTAATAGAAAGTTGTTCTTCAAAATCTAATACTTCTGCTATTAGTTCTTTTTTACGAAAATCCTTTGTAAGTCCGATAATTTTACTGCTAGTAAATGTATTGCATCATGAATAGATCCATTCTATTAAACCTTAATAGGGCATACCTTGTGTTTAGTGTGATATCTTCAAATCTTTCCGTTTGAAGTACTTGAAAATTTTAGTTTTAGATGCATTTGTCGACATACTTCATTGCACTTTTCGGAAGGCAATTTTCATTAACAGTTGACGTGCTTTGCTATAGGTTATTGATTACTATGCCAAGAAAAGTGTTGTGGCTGACATTCATGCCGAAAAACCACCAAAGGAAGTCAGTGAAGCGGTGAAGAAGGCATTATCGTGATTAAATCATTTTATCGGATCAGAATCTTTTATCTAAAATGTTTTTGAGATTTTGATATGTACACTCTCATTTATGGGGTCGAGTTTCATGCTCCCCTCGAGTACTCTTCATACATTTTGATGCTGAAAACAAGTTTTTACCATTCGCTATGAGGTCTAGTTGTATGGCGAAAATAATTAGGAAGACAATTACTTTTCATGAAATTTTGGGACTACTGTTTGCTGTAACACAAGGCTGGAAGTTCATTTAATCATATTTAGATACCTTTTTTAAGGTGTAGAGAACCACAGACATAAATCATATATGGAATCAGTTCCAGATTGTTGATACAATGTCTTCGTAACACAGCTCATCATTGTCATTGTCATCATACCCGATATATCTCATGGGCCATGATAATGGAAAATTGGCCAATTTGAGGGGTAGACAAGTGAAAATTTGAAATTAGTAAACGTTTTTCAATAAAAATAAAGTAAAAAACTAAACTTGGAAAAAAAATTTAACTCCTAAAATAAGTGTTTCCAGCCTGAAGTTAAAGTAAGGATTTTATTCGTAGTTACTAATAACGAACATAGGAAGAAAAGGTCAAACATATTTGTTAATTTTTTTTGGTTAAAAAGATTTGTTCTCTAGTTAATGTAATTTTAAAAAAATATAAATATTATTTTCTCTTGTTAGCAAATAAAGGTGAATGTAATTTTTTTTTTCTTTTTTGACTTGTTCTTCCTTCTAATTTCTTTTTTATTTTCTAATTTCTCTCCTAAGTCCTAATATATTTTGTTGATTAACTAATTTAAATTTTTACTGTATTTACATATTACAAATTTATAGCTAATATATAAGAAAAAAATATAGTCATATGAGATTTTATTTTATTTGTTTCGCCACATATTTTCATGATATGAATTTTTATAATATTTAGTTATGTATAACTTCATATATAAACAACTCAACAAACACATTAGGCTGCGCAAAAAGGTGTTTGGAAGCAACTGAAAAAAAGAGAAAGTACTCCCACCTCGAGATGAATCAAATAAAATTTACTTTATATTTTAACTTATATATTAAATTTAAATAAAAATTAAAAAATTATTAATAAATAGTGTAAAAAATATAATTCACAATTTATCCGAATATGAGAGAATAGCACAATGCCATTAATTGAGATGACGTAAGTGGGGGTAGTGGTTATAGTCAAGTAAGTGGTGGTAGTATAGTCAAGCTATTTGTAAAGCTACTTTTATCACGAAGTTGCATAGCAACCCAGTATCAACCATTAACCTAATATTTACTCACAAATCACAATCAATTTCTCATGAATTACGACCCCCAATTTCTTAATCGATGCTATCTTCATGTTCTCAATCTTCCCAATTTTGAAAATAATTTTACTACTCAGACTATCTGTTAATGGTAATTTTACTTCATGGTTACTTCTTTGAATGATTCAGATCAATTTTGAAGGGTTTTTTTTTCCAAGAATTTTATAGATCAGTTACTCCAATCAATAAGGTTTGATTGACACTTACTTTTTTACTGCCATTTCCGGCTAAATATGGTTTTATTTGATCATGGATTTGTTTTCATTTTGATTTAAGGTTATAATACTATCTTTGTTAATTAGGGTTAGGGTTCATGCACCAAGAATCAAAGTACTTCATCTGGTTGATGTGTTTTTTAGGGGTGTTTTATGAAATTAGTGGTTGATTGTATCTAAAATACTCCAATCTGGTGTTTACTAGGGTTTTTGTACAAAAAAAATAGTTTTGGTTGTCGGTAATTCGAGTATTAAATATGTCTAGAAGATCTGAAGATTTAAGGATGAAGACTTCAATTGTCTCTACAAGAGATCGGCGTGATGATATGGATGAGGAACCCTATTTTGTATCACGTCGTGGAAGTAGTGTTCGAGAAGAGCTACCTTTGCGTTCTAGGCGAAGTTTAAGTCCTCAAGAAGGTGTCGAAAGGAGTCGGAGACCTATGGTTAGAGAACGAAGAAGTAATTCACTTGAAAAGAGGAAAAATTATGATGTACACATTGATCAAGTTCGTCGTGGTGGTCATATGCTGTCAAGATCACCTCCAATTGAGCATCCGCAAAAGAGGCAACAGCTTATGGATGAAAGGGCTTTTGTAACAAGTCCAACTTCGATGAGATTACAAAGGAATTTTGAGTATGTTGAGTATGAAGATTATAATAATTTGAACTCAAGATCTAGGAATTTATACACTTATGATGGTCATAGTGAAGTTGTTAAACATAAGGATTATAGTACAAGAAGATCTGGCTCAAGTGGGCATAGACTTTTGGTTGAATCGATTCCTTTTGAGGATACTGTGGAGAGAGATGTTGGGTTGCGCCCGAATTATGTAATTGCTTCTAGACATGTTGAACCAAGTGGGAAGTACTCAACTATGGATATGCACAGAGTGAAGGATGGAAAAACTAGGTATCAAGATGTGATTTCCAACGAAAAGTTGGTTAAGGAGATTCACTACAAGGATGGTGAACAATCTGCACATTATGCTAGAGATAGTCAGTATATAGATCATCCACTATCTCAAACCAAGGACTATGGAGGTGAAGAGTTACTAAAGAATAATCCAAGCACCTCCTCGAGTATTATAGTGAGAGGAGAATATGTGAATAAGATCCGGGATATTCGTACACTATCATCTGATGGGTATCCAAAACGCTATGGAAAAAATTTAGAACATCATGTGAGTGATGAGTATGGTCCAAGGATAGTGTCAGACACTAGGAGAGGATATGAAACAATATGTAGGGATGCCAAATGTTATGCTTGTGATGCATACCAAGCTTCTAGGTTGGAGCATAAAGAATATATGTATCCTGAAGTTGGGGTTAGAGGGGATGATGAGACTGCATATGTTTCTCAAGAACATTTGTATGGTAAGACAAAATATGCTCGTGATGAACATGTTTCGAGGGGTTTTCTTAGACCAGATCTTATGGAATCACATGAAAATATACCTAATGCTGAAGGTTCTCGAAGAATTATTAAGAATGTTGGAGCTCAAGATTTTGATGTAATCGAAAAGGAGATGGCTCCAGATTATGGGGATATAAGAAGATCTTCAGATGTTCTTATAGAAGCTGGGGATTTCTTGGACAATGGATATTCTCATGGTGAGATAACAAGAAAAGTTTCAAACCATCATCATGTGTCGGATCATGGTGGCTTGCATGAGCATGATTTTGATGATCTTCATTTGGGTCATGGTTATGGAAGTTATGCACCAGGTGGGTCAGATAGAACCAGATTGAAAAATTCTTCGGAATATAGAAATGTGGAATTGCAAAGACATGCAGGAGGATTTGAAAGAATCAAAGGTGATGAGATTGTAAATAATGACAGGTTGCTCAAACGAAAATATAGTGCAGGTGAAGAAGTAAGCAGAACGGAATCTAGAGGTGAGATGCGAAATAAATGGAATATAGCAAGTGGAAATGATGATTTCTATGAACACCATATTGAGAGGACCAGTAGGAAAGCTAGTATTACGCAATCGAAGAGGCATTCTGGAAATGAGCGCGAACAATTCTATCCAGAAACTAAGAGGTCTTCTAGGGATGAGCGTGGTCAATTCTATCTAGAAACTGAGCAAATGTCTGATGGAACCTACTGTCATAAAGACTCTAATGATGTTGGTTTGACATCATATCAAGATCAATCAGGAAATATATATGAGCATTCTGGAAAACCATTCAAAATGGGAAATAGGTATCTTAAGGGATATACAAAATCTGAACCTTCTAAAAGCTACAGTCATGTGCACCATACACATCAAAAGACTAATCACTACAAGCACCAAAGTCTTGGTCAAAGGAATGAAAATGATAATACTGTGGCAATACCTGCACAGGTTGTTGACGTACCAGACGAATCTAGGGCTCTATGGAAGTCTGAGCCTCTGGAGGATTCTGATGGTTTTAAGCAGAGAATACAAACAGCATTTTTAGACTTCTCCAAGAGATTTAATGAGAACCCAACTGCTCGAAAGCTGTACAAGGAGGACGGAAAGGCGGGTAGTCTGTTCTGTGTCGTGTGCCGTCGAAGGTCTGTCTTCTTCAAAGAACTGATTTTTTTTGATAATGATGTTCATGTTGTTTTTCTGAGTTATTCTTGGTGCCTAGGTTAGTACTTTGTTCAATTGATGCATGTCATACGGGTTTCCTTGAATTATAAGTAGAGGTAAAGAGGTGCTGAAAAATTATGTCAGTGGCTATTTTTCATTTTGGAATTTGGTCTGACGAAGCCTTGGCTGTAGATGCATGACAAATTGTTTTCATTGTTGTCAAACTTCAGTAAATTATGGTAAGATTCTTTAATTTAAAAGCTTGGAGCTTCTTATGGTCTTGGAATTACTGTTTTTATGCTCGACTTATGCTGCCTTTCCTGACTGAACACAGTGACTACAATTTCTGTAAGGAATCTAGTTGATTATCTGTTTTCTTCTTTTAGATTATGGTTACCCTTCTGAAGTTTTTCAGTCTTTACCCTTTTGTTTTGCTTTGGCTTTACGTAACATTACTTGAATAATGCTTTCTTATATTGTATTTGATTTTTGGTAGTCTTGTTTGTACTATGCTGAGGTTTCTACTTTCTGGCTGTGGGCCATGGACACCATTTCAATCTTATGATATCATATGTGATCAATCAAAAGGTAATGTTTGTGATTAATTGTTTTTACATATTTTTGGAGGGTAATTTTTGTGAAGATATTTTTTGGACACAATTGGTATTGCTTAAAGAAAAAGTCTTTTGGTGTATAACAAGTGAATGAATAAGAAAACAGTAGAATTGGGTGAATAATGAAGTTGGAGGTTATATGCTGATTGATGAGGATGCTGTGGACAGCTGGAGTAGTTCTGAATTGCATGGGTATATTTGGAAATTGATTACCATGAATGACTGATGTGGTGATCCACTTATGCATCAACGTAAGGTTGGGACTTGGAATTCTAGCTTGTACTTTTCTTTTTTTTTTTTTCCCTTCTAATGGTGAAGTTTAAAATTAGAATTCTAGCTTGTGAATCAATTCTGAAAAAAAATGAGACTAACAAATCCTATTTGGGTTGGTATGTGGTCAGTTCAGTCATAGCTGTACACTTTAGTGAGTCAATTTGTTTGTAAAAGGAAGTTAAATTGGCAATCCATTGCACACAGACACTTTCTAAAAACAAAGTTGCATGGCATCGCATCGGCTGTGTTGTAAAGGTTTTCAAAACAAAGTAGGACATTTTTACACTATGCACACAAGTATTCTTTATGATATTGGTTCCGCTGCAAAATGAAGTAGGACATATATGAAGCAACAACACAAGGGTTCTAAACGAATTATACGTGGGTGTAGGCTCAAGGACCCGGGGGATTCATTGTTTGATTTGGCTATTTTAGAGGCCACACATCATGGATGTTGGGAAGGGTTAGATTTTCTTATAGAAAGTTAATTGGTTATAGTATCACTAGTTAAACGTTTGGTTTGTATAGCCAACCCCTCTTCTGGGATTAAGACTTGGGTATTATTGTTGTTTCACCTATGTGTCCTTGTGGTACTGAAGTCAATTTATGGATTTACTGAATGAGTGATTTTAGCTTCTTGTGGTGCTTACTTCAAGGATTACTATTTGCTACTACTTAATTTATAATGTTTTCTATATTTGGTTAGGTTGCGAAGCATGAGTTATACAACTAGATTTGATCGGTAATGGGGATGGCATTTATTGCTCTTTTTGTAGGGTTTGGGGGTGCTTGGCCTAATATGGATAATGCCACTTTGTGTAGAATTGTTTGTATGTTGCTGCTGATGTTTGCTATCTAATTTCAATTCGAAACAATTTCCCTGGTAGGGTTGTTTGCATCCACCCCCTCCCGAACTCCGTCTTGGTGGGAGCCACTTAGTAGCATTGTGTAAAGGAATGTTGTTTGTGATTTCTTCTGTAGCTACGCTATTTCATGAGTAGATCATTTGGTTTTCTACACTTGATCTGGCAATTCTGACTCAAATATCTGCTTTCAGCGCATCAAAAGCGTTCCAAAATACAAGGGCGTTGGCGACTCATGCTTTCATGTCTCACAAGAATGGATTGCGGCCACAACACTTGGGCCTCCATAGAGCCTTATGTGTCCTGATGGGATGGAATAGAATGCCCGACCCTGAGACAGGCACCTGGTCCCCAGAGCCACTTCCCGGACCTGACGCTTTGGCTTTGAAGGAGGACCTTATCCTGTGGCCCCCTATTGTCATTGTTCACAATATATCCCTATCAAATAATGATCACAACAAATGGAAGCTCATAAACATTGATGCACTTGAGGAATTTCTGAGAGGTTTGTGGCATTTTTGATATGAATTTGTTGTAGAAACTTAAATTTTTGACCGCCTTCTACGTCTTTTTTTAAGTCCTCTCTTTGGGTGATGCAGATAAGGGTTTCCATCTGGGCAAGATGAAAATCTGTCTCGGGAATCCAGGAGATCACAGTGTAATCTTGGTGAAATTCTTGGGAACTTTTTCGGGGCTGCAAGAAGCAGAAAGGCTTAACAAGATATTTCTCGACAGGAAGCATGGAAGACTTGATTTTGATCAAGCTATTTCTGGAAGTGGGGCAATGGATGAGTCGATGAAAGGAGATAATCCATCTGAGAAGTTAGAGGATGTGCTGCTTTACGGTTACATGGGAATTTCTGAAGACTTAGACAGTGTTGATTTTGATACAAAGAAAAGGTGTTCAGTGAAGAGCAAAAAAGAGATTCATGAAATCGCAGATGCACCCGTGAAGGCGGAATAACCAAACCTTACAGCTATTTCGGTGAGATTGGTTTATGTTTGATAAAATATCACCGAGAGTTTGAAGGAATATTCAGAGTCAAGTCGGATGATATGCTTCTTCACAGAAACGTAATGATATTTTTGTATATCCCTACAAAAATGATGAAGAAAACGCTTGCATTGTATAGCAGATGCTACCCAAACATGTAGACGAATGAGCTCGTCCGAGGATTATTCTCAACCAAGCTGACATTGTAATTTGTTTTAATCTACTTTGCTATCTTTTTCTTTCTATGGTACTATCTAGTAAACTCTCAAGAATGACCTCGGTTTAGGTTCGTTTTTGTAATATTTACTTTCTGAAACTAATGTACTCTTTAGTGTCTCTAAGCGTTTCTTACTTTTTTTTTTTTCTAATGTTCGTCTATGTGGAAGTATGGAGTAAGTTTCACTAGCAAATTTCAGGAATTTCTAAAAGTAAGGAGAGGGCATAATTTCATGTATGTGGTGATAATTAAATCCTGTTATAAGGATGACATGTAACATGTGCCATAATCTAATTAAGGCATGCTTTCTCAAAGTAATGTCCCAATCAACTCAAAATTTTCAAGGTGTTTGGCATTGGCTGATTTGAACAACTGATTTTATTAACTTGTTTGACCAGTTGATTTTGAACCCGCTGTTATAAGCAGCTTGTTCAAAAACAGCTTATTCGTATCAATAAGCTGTTTCAACTAGCTAATTCACCTAACACTAGCATTAGCTGGTTTGACCACCCAACTCTCTATTTATATCAAAATAAGTTAAAATTGGTCAATAAGCTAATTTGCCAAACACTCCCAATATATAGTAACGTTATTTCTATTTCTCAAAATACGATCCATTTAGGATTGAATTTTTTTTTTTCAAATCCTAGCTTAATTTCACCTTAATAAACAAAAATTCAGTTGGTATTTCAAATCAGTTGGTATTCAGTTGGGACGCCGATGCTCTTGTTCAACACTTTGACACGAATACTGCTGCGACAATCT
The DNA here is from genome assembly GCF_026212465.1 of Amaranthus tricolor. NCBI lineage: Eukaryota > Viridiplantae > Streptophyta > Magnoliopsida > Caryophyllales > Amaranthaceae > Amaranthus > Amaranthus tricolor. The sequence continues at coordinate 27,831,098 of NC_080053.1, forward strand.
TCACAATGCCTCTATCTAACCGATGGCCTTCCGATAAGCTATACTGGTGTCTAAACAAGAGCGGTGTTTTCTCCGTGAAGAGTGGATATTGGTTGGCTCTCCTTGGCCACAATACCGAGTCGGATACCCCAGATTCAGTAGAGATAGCTAAACTGTGGCGATTAATTTGGAATGTTTCGGGTCCTCCCAAACTCTGTCAATTTCTATGAAGACTATGCAAGGGATCTTTGGCTTCGAAGACTGTACTATATAATAGATATTGTGTGCCCTCCCCTACTTGTGATAGATGTAGTAATGAAGACGAAACCATTTTCCATGCTCTATGTGATTGCCCCAAAGCCGTGATTATATGGAAAAACATGCTTCTTACTCCCTCCTGATTGATGCCCCCCGTGAGTCCTTTCATGTGTTTCTCTCTTGGATCCATGGCCATACAACAAAGGAGGATTTTGCTTCTATTTGTGCAACGCTCTGGGCTACCTGGTTCTACCGCAACAAATAGGTGTTTGAGGTTGATAATGGAGATCCTGTGAAGTTGGCATCTAATTTCAACCGGCTGGTGGCTGAGTATAATGTATTTTCTTCAAAGGTTGTTGTTCATCATCCTATAAATTTCCTTTTTCATAAATAATATGACATTATGTGAGATTAAAATTTAGCCATTACATTTTAAAAATTCGTAATTTTTACGACATTATTATGGGAAAAATTCCTAAACAAAGAGAGGATAGGCTAGAATAAAAATATTTTTATTATTTAAATTCGGTAGCAAACTACATATCAAGGGGAGAGATTAATTAATTTTATTTTTTTGAAAAATTATCTAGAACAATTCAGCCTTTTTATGATTTTTCTAATATAATCTCACTTTTTGATTATCCATGATTAATTCCGGGTATTTTTCTAGAGTAGACTCGGTAATCTGATGGGTTGTTATAACAAGTTTTAATTTTTTTAAAAAAAGATAAACTAAAATAAAATGTTGAAAAAAATATTTAAAAAATTTCTAATTTTTTTAATTATTCAGAATTTTTTACGTGAATTTCCAAAATTTTAATCTAATTTTACATTAATTTTCAATTTACTTTTTTTTGGTAAATTATATACTATAGCAAGTCTTCGGATTATCTAAATTTACTCTAGGCAAATTTCCCTAAAGTTGAAATTATTTATGGTTAATCCATAGCTGAAATTATTATAGAAAAATCATGAAAAAATTAGATTATTTTAGATATTTTTTTTATAAGGGATGAAAATTAAACGTGTTAACATTAATATTTTTAGATTTCCAAAGTAAACCGAAAAAAAGAAGACATTACTATTTGTCCCCACCCTTTTCATTTTATCACCACCCCTCCTAATGAAATTACGAATTTACCCTTAGATTTTTAAAAATTAGAAATTTGCCATTATTATTATTATTATTATTATTATTATTATTATTATTATTATTATTATTATTATTGTCGTTATTATTATTATTATTATTATTATTATTATTATTATTATTATTATTATTATTATTATTATTATTATTATTGTGATTGTTATTATTATTATATTTAAATAACAATAACTTACAAAATAAATTAATTAAACAAAAGAAATTGTATAATTCGAAATTCAAAAAAAAAAAAATTAACACCAGTCGCACTTTTTGTGCGACTAGAATTTTTTTTTTATAAATATTTTTATTAATTTTATTTATATTATTATTGTTATTATTATTATTATTATTATTATTATTATTATTATTATTATTATTATTGTCATTGTTATTATTATTATATTATTTTTATTTTTGTTTTAATTATATTTAGTTTGTTTTTTTTAAATATTTTTGTATTATTATTATTATTATTATTATTATAAATAAGAAATTTTAAGTCCAGTGACAATTTCGTAATTTTTTAAAGTCTAGGGGCAAATTCGTAATTTCATTAGAAAGGGGTGACAATAAAATAAAAAAGGGGGCGATAAATAAAAATTGGGAAAAAGAGTTGTATGAAATTCAATGTTAGGACCTTCCTCGCTAAAGATGATAACCCAATTCTTATAATTCGCCACCTTTTTCATATTTTCGCCACCCCCTAGTAAATTACCATATTGTCCTTGGTTTTTGAAAAAATTACATTTATGCCATTAAACCTAAAATTTTCTATATAAACCACACTCACACTAAAAATTCTCTCACTACAACTAAAAACCAACATACAAAAGCAAAATTTGGGAGCAAAAATTAAGTTTAATCCGGGATTTATCAATCGAGGTAAGTTATTTTTAATTAAATTTAATCATCAAAAAAAAAAAAATAGAAGTCGCCCAGATCTGGGCGACTCCAATTTTTTTTTTTATTTATTTTTATTTTTTCCGTATGTATTTTGTTAATTTTATTATTATTAATTTAATTATTATTATTATTGTATTGTTATTTTTGTTAATATTAAATATATGTTAATGTTATTATTATTAATTTTATTATTATTATTGTGATTGTTAATTTTGTATTATTAAATATATGTTAATGTTGTTATCATTAATTTTATTATTATTATTGTTATTGTTATTTTTATTTATTATTAAATATATGTTTATGTTTTGTTTTATAAATTATTAGTTTAAATTTGTATGTTGTAATGTTTATTTATTTTTTTTTAGTAAGTGTATATATATGTTATTTATAATTTCCGAAAAAAAAAAAGAAAAAAAGAAAATGAGTCGCCCAGATCTGGGCGGCTGAACCCCGGTTCAGTCGCCTAATTTTAGGCGGCTGAAACGGGGTCCAGCCGCCCGGATCTGGGTGACTCATTTTCTTTTTTTTTTTTTTTTTTTTTAATTTTTTGTATATTTTGGAGTAATAAATTTAAAAATTGAAATTTTAAAAAAAAACTGATTATTATATATATATATATATATATATATATATATATATATATATATATATATATATATATATATATATATATATTTTATTTTATCCTTATATTTAGGAAAAATATATTTAAAGTTTGAAATTTTAAAAAAAAACCTGATTTTTATTAATAAATTTATATATTTTTTTTAATAAAATGTTAATATTGTAAATAATTTATTTATTTATTTATTTTAAATTTGTTTTTTTTTTTTCCGTTTATTTAGGAATAATAATTTTAAATTTTGAAATATAAAAAAAAACATGATTATTATTAATAATTTTATATATTTTTTTTAATAAAATGTTAATATTGTACTTAATTTTGGAAAAAAAAAAGGTGATTATTATTAATAATTTTTTTGATTTTTTTTTTAAAAAAGGTGATTATTATTATAAATATAATTTTTTTTTATGTTATTACTGTTATTGTGATAGTTAATAATAATTTAATTTTTTGTTGTTATATAATTGTTTATGTTTGTATTATTAATTAATTATTTTGTTTTTTATGTTATTTTTTTCCATATTTTATTTATGATTATTATGTTTTTAGAAATATTATTATTTATAATATTGAATGAAACCGTAAAAAATTGTAGAAAATGGCTGGTAATCAAGGAAAAGGAAAGGGTTTTTTTAGGCAATTGTTGAGAGGTAATAGTTCTAGGCCTACCTTACTCAGAGGGGACCCGCATGAGAGGGGGGTCACGGGTTCTGCTAGGAGGGCTAGGCAGGAAGAGGCAGCCAGACACAGTGAGGCCCAAAGGTCGAGTACGCTGAACCAAGTGCGTACTCATTTTGATGACCAGGCTGATAGCATTCAGAGTAGTTGGGGGGTTTATAGTGATGATGATAATGATGCTGATGATGTTCAGTTCCAAGCTCCTGAGCCTGCCCCATTGGACTGGACTATAGTTCGTGGCCCCGACGGCAGATTTGCCCTTGGCGGCCCGAGTTCTTCCGCCGCATCTGAGCGTGCAGGAGGAAGTTTTGTCGATAATGAGCCGCCACGGGGCATGCCCTCACAGTCCACTAACACGGACTGGTTAGTGACATCACCCCAGCCCGGGGGGCCGACAGATACGCGACTGATCCCTAGCTATGGCGGGTACATAGCTAAACTTATTTATGACGGCTTCGAGCGTACGCCTCCGATTCTGGAGTGCCGTTTTAGGAAGAGACCGATGGAGTCCATCATCGGACTGAGGGATATGTCCGATGGCAAGACTACCTACGCGGATTGCGGATTTGAACTCCCGTCAACGACATGCTTTAGAAATATACCTTAATGATTGTAGAGATTTATTTGATGAATGGCAAATTGATCAAGGGCAAGGCCCTGAATAGTCTGTATTGAAACTATTTTACATTATTTATTGCATTTATTTTCGTCAATGATTGCATTTATTTTACATAAATATACACATTAACCCACATCACACATATACATGTATATTTGTCTACCAACATTATAAATTCCTCCTATTAATCAAAGAAATAAATAAATTGTTAACACCACACAATGTAGTATAATTATGGATTATATACAACTTTCAATGAATGTCGTGTATAAATTCTATGAAGTATCTAAATTTACAGCATCGTCAGCGGTGTTATTTGTTGGTGGGTGTGACCCGCGTAGATTATTCCACAGCATAATCCTCGTAGTGAAATTTGTGTCAAGATCTTTCGCGAAATTGTCAGCTGCTTGTTTCCAACCTGGGTGGATCGGCGGCAGAGGGGATGAATCGTCGTTCATAAAAAGTTGAACAAAATGATTTCGATTAACCCAAAGTATATGTATTAGTTTGTTTACACTTCTCGCGGCCTGTGCTTTTCTTAACGGAAGAATCAAACAGTTGTATTGCGGATTCCCGTCAGCAGCACCATAATAAGCAATGGCAATGTTAAGAAACGTTGCTGCAGAGTAGAAAGACATCGGTGCATCGAACCAGTGCATGAAAGGAGCAGGTCCATCGGTGTGTGAACCTACTCTGAATATTGACTCGTCTAGTGACTCCTGAGATAGATACAAAGTTAGGTATTGCGCTCTGTTCATTTGCATTTCCATACTCATAGCACGTCTTAAAAGAGGCCATGCTTCCTCGCCTCCCAGCTCTGTGACGGCAATTGCTCTAAATCCACAGTTACCATCACCTATCACATCAATCCAGTCGAACAAATAAGGAGGAAGCATGAATGGGATGTAATCAGGCCATGGAAACAGTGAGAAATCACGACCTCCTGGATCATCTACAATAAATGTAAATTAAGTTAATATGCGTAAATAACAAATAATTAATGAAAAAAACTAAAAATTAAGTCAATTACCGGATAAGTTGAAACTGAACTTAATTCCTACTGAAGATTGCGTCTCTCGGCCACTAGATCTGCCACTTGATCTCCCGCGGGAAGAAGATCTAGACCCTCGACCACGAGAAGATGATCGGCTATATTCAAATGAACTTTTTCTCCTTCTCATGGTTTTACTAGTGCTTGGTCTTCCCTTTCTCGGTGGACTAGTGTAAGGCTCAGGTATATCCGCACCATCTGGGTGTAATTCATAATCAAGTACCTCAGCCATTCGGCGAACAAAAGCGGGATCAGATTTAAGGACTTCATCGACCAGAGATTCAAAGTACTCTTTGTCATTGGCGATCGCGTTTCGTACTTCTTCATTGGGTTCGTCTCCTACCTCTGTGTACCTCAAAGTGCTCCAGAATTCATGAATGTCATCCAAATACAAAGCACCATGTGATCCAATGGTCATTTGTAAATAACATGCACACGGCAATCCATGGGTTTTTTGAAGTACACAACCGCATTTGTTCAATGCAAAATCACCCAGTTCTAACATGCGGTTAAACTCATTCTGGATCTACTCCAAGGCATAGAGAGACACGTGGCGATATAGAGGTCTAAAGAAATACTGTCGTAGCGTTCTTGGTACAGAAGTCATGGATTCCTGTAGCGATTGTCGGATTTTAGCTTGTTGATTTGTAATCTGTGCGTGCGCCCTTTTGAAAAGGGTATCGAATGAGCTATTACCGCTACCAAGGTAATACTTAAAAGACGAGTGTTGGCTTTCCACTCTGCTGGTAGTACGGTTACCCAAGTGTAAACAATCATTCGTCCACGCACGCACACATTTCTCTCTAAGTGGAATCCATGTTCCAGTCAAATACCGAACGACCCTTCGGTTCCTAACCGACCACGTACTGACGATCCCTTCCCATCTCTTTTTATATTCCCGGATTGTAGCACTTTCAACCAAGGGGTTCCATCTACTTTTCCTGAATAACTGCCCTTGTTGATTTTTCTTGCCGCCGCACAACTTGTCCACCATGTTCTCAACATCGTTGCCAATATGCCAGGTGCATAACAAATGACGTACATCTACATTAAACAAAACAGTGAACGTAATTAAGACATTATCAATAGATATAACCACAATAATGAACTCACAAAGCGTTTTTACCTAGGAAGACGTCACGAATAGCTGCAGATAAACCTTCGTCACGATCGGTTACAATGACGCTAGGAGTCTGAGCAGTGCCGAAAATATCTCTCAATCCCTGCAGCACCCACGAGTACGACACAGCCGCCTCATCTCGCATCAAACAAAACGCAACCAAGAAGTTGTGATTTGTTGGCGTCATTCCGATCACTTCACATAGTGGCCACTTTGGTTTGTTCGTTTTGTACGTTGTATCTATCAGCACAACATACGGCCACGTACGTATCATTTAGATTGAAGTAGGATTTGCAATTAAAAGTCTGCTCAAGTGCCCGTCATTATCCAACTCTGTCCAGACCACATAATTATGTTCTGTGGCCATATGAAGACAGTGTTGAAGGGGAGTCCTGCCCTCCATTTCATCTCTCCTTATTGATTGCCTAATATTATATATCTGATTCATACTAGCATAAAAACCAGGAAAATTATCTCTAATAGAATTCATAATAAAGGCCGGTTGCATTCCGGTTGCACTAAGCTGTCGTATGTGCTCCCGAATATCTACATTAATCCTCGCCCTTACATGACCATCTCTGTACACCAAGAACGGGTGGTTATGTTTTCCCTTTTCACCAGGACACACCCTTACCGTCCAAGGTCTTTCTCCTGGTTTACGACTACTTCCTACAATCATAAATTTACACCCACAACTCCTACTTTTAGAACCAGGTCGGGCAGCATTATCTACATTATCTACATCACCCCTAAGTTTACCATAGCGGTGACATCTTAAATAACAACTAACTCTGGAACGTCCTTCTTTCTTTTTATAAGAAGCACGTGTAAATTGAAAACCAATTGTTATTGCTATCGCATCGGCCCAACTATGTAACTCATCTATGGAGATAAATTCTCTATCCGTAACAAAGTGACCGGAGTAGTCTACGTTGTCTCCAAAGTTTTCAAACTCCTGCACATTTGAAATGATATAAATTAAGTACATTAATGACTACAATAATAATAATTGGATTAATAATAACAACAACAACAACAACAACAACAACAACAACAACAACAATAATAATAATAATAATAATAATAATAATAATAATAAATAAATAAATAGATAACGATAAATCAAACTAATAATGACAATAACAATAACAATTTTAATAATAATAAAAACATTACGTTAATAAAAAAATTTAAAAATATTTAAAATAAATAAATAATGACAAGACAAATAATAACAATAATAATAATAGTAATAATAATGACAACAAATACAACAATAATAATAATAATTATAACAATAATAAATAAATAAATAATTAAATAAATAAATAAATTACGTAAATTAAAATATTAAAAAATTTTAAAAATAAAAATATCAACAATAAAAATTATAATAATGACAACAACAATAATAATAATAATAATAGTACTAACAATAATTATAATAATAATTTAAAAAAACATTAATACGTAAATAAAAAAATAAAAATAAAAAAATAAAAAATTAATAAACCAGTCGCACAAATCTGGGCGACTAACCCCTGGTCCAGTCGCACAAAATTGGGCGACTGGACAATGGATCAGTCGCCCAGATTTGTGCGACTGGACCATGAGTTAGTCGCCCAGATTTGTGCGACTGAACCATGGTTCAGTCGCCTAGATTTGTGCGACTTTTTTTTTTTTTTTTTTTCGAACGACAGTTTTACGTACCGCATCCGACTCATAGTCGCTTTCGTTAGCCATATTCAACCAATTACGCCTTACAACTTCTTCACCACTTTTTAGAGAGATAGTACCAGTTTTTTAGAGAGATAGTACCGTGTTTGAATTCGTACTTCAAAACGCATCTCAGAATTCGATATATATAGACAAATCATCCGCATTAAATTCTTAATAGTGTTATTAAGCGTGATTTACATTTATTAATTATGTTTTAACTCCAATGACATTTTTCTAATTTTTTTAAATCCAGGAGCAATTAAGTAATTTTAGGGGGTGGCGAAAAAATAAAAAGGGGTGGCGAAAAATAGCAACACCCACATGATAATTGCTCCCACCGAAACAAGACCCGAGTCTCGGAGTTGACACTAATTTATGGTAAGCGAGTTGGAAACTTCCAAATCCGCTCCTCCTCATCATTTTCACCAGTGATGACTTCCCAGTGATGAACTGGGTTAGTGGACGTCTTCAAACACTCCTTGCTAATATCCATTCACCTCTTCGTTAAATTTGACTCTTCCTTTACAATCCTAATTTCTTAGCTCATCAATATGCACAATTCTTCTAATAACACTCCACAAAAGCTGGATCAAAGGTGAATCAATGATCTTCTATACCTTTTTTCTCATTTTCTAGTTATCGTAAGTTTTTTAGTTCAATTTGTTGTTTTGTATCAATCAAAATTTTGGATTTGTTGTAAGTTTCAATCTTTTTAGCTCATATTGTTCTTATTCGGGATATGGGTTTGTTTATTTTATGCCTATTATAGATCTTAATGTTTTTCGTTGGTTGACTTGCTTCCATTGACTTTTTTTATTCAATTAGTAATTAGGGTTTATAGTTATTTAATTAAGAAATGTACTTTGAAATTTGATAGTTATTTCTTTCTTTGATTTGTTAATTAGCACAAATGGAGTGGATGATTCACGGATGATGACAATTGATTACCTTCGGGCAAGATTACACTCAGAGAGATTGATTTCGAAAGCAGCGAAGGAGAAATCTGATGAGCTTGAGAAAAAGGTTAGTTGTTTAGTAATTAGTTGTGGGTGTGTGATTTCTTGTTGTTTCATTAGATACTCATTAGCTTTTCATTATGCAATTTATACATAATTATAGGTTAAGGACTTAGAAGAGCAACTGAAAGTTGTGACTCTTCAGCGGAAGAGGGCCGAGAAAACAGCTTTAGTTGTTCTTTCGTATTTAGATAGTATTGGGATTAATGATATTTCGGAGGCATATGAATCTGATTCAAATGAGGAAGAATCTGAGTGGGAATCAAATATGGAGACCAATATCAATGATGAATTGGAATCTTCGAAAATTAAAGGAAATGGAAAGGAGTCATCAGGTTCGGAGCATGATTCTACTCGTTCATCTAGTAGGTCATTGTCTTGGAAAGGCCGCAAGGAGAGTACTCGACTCCTTAAGAAAAGTGTGGATTCCCCCACACAAACCCGAACTAACCTTGCTCTGCTCAACTCGTTGCCTAGGCATCGCCTTGGGAAATCATGCCGTCAAATCAGAAGAAGAGAACTGAGGTAAATGTTTGTAGCTTTTCCTAAATTTCCGTTTTGTTATCTATTCAATCATATATTTTATATATTATTAAATTTTTATATTGCCTAGATTATTGTCATTATCAATATATTTGTCAGAAATTGAATGGATTATCTCATTGCCAAAAGGCGGAGGTTTAAGCTGAGAAAATAATGTACAGAAACATATGGACAAAATCAGCTCCAAGATAGCATGATTTGCATCGGTACTTGTTTGCCCTCACCTCATGAGTTTGTTTGGATAAGAATTTAGGAAGGAAAGGGAAGGGAAGGGAGAGAAAAGAAATGAAGGGAAGGGAATAATAGGAAAGTCTCCCTTGTTTGTTTTGGAGGAAAGGAATGGAGAGGATCAGAGAAAGTGAAATAACATTTTCTTTCCAAAAATTATCACATTTGGAGGTATTCGTTTAACAACATGTTGTAATCCAAATTCTTCCCCTCCAAATTTGATAACCATATTAAAAAAAAATTGTATTCCTTCGAATCCCTCCCCTGTCTTCCCTCCAATCCCCTCAATCTAAAAAGAGTGTATAGGAAGGGTTAAAGGAGCTAATTCCTCACTTGTTAAGGTGTCCCAATAAGTTAACTATAACCGATCAAACACCTTCTGGTTCCTCTGAATCTAAAATGCTGACACAACTTCGAGAAAGGCTATACATGTTATAGCAGTCTGATGCTTCTACTTATTAGCTTTAGTAGTGATCTGTACGCCACTTGCAAAAGATCCAACTGGTCCAGATTGCCCATTTGTCAAGGAATTGGAACCCTGGTTTCAATAGACAGTACATGATAATTTTAAATATTGTTGAAGCTAAAGATTCTTTGGCTCTTAATGTTAACTCTTATCTGGTGATGGATATTTGTTCTGTTCATGAATGAGTAATCTGGATATTTGCGGATGCATTTGACTGTGATTGCACATAGATGCTTATTCATTTATGCTACAATTTTCTTAGACATAGTGGACCCTGATTTTCAGATTTTATAGATCGCTTAAGATTAGTTGTTAGTCACTATCTACTTGTGTTTAGCGTTCTTTATCTTTCCTATATCAGTCTGGGATATGTAACATCACTGTCAAATTGTTAAGCATTTTTCAAATTTTGCTACATGATGAAGACATGAAACTAAGTCCTAAGTTTGTCAATGTTTCCAAACTGAATCAATCAGTTATATCATTGGTGTTTGATAGAGTCCATGAGACATCATTTTTATCCTAATTGTTCTTGTGGTGTTGCTGCAGTGTCTCTTGGTCTGAATCTTTGCTTGAACTCTTGATTTCTTGGCTATGGGCAGAATATACATATTGCTATTTATTTGCCAGTTTGGTTAGACACTTGTTGAATTCCTTAAGCTAGGTTCTCTTATACTTGAAAATTTAGATTTCGTATAATTCAATTTTTTTCAACTATTAAATTTAGCTTCCATCAAAAAGTTGAAAGAGAATCCGTGAAAATAAGCAAATCAATGATTTATGTTCATTTATTTTTAGGTTACAATTCATAGTTCTTTGGTTTCAGATTATAATGGCTACAGTAAAATGGTTCATTAAATCATGTGCACTTTGTATTAATGTAAAGTTGCACATGATGTTATCTACCAATGGTCAACTGGGAAAAAACCTCTTTGTTAGTGATCCGACCACTCCAAACATCACCCTAGGTAGGAGCCACATAATGGCATTGGGTTTTGGAATGTTGTTGCTATTGTTCTATTTTTAGGTCAAGAGAACACGACCTTATATCTGCTTGTAAAATGAGAGGATAAAGCTTTATTAAGAAAATTATTTGATTCATTACTACATGCCGTACCCAACGCCAAATAACTCCTGCTGTTAATTGTTTCATTCATTAGTGGAGTTATAACGTTTATGGTGGCCAATAATATTCAGTTAGGGATTATGATGAACTAAGTTTGAAAGAATGAATCCACTTCTATTTTTCTGCACAGCTCATATCATATCAAGGATTTGTAACCACCTCACAATATTCATATGTCCAAGGGTAAGACTGCATACATTAACCCCCCTTTGCCACATACATGGGACTTGGGAGCCTAATTTGAGCCACTTGGTCAAATATAGTATCACGTTTTGCTATTCTTCACCCTCATGTTTTCAGGTTCTATATTCAATGTTGATGCAATCTCATCATGACCAATCTCTCATGGTTTGAAATTGATATATGTTTGATGAGTGGATTCTAAAAATACAATGGTTATGTTGTTTGTGTTGCTAGATCAACAATTGAGCAGTCTAGGAATGACTCTAGTAACTCAAATGCGCAAGCTGTTAATGGTTTGGAATGCTTGAATTGTTATCTGAATGGCTTGGACTTCAGTAATCAGGAATCAAAGAAATCTCCTGAGAAAAGCACTGAGAGAGGTTCTCGAAAGAACGATTTTTCTCACTCCTTTCAAGCTCAAACCCCAGAATGTAGTTCTAATAATTCTACTCATGAACGTGAATGCAATGGTGAGATGGAAAGAGCTATTAAACATCAAGCTCAGTTAATAAGCTGCCATGAAGCTCAAGAAAAAGCTCAAAGAGATTGGGAAGAGAAATATGGAGAAAATAATGTGAGTATGCTATTAAACTTTATTTTTTGCTTTGTGTGCACAATAAACTTGTATTTGCTTCTATTTGGTTGCATAGGAAATAATGATTATGTCCTCAAATCAAGCTCCTTGTTTAGATAGCCTTGTGGTATATCTCCCAATTGCATGATAAGGCTGAGTTGGTCAATCCTTTTGGTTATAGGATTTTGTTAGCTACATTGAATAGATAAGATATGTTTTCTTCGGAGACCAGTGTAACATAATTCGCTAGCTAATTCGCCTTTTGAATTAGCGATTCACTTAAATTTGCCCAAGAATAGCCCAAAACCGACCATATTTCGCTTTTTTCAATTCGTGATTTGCGAGGAGATTAGTAAATCATGCGACACTGCCGGAGACAATGGTGCACAACGTAAAGAGTATGCAAATTGAATAAATACTAAGGGGTCTGTAGTTTTTTCTTAAGAGCTTTTTTTAAAAGTTAAAAGAGTGATGGGCGCATTTGGATCGGATGAAATGAAGATCCTCATAATGAGGTCTGAGGAGTTGTGGAGATGTAATGAACTGGGGTGTTCTTTGGTAGTACATGTACATGCGCTGTGTACAGGTGTTTGAGGGGGTTGGTGGGTGGGTTTGTTGTATGGACATTGCAGAGAATAGTGATGAAAAATAGTAGAAAATATTGTGTGACGTAGAGGAAAGTAGTAGAGATATTTCGAACATACTCAAAGCTCTCAAATGTGTATTGTATTAATACTTTTCTAAATACAGGCTTTCATAAACTGAATAGCAAGAAATAACAAATTCTCCCTAACAAACTTTCCACTCACCATAACAAACTTGTAATTGTAATTAACAATTAACAAAATCCTTCTAGAAGATTCTTTACTAACTTTCCCTTTGTGAGTGATTTTCCCATTCATGACAAAAGAGTGAGAAGACTCTATTTTGCATCTACTTTTTGTACTAAATGTGTATACTTTCATAAACTGAATAGCAAAATTTTCTTATATAAAAATTTTGATAAAGGGTCATTTACCTATTTCAGCAATGTTATTTTGGCTCACAAAGTCGCATTAAATATGAAACTAAGTTGGAACGAAACTTGGATTTGGGGAAATGTAAATTTTTTATTTTAGATTTTAATAGAAGAAAAGATTTTCGCCAGTTTGCTAAAGTTGATACAAAAAGTTATTAGTAAATTGATAGAAATTCATCCATCACCACTCTGAGAAAAATAACCCTCTCCTAAGGGTATTACTATTGACCATCACTTAAATAACCCTCGTTTTCAATCACTAATAATCACCAAGAAGTGGAGAACTCTCTAGGACAGAGAATCTCTCTCTTTTCTCATGCTCTGTTACTAACAAAGGTAAAGGTGCTCGTTGGTTTTATGAATTTTCATCTGCAAAGTGCAACAACCTTGCTACTAAATAGATGATTTTGCCTGCAGAAATTTGTAAATCCAAAAAGTTATCCTTCATCATCATCTCGAAGTTCTTACCTTTTTCCTTGGATGTTTTCATTTCAATCTTTCTCTCCCCAAGATTACAAGCATTATTGCAGGTTGAGATGGGAAATGTAGATTTTTGGGGATTATATCATTCCCTAAGTGGTTTTATTCTTTGAAATGTAGCACACATATGAAACATCTTTGGTGTCTTCCAACACACATTCCCATGCATTCTTGTTTCCGATATGTATTGAAAACGACTAGCTAAAATGTTTTAAATTTTTTCCATTTTTGGGTATATGGTATTTTATGTGTGAATTCTCCATGCAAGAAGCTATAAACAGGGTTGGGAACGTCTATATCTAGCCCTCATGAGATACTAAATTATGGATATTGACTGGGACAGAAGATCTCTTAGAATCTTGGCCAAACACTCGCTATATTGTTGCAAGATCTCTTAGAATGCATGATGAGAGATGGGTAGAATAATTTCATAAATATTGTAGCTGGTTTGAAGTATTCTAATCCCCCATCAACCTTTGTTACATATAAATATATAGCAAAACCTCCAAGAATGCTTACGATACGCTCTAGGAAATATACAATTTGATAAACTCATTCTTTGTTGTTTTGTTTTATATAGTTTTCCTTCCTTCACTTTTTCCCAATCTCATGCTTTGACTTATCAACTATGCGAGGTGTGTAAAATTTAGGCTCCATCTATTTGCTATTTGTTGAACCTGTTACTCGAAAAGTCTTCTGCATAATGTTATTTGTCATTTTTTGTTACTGCTACCATTCTCTTGTTAGCGTTTAATGTATTGAGATTTTGCTTGTTGAAATGCTGCGTTTCTCCCCTTTTTTCCGATGAGTGTTAACATATGATCCTTGTCTTATGATGTTGAGTATGTAGGATTCATGTGAACCTGGTAGCCATTCAGACGTCACAGAGGAAAGAGATGAGACCAAAGCTGCTGTTCTTCAGACGGCTGAGGTTGGTTCTTCCCATGGCCGTGATCATGAGCAGAAAACTAACGTAGAAACTAATTCTCAGGGAAAAAAACCATTAATGACTCAATTTAGTAGTTTCAAGATATCTCCTGATGCTGATAGAAATGTTTCGGAAAAACATAACTTCAGTGAGATGCAGCTGTCAACTTCCACTCTTGATTTTGCCTTCTCCGTTGGGACCAATAATCAATCTGTGTTGCATACCCCGAGACACTCGCCATATTGTCATGTTGACCCATCACACAGTGGTAGTTCTATTTACGAGTCAAAACCCATACAAAATCAAAGTGGAAATTTTGCTCTCGTACGCCATGAAGAACATGCGAAGCTAGGATCAGTTCTTGATGCCCTTCAAGAAGCCAAGCTAATGATCAAACAACACATGAATAGTTTACCAAAAAACGGGGTATCCATCGAGAGAGCGATCGAGACTTCTATTCCTGCCAACACAGAAGCCGATTGGTTGAAACTTCCAGTCAGATGTCCGGGTCTTTTCCGAGTTCCTACCGATCATGAGGGTCAAGTTTCTAATCAGAATAGGTTTCTCGGTCCAGTTTATCCATCTGAATCATTTAGTTCAACTCCTAATGCAGGAACTGCTGCAGTACAAGGACACCCATATATTTCTGGGCATATGGGTTTGAGACTTGGCATTTCTAGAACCGATCCCTACTTCACCACCCCGGTGTTAACTCCAGAATTTGATATCTCAAATAGGCAGCCAGGATTTGAGTTTCGTGACAACATATCGGATATCAGAAATGCCAATTCACTACCACATTCAAGTTTTCCGGACTTTTTCCCACGTACATCATCAAATCAGACGATCTACAGTCAGTTTTCACAGCATGAAATCGGCGATGCCTCTCATCTGAATACGTATCCTTCCAGAATCATGAGGTTAGACTGAATACATATATAGATATTTACAGTATATGAGACTATGAATTACTCAAACTTGCATTAATTGGTTAGCTTCCTACTTGCTTCGTGCATTCGAATGAGTTATCTGGTTGATGTTACCATTTGGTTGATCCCTCGATCCTATAGTTAGAGGTTCGACCTTCCAACAATCAATGTAGCTGGGTAGCAGGGTTTCGAATGAATTACTAGGATGAGTACATAGTGCTGACTTCTTATAGTAGCCTTGTGTACATTGTATTATAGAAGTGCAGTTGGTAAAAATATTGATTTGGTATTTGCTTCTTGTGATTACAACTCCAATTTGTGTTTCACTATCTGTCTGTGACATTGTGTTCCTTTACTCATTTGATTTTGTTTGGTTTCTTTACGTGAAAACAATTAATATGAAAACAATTAATGTGTGACATTGTGCTCAATGCTAGTTTTAGGTCGGTAGACCGGTAAACTTTCAAGGGTAGACAGGTAAACTTTCACAGATTTTTGAGGGTTCGTTTCTATTCCACTTATGAGAGATATTGATATACATTTGGTGGGCAGTGGGTGGACATGAATATGAAAAGTCTTACCGTCACAGAAAATGTTGGTGGTGGGAATGAAAAGTGAGTATGAGGGCTTAACATCTCTATACGCACTCGACATCCATTCCGTCTGATATACCCATCCGCCTTATACCCGCTTGCTATTTAGGAGGGAAGAGAAGGTAAAAAGGAGATGACAATTTTCCCTCAAAATTTTCCAACTTTGGAGAGATAAACATAAATCATTCATTTGATCCCTCTCCTCCGAATCTCTTCTCTTCAATTTATTATCCAAACTAGAAATCTTTTATCCCTCTAATTCTCTTCCCTTCCTTTTAAACAACGCGAAATATATATATATATATATATATATATATATATATATATATATATATATATATATATATATATATATATAGTCAAGTTCAAGTGAAAACCAAACTTATATGAGAACCGTGAGAACCAATCTCTTCGATAAAAATGTGTTACTTTTTCACAGAAAAAATGTTACTTTTAGACAAAAAATGTTACCTTTGTTTTTAAAAAAATCTGGTACTTGTTAGCAAAAAAGTATTACTTTCAGAAAAAAAATATATAAATACAAAGTAACACATTTTTTTCGAAAAGTAACACCTTTTATATTAAAAGTAACACCTTATTGTGAGTTTTTTTCAGAACTTTTTTCTTAGAGTAATAATTTTTCGCCTAAAAGTATCATCTTTGTTTTCAGAAACAAAGTAACACTTTTTTGCCTAAAAGTAACACCGTTTTAGTAAAAAAGTAATACTTTTTTGTCAACCAGATTGGTTCTCATGATTCCTATATAAGGATGGTTCTCACTTGAACTTCTTTATATATATATATATATATATATATATATATATATATATATATATATATATATATATATAGGATCAAATAAGAAGGATTTTAAAATGAGAGGGGTGAGAAGGATTTTTGTTTGATTTTGTATGGTTGCTATATATACAAAAAAGGATACTATGTTATAAATTAAGAACATTTTAAAAATTATTTCAGTTACCTTTCTATGTAACATAGTTAACTTTACAATTATGAATTTTGGCTCAATTGTGACTATAAATTTTTTTTATTTTAGTGATATCAAGGGTGTAGAGTCCTTCTTACTTTTCTCATTTTTAACCCCTTCTCAATGGATCCCACCCATATATATATATATATATATATATATATATATATATATATATATAAAGAAATTCAAGTGAGAATCATCCTTATATGAAAACCATGAGAACCAATCTGTCTAACAAAAAGTGTTACTTTTTACTAAAAAGATGTTATTTTTAGACAAAAAGGTGTTATTCTTATAAGCTTGGTTCTCACTGAAACTTGACCATATATATATATATATATATATATATATATATATATATATATAGATTGAGGATCTGATAGGAAGGGGTTTAAAAATAAGAAGGATAGAAAATAATTTCATCCGTTAGATCTTTTGATTAATGGTTCATCTTGCATGCGGTTCAAAACATAAAATAATGTGATGTTCTTAATTAATATGTGATACTTTCTATATAAACATGTGTCACTTGAAAGTATGATGTTTTCTACATTAATGTGTGATGCTTTCTTCATAAATATGTGTTACTAGATTTTCTGCTGAGACAATTTTTTTTAAACCGTTAGATCTTAATCAATCAACGGTAGTCCCTTCTTATTAGATCTCTACCCTATATATATATATATATATATATATATATATATATATATATATATATATATATATATATATATGGTCAAGTGTATGTGTTTGACCAAAAAGTCCAAATTGGCTAAGGTTTATCCGCTTATCCGAAATCATCGTTGGGACATGCTTCATTAGTATATTATACTTAAATTATTTAATTGTTAATATTAAATGGCGGTAATTAAAATAATTTGTTGTATACTTTTATAAAATGTATCATAAAAATGGGGTTTTTTTTTCACAAATCCAACACTATTAAAGCAAGAAAAACCTACAATTATTGTCTTGTATGACGGTCCTCCTCCAGCTCATGCTCGTGATGAATACTTGCATATTTGTTTGGCTTCAATAATGGACTTTTTTCAATGATGGTTTTCATTAGAAGAAGATAGGAAAGCTCCATAATCATTGCATGAGTTTTAGTTATTTGTCCTTTTATATCTGCTACATTGTTAATTTATATTTAAAATCACAATGCAACATATTCAAAGGAACGAAGGATTATAACTTCGTTTGAAGTCTATCAAACAAGAAAATCACATGCACTTTTAACCTGCTATGTGTTCTCTTTTTACTGAAAATTTAATACTTCTACTAAATAACCGACATGGTAAATTACAATAATACATATAAGTTACGACAAAAGAAATACTAATCGTTGATGTCAACTAATTTAATCGATAAAGTCTGGTGAAGATATTACCTATGATCTGTAATTGAATTCTGTCAACAATATTTGCCTTTGTCTCTCCTTACTTTTATTTGGAGTTAGTAGGTTTGGATCCCCCACCTTTTTGATCATCTTTTGGAGGGACATTTACAATTGTAGTACCTGAATCAATAGGCTTAACCTTGAATCTTTCCATTCTAAGACTTCCTTCAACATCACCAAAACTCATACTCCTTTGCCTCATCATAATCTCTCTACTACTCTCTTTCTCCAATTCTTTTGTATTCCCCATTTTATTGAATATTATCTCTAAATCCTTACGATGAATCGGCATTATTTTGTAGTAAATGTCCTTTCTTCGAACATACAATTGCCTAAAGAAATCGAGCAATGATACTAGTCGAGGATCCACCAAGGGTAATAGTCTTGTCTTTGTAGATATCATCTCATTTAACGGAGTCCTTTGAAAAGGCGTATTGCTTTGTCAGTTGATTGTTGAGGTCGTCTCCATGTCCCCACCATCGTCATCCTCTAGCTTGTGATCGTGCTCATGCTTGTGTGCTTGCTCATGCTCAAGTTCGTGTTCTTGCTCATGCTCGTGCTGGTGTTCTTGCTCATGCTCAAGCTCGTGCTCTTGCTCGTGCTCCGCTTTCCTATTGATGGGTTGATTTTGTTCTAAGTCTAGCATTGATGAGCTACCACAACAATTTCCCATGCTTTTTATGAGAGGAGAAATTGATTAAACATGGGTATGGTTAAGGATGCATAAAACATATATACTTATATGTGAAAATGATAAATTGAATGACCTAGGATTATGTTGTATGCTTGTGCTTACAAGAAATTATGTGTGAAGAAACATTCAAATGGGTTAAAATAAGAAAAAAAAAATTGCTAACAACCAATTTATTAATACCAAAATATTGCAACAACCACTTTATAAAAATAATTTGGTGTACAATTACTTTATTATACATTATTTTTGTGATAAAAATTTGATTCTTACTAATTATAAAAAAAAAAATTAGTTTTTCTTACCCATGTAAATATAAATTCCCTAATTTGCTTATAATATATTATTTTTGCATAATACCATCAATTTTATGACTTAGGTCATATTTTTATTGAGTTTAAACGAGATAAACATTAAATGAGACTCGATGTAAATTTATTCACATGAAATCAATTGTTGAGAATTTTCTTAGAAATAATTGACTAATTGGTGGACAAAAATAAATTAATGGCCCAATAATTGGTATTCACGTCCAAGTTATGTTTTTCTTTTTCTATATAATTAAAATTAAATTGCCCAAGAAAGTGCTACATAACTTGCCACCACGTGAGATAATTTTAAATAAATAAGTAAAAAATATAAAAAGGTTGTATAATAAGTAACTTCTGAAAATATTTTTCAAAATAAGCACTTTTTTTCCATAGTATAGGTTTGAGGTTGTTCGCTGTTACCAATAGCAAATAAAGAAGCTTGGTCAAAAAAAGTTAAGGTCTTTGTTCGCTGTTAGTAACAGCGAACAAAGATTTTGACCAAGTTTTTTTGTTCGCTGTTATTAACCGCCGACAATTACAACTCTATTTTCACTTGCTATTTTTTTTTTTGAGTCTTGTTGATTTTACAAGGTTAATTTATAGGCTTTTAATTATTAACTTCCCTATTTTATTTCCTACAAGTTTGGGAAAATTGATATGGGATTAAGTATGATTTTATTCAATTATATAAAGTGCCTAATGTTATTTTAATTAAAACCTAAATTAATTTTTCTATTTTATTTCCTACAAAATTGGGATAGTTGATAATAATGAATTAAGGGTGATTTTATTCAATTATTAAAAGTTTTTAACGTATCTTTTTGATAATTAAAAGCCTAAAAATTTAAAATTTTTAATTGCTACGGTTTTTTTTTATTAAAACCTAAAATTAATTTTCCTATTTTATTTTCTAAAAAATTGGGAAATTGCTAATTATTTTAATTGAAAACCTAATATTAACTTTCCTATTTTATTTTCTAAAAATTTGAAAAAGTTTATAATTATGGAATTATGGTTGATTTTATTCAATCAAATAAAATCACCCTTAATCCTATGATATTTAATTTTCCCAAAATTTTAAGAAATAAAATAAAAAAGTTAATAATTAAAAGCCTACAAATTAGTCTTGTAAAATTGACAAGACCCAAAAAAAAAGCAAGTGAAATTGGAGTTGTAATTATTCGTTGTTAATAACAGCAAACAAAGAAGCTTGGTCAAAATTTTTGTTCGCTGTTACTAACAGCGAACAAAGACCTTGAGTTTTTTGACCAAGTATTTTTGTTCGTTGTGTGAACAAACCCGAACTCGTGCTATGGAAAAAAAATGCTTATTTTGAAAAATATTTTCAAAAATTGTCTATTATACGACTTTTTAATATTTTTTTTGCTTATTTGTTTCAAATTTTCTTACTTTTGAACCATTACCCACAAAATTGCTGAACTTCAACATGACTTTTTTTCCATGAAAAAAAATGTTTCTCCTTAATTTATATTATATCTCTATTAAGAAATTACAACAATGGCATATTACATAAAAATTACAACCATTATAGAGAAGGCGGAGGAAAGAAATGATTAAATGAATTTAATTCCAAAATCTTGTTTTGATAAGACAATACTTATACCAAATTACGAACTGACATAAAACTATATTCTCAATCTAATATTATTTACTCTTGAAAGAAGGCTATAAAATTTCTTAGGATGACCAAGTGTTGGAAATCTTGGAATATATGGAGTATTATTGTATTAGTTGGTAACTCTAAATTAATTTATTTGTTTGTTGTTGATGTTCTACTTGGGTTTTTTGGTCGTTTTAATAAACATTTATTATATTGTTATGGTTTTGATTAATAAATAATTAATTTTACACAATCTAATTAAAATAAATAACTCTTAACATTGAATATTCCAAGAAAATGGAGGGAGTATGAACAAATTCTACCATTTTGGGGTGCAATTTTAATTTACAAAAAAATTTGAAAACATATTTCAGTTATTGTTAAGCGGGAATTGAAAATGGAAATCTGTTTAGTTTACTCTGCTTTGCAAATCCCAATTCTATCCGCCATCGTTGCTCCTGTAAACCATGAGAATCAAACACATCGCTTCCAAGAAACCAAGGAGTAGAAGTCCTCGTCATAGTTACTTTTCTTCTTTCTTTTTCTTTTTCCTGTTTTTTTATTTAGTTTTCTAGGTTTGATTTGATATAATTTGATTTGATTTGATTTGATTTGATTTGATTTGGGACTAATTTCATATTCAAAACCCTTTTCTCTTTGCAGAGATTTCCGCAGCAACTCCATCGACTCCTGCTACACCACAATCGGTTCCTTCCTCTCTCTTTTCACTCTAATTTTTCTTCAATTTGTGAATTTTAATATCTCCGATTTAATTGAACTTGCAGACTTCTCCAACTCCAAGAAGAAAATCGAATGTTACTCCTGCTACTCAAAGTAATTCTTCTTCAATTATTTTATCCGCGTTTGATTCAATTTTGAATCATTAATTAATACTGTTGAGATTTTTTCATTGATATCAAAATTGCGGTTTATTCTAATAATATTCCATACAGAGAAGAAGGCCCACCGTTATAGGCCGGGAACTGTGGCGCTCCGGGAAATACGAAAATATCAGAAATCTTTTGAGCTGTTGATTCCTATTGCGCCCTTTGTTCGACTCGTATGTAGCTTTTTGTCATTTTTCTGTTTAGTACTCCTATTAAATTACTGTTAATTTGAATTGCATTTTATGTGTTTGAGTAGCTGATATGTGCAATGTTTAGTGAACTTGTTTTTATAATAACGAAAATGGTTTATTAGATAACAATTATTTTTAGGTTTAAGTGAAATGGTTGAACTTAAGTTACATTTCTTGGCTGCTAGAAATTATATGGAAGTATGAAGCAATATTGCTGGTTATCATTTGAATACATTCCTGATGGTTCAGACGTGCCCCATATTATTAGTACATGAATGACCAGTACAGTATAGAAGTATAATGTTTCGTTTCCTTGAATATGCTACATTTGCATTTTTACTTTTTATTTAGTTTTGGTTTTAGTTTAGGAGAGATTAAAGACGAAATTTTGAAATGTGTGAATGGTATAAATAAGCGATTATATGTGTATATGAAAATTGATGAGAGATAATAGGACCATTTCCGTAAAAGGTAAATGTAGCTAATTTAGTTGGACAAACTAAGAAGGAAAATATAGCAACTTTAAAGGGACAAAAGTAGTATTTTCTTATTCCTGAGGTTCCAGTCGTTGTGTTAAGCCGATGTGAGGTGCAGTTGGTTGCTTGGGTCCTTACTTTGGGTGGTGGATGGTTGGTGGTTGGGTGTTGATGTTTGTAGACTGTTGATTAAAGTAGGATATATGGTAATTTTTTAAGAACAAAGGTTACTCCAAATAAGAAAGTGGGAATGAGAATTCGTTTTTAAGAACAAAGGTTAACAAATAGCCAATATGAGAAATTGGAGTATCAGTGATCTTTCCCTTAAATGATTTTCATTCCACATCTAGGCCTGCATACTAAGAAGAGAGGCTCGTAGACCAAAATAAACATAATTTATACATTGATATAATATATAGTCACCTTGCTGCAATGGAACTGCGGAAGCAAGCACCGATGTGTTTTGACATTTCATTGTTTTGTTGACGAAAATTCAACTGCATGTCTTCACTTGGCTTGTGCATGAACAAGAGCTAATTGCTCTTGCTGAACCTCTCTATTGCTTCATGCTCAAGACTGAGATGCAGGAGAACCACTGAATCATATAGACATAAGGTCTATACTGGCCAAGCTGTGGTCACAAGTTCATTAATCTTTGCAAGCTATGAGTTAATAGACCCTTTGAAAGTTGAAATCCCCAAATTGGGAATTCTTCCAACTGTCCCTTTGAGAGATCATGACCACCTTTTTTGATCACATTGGAAGCCTAGTTGTGTGATTATTTCACCAAATTGATTTAGGTAAATGCAGCTGATTGAGCCCTACAATAAGAGAAAAATGCTCGTACTTCATTATCATTTTTTCTAAAATATCACCATCCAATTTTAGATTCAGATGTGTAGCATGTTTTGCAAATTATAATGTATAGGATCGGATTCTGCTTCATGCCTTATCTGTTGTGCAAATAATAATAACATGTTTGTAATCAATGTGCTCAGCCAGTTAATCTCTACACGTATGCAAGTCGGGAGCACAAAAGGACAAAGATAATTAGTCAAATCGTTTGTTATGATTTTATGAAATGAAGGAATAGGGAAATCCTGACCATCTAGAAAAGTTTGTTGGAGTTCGTGCATGGCTAGCCTTCAATTTATGTAAAAAATATTTCTAGAGGGTTTTCACTCAGAATTATTGGAGGGTTTTCACTCTTTCCTCTTGAATAGGTGGTAGCTTGTAATCAGGGGAGACTGAAGAGCTATGTGAAAACCTGCCAACTTTCCATATGGAGAGCTATGTTCATTTAGAAAATCGTTTGTCTCTCTTACCTGATTTCTTTTTGGTTAAAATCACTTGTGAGGCGGATCTTAGCATTTTACTGCAAGTAACTTCAGCTCAACTATGTTTTCTCCATGGTTTTATTCTGTGGCCACCTTATTTTTATAAAATGATTCTTAGACCTGAGTAAACATTCTGATCCTTCCTTTCTTTTGATGTGTATTTTTTTCTTTCTTTAGCTTCAATTGTTATTATGTACATCAATTCTTTTTGATCATTGCTTCGGTGCTTCTTGTGCCTTTCATTGTTGGAACAACATGCAACTTTTATCTGTTTATCTTTTGTAGTTTTTAGATTTTTGCCGCACTGACATGCTTAGTATCCTTCTAGGTCAAGGAGATAACTCATCATTTCTCACCTAATATTGGTCGTTGGCAGGCTGAAGCCCTGGTTGCCCTTCAACAGGTACAAACCTCTATTGAATGAAGTATGTTTTTGGCTCAAGTGAATACCTGCTAAATTTTTGTTTATTTAAAGATCATCTGAAGTTTTGTTTCTTAAAATTCTTGACTCTTAAATATATTCTCACGTCAGAACTCAGATTGCAGTCTGAAATAAAGATTTGCCAAAACATACTTCTGTCTATATGCTGATCGTGCTTCTTTTTTTTTTCTTTTTTTTTTTGCATTTGGACATTTCACAGCTTGCTTGTTAAATTAGCTGTCAAGAACGGATGGATTTTGTAATGTGTCGGGCAACTAAATACTACCTAATGGAGAGAAGTAGATTGAGAAACAAAAGATTGTTTACCATAAGAGCAATCGACAAAGATGGTATATGATTGTTAGAAAAGACTGTTTAAATTATCCAATAATAAAGACTTGTCTAACTTTGTTCTGGAAGTACTCGATTTGTAATGTTTTGTTCTATAAAAGACTTCCCTTCTTCTCATGTGATGATTTAAGCTTATGAAGTTGCTAACATCTGCCCTGATTTGGATTTGTGAGAGCTTTTAGGCATCTTAAAGGGACAGAGGCAATATTGTTTTAGTTAGTGGATTAAGGTAGGCTAAGACCAGTAATTACAACAACAAAAACAAAAATAATGTCAAAGCCTTAATCCAAAAAGTTTGGGGTTGACTACATTAACCAATATATCAGTTCCAATGGTCATGCACATGGATTCTTCTTTTCCAATTCATTTCAATTTTCTACGATCTCAATTTGTAAGTCTAGATCAGTCATATCTTTTTCCAATCTTGTCCTTTAAGTCATATTTGGTCTTTCTCGCCCTCATTTTAAGTCAACCGAGCTTCAACTTTCTTTCCACCTTACCGGTTTGCTAATACCCCGCCCTCACCCTTCCCAAACCATCTTAAACGACTCTCTTTCATCTTTTCCTTAATATTTGTAACTCCTAAACCATTTCTTATATCTTTGTTTCAAATTCTATCCATTAAAGTATGCCCACTCATCCGTTGAAGCATTTGCATTTCCGCTACTCCCATAATTCTACTATAATGTCCTTTCTAAAAGCCCAACATTCTGATTCTTTCTTATAGGCTAGATTAGTGATTGTTGAATGAATATGTGGACAAATTAAGTACTTGCAAGTCAATAGGAGTCTTACTAATGGAGTCACTAATCCTAAAAATGACAATGCATTGAAGTTAACCTCCTTTTCATACTGGCCTTGTTGATTTCCCAAGTGCTGTGTCTAATAGTCTGTCAATTATAGGCCTCAGAAGATTTGATTGTTAATCTATTTGAAGATGGTATGCTTTGTGCTATTCATGCCAAACGAGTTACACTCAGTAAGTAATCAAATTCCACCACTGGCCGCTCTTATATAGTATAATGTGTATGTTTTTCCTTCTGGGCTTCAAGTTATTTCTGAGATGGTGATTCTTGATGCAGTGAAAAAGGATTTGGAGCTTGCCCGAAGGATCGGTGGAAGAGAAAGGGGATGGTGATGATCATTCTTACTAATATTTATTGAGTAACAATTGTATTAGCATATGATTTGATCATTCTTATCAAACAGAAATCTTTCTGCATCGAGAATCAAGTGCTGGTCATACCCATAAAGAATTTCTCATCACTGCTTGAGACTTGACAGGAGATGCTTCCACTAATAGACTGTATCATCAAACTTGTAAAGAAATGTTCAAATATTTAGTGGTCTGAATTTTTACAATTATAAGTATTTATTATTATAAAGCCATTTCATAAGATGCTACTTATTTTAAGTAGTTTTTAATTAACATAGCATTGCTTTGGATGAGATGTTTTGTTTGTCCAGCGTCATTGATGAGTTACCATTTGGTCGAAAAGATGGAGAATTGGATTTTGTTTTAATTGGAGCAGGTATTATATTTTCTAGGTAAGATTCTAAGATTAAATCTCACCTAATTTTTCTTTTTTCTTAGCCTACTATGTGATTCAAGAAAATATTATCATGTGTTTTGATTTAGCTATCACCGCCTTTTGATTGAGGTGGGGCAACATGGGTGATTGTTGTGGTGTTCTTGATCAGATTTGCAACGAATAAAGGGCATGCATCAGATGGCGCAATTGGGAATGTTTTGAGACCATGAGTCATCACAATTTTTTTATGGTTGGATTTGGATCTAGCTAACACCCTTTAAGGTCCATGCAGGGCATTATTAGTTGACATGGCTACTAGGTCTCAAGCCAAAACCTGGTACTCCGACGCCTTCTTCTCCTTCTTGAGGTTCTCAGCGATTTCTTTTTAAGAAACGTTAAGAACCTCTCAGCAGTTAGATTTATAAATCGTTAAAAATCTTAATAATTTTATTTGATTTATTTTATGTATGTGAATGGTAAACTTGTCAAGCTAATTGGTGGTTCAGATCATCATGATAAATTGTTTTTGACCAAAATTTATCTTATAAAATGCAAATTTTCTTTCAATTTAATTTATATATGAAAGTGTTTTATTATGAGATGAGTTCATGTAATTAGCATACTTTTCTAATTGATCATTTTAAAATTGTAAATGATCACTTCATAAATCATAAGTGATCACACTGAAACTATAAAAAGTGATTATAACTGTAAATAATTACTGTTAGACATTAGATATATGTTGGATCAGCTCATTAGAAATGGTCTTACTTGAGACTGTCTCGTTTGAAAATATTTGTTTAATTTATTGTGATACTATTTTAGAAAAAAATATTCAGTTAACAAAAATATGCTATTCACCTCACTTGTACTACAAGAAGTCTTGAACCACAGCTATTCACATGTTAATTGTTATGTTAATTAAATCCTCCGTCAACTCTTTTCTTTTCAACTTGAGTTTCGAGTTTTCAACTCGTATCCCAACCTTCACTTTCTCAAAGTTGAAAACTCATACATTCTCTCTCTTCCAACCAAATTTCTTCCATATGAAATTTTGAATTTTGATGCAATTTCACTTAACATCACGTCAATTCATCTTTGTCAACTTTGGTGCAGAAATCTAGCACACTTGTTCTTCTTTTACACATGAATTCCGCTGCAGAAATCTAGCATTTATATTGCTTTTTTGTTCCAGTAATTCTAGGGTTTCACTCGAAGATTGATGCTCCAAGGTCATGATAATTTGACCCAATTATTCTCTGTTTTGGCTGTTTTGAATTGGTTAAGCACGATTTGGAACTAAATTGAAGAACGGAATCTAGCACTCAAGTGATTTTGTCTAGCGTTTTCACACGCAAATGGATACTCCAAGGTCATGATAATCTGATCCAATTATTATCTGTCTTGGCTATTTTGAATTGGTTAAATACGGTTTGGAACTAGATTGAGAACAAAATCTGGCACTCAATTGATTTTGTTCCATTTCTAGGTTTTCACTCACAAATTGATGCTCCAAGGTCATGATAATCTGACCTAATTATTCTCGGATATTGGCTATTTTGAATTGGTTACATAAGATTTGGAACTAGATTGTACAAAAAAGATGACATCTGCTAGAACAAATTTAGTGATGACAGTGATTGGATTTGTCGTCAGTACGCTTTTTATAATGTTCATATGCACCAGACTCATCTGTGCTCGAATTCAATTGCGTGCTTCTCGTCGACTTTTGCGTCGTCATATTGCTTCTTCTTCTAGATCTAATCTCAGTGCTGTAAGTTTATCTTTCTTAATCAATTCCCCGCACCTCTCTTATTTCTTTTAATCTCTAACTTTCCATAAATCAAACGTTCAGGCTTTAGTGGACTGTAGACTTAGTTTAATTAATAACCCTTTCTCCTTGTTATGGTATATTATCTGTTTTAGGTAACTTAAGATCAAGTTTGGCAGTTTAGGCACAATAATTAGTAGGCAAGAATGATTACGACTTAGGAAGGGATATTGGGTTCGGTTTCACTGTTTTATTAATTTAGTGTCTAATTAATATGGTCAACCGTAATTTCCGCAGATGGAGGGTGGAATGCATGGTGTAGAACCTCCAATTGTTGCCGACTTTCCAGCCAAAAAGTACGGTGATGAATATTTTTCCTCGGCCGATAGTGGGCAGTAAGTTCTTTGTCATTTTTTTCTTTTTATTGGATTCCATTTTTGTGGTATTGATTTTCTCACGGTTTAAGTCCCTTACTCGCTGCTATTTTATTTTATGGTTCAAAAGTGAGATTGAAGTGGGATTGTTGTGATTCAATTGTTTGTCTTTCTCATAATGTTTTCGTTTTAGTGATCATAGCTTGAAACTCGAATATCTTGAGTTTTCAATATTTTTCTTATGCATTTTTATGGAAATCGGAAATTGATGATATTGGATTTAGAAGGTTAATAGTGAGTTCAGCTGCCTTTTGGATGATTTTCAACATTGCCAGTTATGTGGATTCACTTATATTTCCCATCTGCATGGGCTTATTATAGAATGTAAGCACTGGGGAGTGGAGATGCATTCTTTGTCGTATTCCTGTAGTTGTATTACTGTCCAATAGGGGCTATAGGAACTTGAACCACTATTTACCTCATTTGTACATATAGCTTTAGTCTATTAGAATTTAGTGATCTGCTCCATGTTGAAATAACTTCCCTCTACTATCATTTGCTTAGGCAGATTTGTACATCTTGACTCTTGTCAGCCCTGTCAATTTCATTGAGCTTACTGCTGTTTCGGTATAGGAGACAAGAAATGGATAACCTTTTCCTCAGACCTTATATTTGTGAATTGTTATCCGTGATTTAAGAGAAGTCTGTTATTGTGAGTAGAATACAGCTGCAGCTTGCATGGTGTTATATTTTCTGTAAATTCATTATATTGTATTCCACTTGGTTTTAGCCTTGTTTTTCCTTGTATATTACTCTGTCTCCCTCCCTCTTTAACTTTGAGTTAACCGGATTTGATCATGTCTGTTGGAAATTCATTGTATAGTACAACTTCCACTTTGTCCTTCCCTCTTGTTTCCTTATTAGTTGACCAGGTAAGTAAATGATATGAGAATAGTCTTGACCTCCTCAAGTAAATGATATGAGAATAGTCTTGACCAAAGTCCAGGTATAATCAGGTGCTTGTTGAGAAGTTTTGCTTAATGTTGGAAGTTCAATATTGATTGAAGGACAACAGAATTAACCTGAACTATTTATGATCACCCGTTCCATGATATACTGAAGCTAATTTTGATACTGTTGGAATTTTATCCTTATTGGCATGCATTACTGTTCATCACTTAAAATTAGGCACTCAAGTTTTCCATGGTTAAATTTTGGCCTCTGATTTCTAATTGAAAAAAAAACGTAAATAAAATGGTGACCGATTGACCCTACCTTCATATTAGAAGCACTCTTATAATTATAACTCCCTCCACTTCATTTTTTGGTTATATATTTAGATTTTATACATTGAGACAAATCTTGCAAGATTCCACGTGGATATATTTTAACTTTTTATATATGCATGAAAAATCATGTTTAAATTTATCTCTTTGTATGGATCTTATTGAAGAGTTAGAATGTGGAACCAAAGGAAATTCAATCCGTTGTGCAACATTAATGGTGATGCAATAGTGAATTGGAACTGATTTTTTAATATGATCCACACTATAACAATATGTGTTTAGTGTTTTATTGAATCTTACAATCGTCATAATTTACAGTATTGACTGGCTGACTACTATAAATGGATGAGTAATATATTGAAGCTGAATTTGTGGTTTTTTGATAGTACAATATTTTGAGGTCTTGAGTACAATCTCTGATGTTAGAGTTTTGAACTTTTGATGAAGAAAGTAATGAAATTGCAAGGAAAATTATATAAATCGAGTAAGAAATTGAAAACCATTGAAAATGGCTAAGATTGATGGCTTGTAACTTGTTACTTATGAGCAGAGTATCATCTAAAATTGAAAACCATTGAAAATTGAGTAATTGAAAATGGCTAAGATTGATGGCTTGTAACTTGTAACTTGTGATTTATATAAATCGAGTAAGAAATTGAAAACCATTGAAAATGGCGAAGATTGATGGCTTGTAACTTGTGACTTATGAGCAGAGTATCATCTGAACTAAAACAAAGTAGGGTTTGATTTGTTGAATAAAATAGGAGAAGCTGAGTTTGGTATGCTTGCCTTCCTATGTGTACTTGTTCTCTTGGTTACTGGGTTTGAATATTGGTCACCTTTTCTCTCTTTTTTACAGAAGATCACTGACTTTGAATTTATGGATGAGACATAATGATCATTTTGGTTTATTTTTTAAGGGCTTCCATTGAACTCTTTTGTAACCATAATTCCACAACATATTACATGTTATGCTTGTTATAAAATGCACCCATTATAAATTTATTATGCAATCAAAGATTCGCTTTCCATTGGTATTAGAATAATATTCAAGTCTTGTTAAAATGTATGCCAATTATCATTTATGAATCAGAATGGTAATTGTGTAGAAATTGGTGATAATGGGAAATTTCCTTTGTTATGATAAGTAAAGCTTTTTACTTTGACCCCTTTATTACCCAACCCAGAGTATGTCCTTTCTTGAGCGATTGGACTATTTTGCAGCTGAACACAAACTATCTAGCTAGTTAGACGACCACTTGCATTTTAAAATATTATCGTTGTTCTAGGTGCTGCTTAATAATAAATCATAATACATGGTCTTGCTGTCTTCAAACTTTCCTCATGTATGTGCTTGTCGTAAGCACTGGATGCTTTTCCAATTTAATTGCTCGAGCTTTGTTGTCTGTGATATTTATTCGACTAATGTATTGTACTCTTGTAGATGCTCCATCTGCTTGGCAGAATATCACAAAGAAGATGTGTTGCGTATACTGCCTTACTGTGGCCACTACTTCCACATAAAATGCATAGATATATGGTTGCTACAGCATTGCACCTGCCCTGTCTGTAGGATATCATTGCGTGAGACTAATGAGAAGAAACGATCTATGCAGTTTATGCCAAGTTCTCGATCGCATCGTAACACTGATTTTCCTTCAGTTAGTAGATTTCTATCAAGGACGTCCGAAACGCATAGGTCAGATCCTATGCCAGAGAATCAGCTAATAGAAGCAGCCAGAGATAACTTGGCTTTGCCTGAAGAAAATGTTCTTGTAAAAGACCACACAGATAAGCATGTAGTGTGCCCATCATCTGCTTAACCAAGTTATTTGCTGGAAGTTTTGGAGTCTTTGAAGCTTGTTTTTCTCCTCTTGTTGGCTGTTGCTTTGTACATATCTTTTCTGTCGTGAATTATTTCAAGCTAACGGGAGGATTGCTGGTTACCGTCTACTACAAAGGCCGAATTGATCAGAGAAGTAGTGTTTGATGTTTCACATTCATAAGCTTAGCTGCATGAAGCTGGTGTATTTGGTTAGCGTGTCTGTTCCTGGACTATGTGGATTAGTGCTAGCCAATACGATAGACAGCAACACCCAGTCTAGAGTTCCCTCAGATAGCAAATTAGCTAGTTTAGGTGTCCGTGCCATGGCTCATTGTGTCAAGTCTGGGTGTGTTCGATTGAATTTATGGTTCATGATTGACAGTTAGGAAGTAGAATTAAAAGTAGTGTACAGAGCAAATATGTATAGATATCAGTTATCACATGATCTGCATAGAAGGAAACTGTTAAGGATTCCTCAGTCTGCCTTGCCTTTTATTTTTGTTTCTGTCAATGTACACTACTGTGTCTGTCAAATTGTATATCTTCTCTTCTCAAAACTGTTTGTTTTCTCTTTTCCAGCGTATATTTGTTTGTTTTCTCTTCATAAAGTGAGAGAATATGTGGATGAGTTGAAAAATAAGTTAAACCTATACATGCATATTTAGAGAGGTTTAAAATAGATCATATGACTCAATATTCATCCGACATTGAAATTAAACTTGATTTGACCCGACTTGAAATTTTCGAAACACATGATTCGAAATCAACTCCATAACCTCCAATGAAGACCTATGCCAAAGTCAAGAATAAGAATGAACTAAGGTTAAAAATAGAAAAGTCCATTTAAATGAAAAATGTAATGGTAATTTCTATGGGACGGATTTTTGAGAGCTCTGGTTTTGTTTCATCTGTTTATATGGATTATGAGATTATGTATAAACAATATCACATGAATTTGATTAGTAATTACTATGCATCTTAGGAATTGAAAACAAAACCAACATAGTTTTAGAAAAAAAAATCAAGAATGAAGCAAAAAATATTATATAATAGCACACTATTACATCTATAATTAATGGAAAATAAAATTAGAAATCCTTCGAAACTACAAAAGTTGTAAATTGCACTCCAGATAAGATGATATTCTCGTCTTGTCTTATCTCATCTTATCTTATTTTATCTGATTAAAAAAAATTAAGCCCGAGGCTTAATTTTAGCTCTCAAAGGATTCTTCATAATCACAGTAAATTCCAATTTCTCACTAAAATCCAGTTTACCAATTGCACACCATTCAAATTCTTGTACTAACCTAGCAATCAATAAATTAACATGAATTGTTGCCATACTCAAACCCGGGCAGATCCGTCGACCCGCCCCAAATGGGATCATTTTTACTCCTCTTCCTCCTGTTATATCTGCATCTTCACCTCCGGATAAAAACCTTTCCGGGTCAAATTTCTCCGGGTTTTTCCATAGTTTTGGATCGTCCGATATACCAGGTAAAAACAACTCTACGTTGCACCCGGTAGGGATTGTGTACCCGCCAAGCGTGGCGGGTTCGGTTACGGCGTGTGTTAGTGAAAAATATGTTGGTGGGTGTTTTCTTAAGAGTTCTTTAACAAAGGCATGCAAATAAGGCATGTTTTCAAGGTCTCCTTCTTGTACGGGTCGTGTGCCAATTGTGGATCGGATCTCGTTGTATAGCTTGGTTTGCATGCTCGGGTTCTCGATTAGTCGTGCCATGGCCCATTCTATTGCGGTTGCGGTAGTGTCCGTACCTATTCAATGAATTTAAGAAAAAAGTCGGTAATAACACAAATTACTAGTAGTCACCTATAAGTTAAATACTACAATATAGTTACAAAATATATAAAATAAATGAAAATTTAATTTTAATAATCTCATATAAGTTAAGCAGCTTTTAAATTTTAATTTTTTTATTTATGTTAGAAAATTTTGGGTTTTTACAATTTTTTTTTTAATGAAGTTTGTGACTTGCAACTTTTAATTTTTTAGGAGTAAACTGAAGCTCAAGTTCTTAAAAAGAAAAATTAATATGTAGTTTATTTTTATACATGATAAATGAAATGTGAAATTTGTAAAAACTAATTATCTAAAGAATATATTTTTATAACCAAATTTTCCTAAAAAGATTATAAAATAATAGCGGTTTTTTAACTCAGTGCCTACTCATGCAGGCGGTGAATTCGTCACTACGTACCTCCATTAATAAATTCCGAGCATAGTGTCACAATTTCGGGCTCGGTCGGGCCTGAGTTTCGACCCTCAACTTGTACATCAAAAAGTGTATCAAGGTATGAGAATGGCGCTGCAGTCGGGTTGGATGCTAAACCCGCCATAAGAATCGCCCGTCGTTGCTCGATGAACGGACGGAGCGTCTCGATTTGCTTGTTGCGCACGGCCAAAGCTTGTTTCCTTTGCTTGGTAAAAAACAAGCTTAAAATCGGTAGAAAATCATCAATTCTTGGGTTTACCGTAATTAACACTTCTTTCATCATATGATCAATTCTTTCAATTGTTTCTTCACTCATTTCAACACCAAAACACATAGACAACAATATACAAAACACGGCAAATCTAGCATTTTTCAACACATAAACAACACCATTTTCTTTTTCACCCTCAATTTTAATCTTTTCAATCAATTTATCCATCGCAATATTTCTAACACCCTTAAATTCCTTTAGTCGAGAAGAGCTTAACCCATTTTGCACCATATTTTTCCTAAGGGAACGCCAAACGGGCCCATAAACAGCCGCATTGACTGTAAATTTGTCGCAGCTAAAAATCCCCCTAGTGGGGGTTTCAGCAGGTCTGGTGGCAAACACCTGACCTTTTTCAATTAGCGCTTCATGAACTAATGAAGCGTCACTAACAATAATCAAAGTACGTGATCCCATCTTCAGAGTGAAGATGGGGCCGTACTTTGGTAAAAGATCTCTAACAAACTCAAAAAATTGTTTCCCTGAGTTTGCTACTTGGAAGAGATTTCCGACTATAGGCCACCCAGGAGGACCGGGAGGGAGACCTCGCGTCGATTTATTCTTGACACGTGAATTAAGAAAGATAAAACTTGATATGAGTACACCTAAAGAGATGAAAATTAGATGGTAGTATGAAGAAAAATCCATGATTTTTTGTGAAGAAAAATGGTTGAAGAAATTAAGAATGGGTAGTGAATAATGGGTATATAATATATATGAATGGCTGATGCATGAAATTGTGGTTGGAGTGAGTTAATGAGAGTACCTGCAACTGCAACTGCATTTGGGTGGCTAGTTAAATGCATGCAGCTACTAACAATACTTCTATTAAGATTGGATTCTTTTGGCATATATTATTGTCCTTTAAAAGTATATGATTTGTATACAAGTTGACTATTGATTGTTTTTCACTTAAAATATTAGGAAATCTCAAAGTCTATGCTCCTGGATTTCTAAGGGTAAGGTGGACTACTGTTTAGGGCATTAATCAAATTTTTTAGGGTCTAAAAATTTAGTACATATATAAGGTTGATATTAACTTATTAAATCTAGATATAATTTATATTTTTTGCTAAATATAAAGTTTAAATATGAGTTATTAGTGGTTTTTTTATAAAGTAGTTTAATATCGATAATAAAAATAAAAAGAATAATTTATTATTCACTACGGTTTAAGTTTTAAGGGTTTTTTTTCTTTTTCTATGAGGCGCAAAAACAGATAGAACGACTCTGTATTTGACAAATGAGGATTAAAATTATAAGAAGTTTAGTTGCGACTTATATGAGACTTTGAAGCTAAAAAATATCTATCACTTGTTTGTTAGTACTAGACTTTTATGAAATAAGATCGATAAAAAAAAATTATGCGAGTTTACGTCAAATCGGATAATATTATATTAATGCGAACTATTTATGGCTGGTTAACCTAAAAATTTTACTCCCTCAGTCCTAAAGTGGTTGCGACAACACGCTTTTGCAGTTATATTAAGAAAATGGTGATAACAAGTAAATTGTGTAGATAATATTAAAAATAATGAAAACTAGAGATGTGGCATTATAATTGAAAAAAATTATGAAACCACTATCCATAATAAAAATATAGCAAAATTTAAAGGATAAATTAAAATGCCAAATAAATTTTAATTTCACTATATTATCCCTTTTTTTTGAATAATTCACCAGTATTCTACTTCGTTCTTAACAAAACAAGAAAACTTAAAGTCCGACCCTATTTTCCTTGTATATAAAACAAGGATTTGAGATTTTTTTTTTCTAGATTCCCATTTCTTCACAGAAATTTCTCGTACCAAACACGTTTAAAAGGTTCGTTAATTATATATACATCTAATTTTAAGGGAACCTTTTTCGTAAAATTTCGACTCTAAAAATTTTTCAACGACTTTTTTAATACTCTAAAACTAGAGAATTATAAGTTGATTAAGTGGTTAATGAACTATTCCTTTGTCTTTTGTAAAAGGTTTTATTCGCATCATTTATAAGAAAAATTAAATTTCTCTTGGTTTTTATTTGTAGGGATTTTCCAGTCATGCCCTGAATAAAAAAAATAAAATTAAAATAATTGAGAAATTGAATAAAATGGTACTTTTTATGTACAACAGTTTCTTTAATTAAGTACTTCACATACAATTGTAAATAGGAGTAGTTGAATAAAATGGATGTTGTTTTCCTACATTTGAATACTTGTATTAATCCAGTTTTAGAAAGCACACATTTGGCAGATGACTGATAATTATAGTTAAAAACTTAATTATGCTAAATTAAAACATACTTTAATAAAGGCATTATGAAGAACAAATCAAAAAATACTTTTTCTATAAAGACATTTTAAAGATTTGGAATTGTTCTAAAATGACAAAAAAAAAATACCTTCTAAAACTCTCAAAAAATCCTAAGATTTATAAGTCCAATTGAAAACAAAACTACATAAACAAATATCCAAAAGGCGTCGAAACCTCAAGAGAGAAAAAATACCCATCAAAACAACACAATCAATGTCGTACGCTCCTTCGTAGTTCGTCTTCTCATTTGATCTAAATCCTTGTTTAAATTGCATATATTTAATTGTCTAGAAATCAATTCAACTAAAAATTTAAACTAATAGTATAAACCCTAGATATGTTATATATTCTGACAAGTCGCCCCGTATGCAAATTTTTTGGCCTAGAAGTCTAAATGCAACATAAGTTATCCTCGATCATAGCTAAATACTTCCTTCGTTCCAATATAGTCACAACTCACAACGCTGAAAATAAAAACCCTATTCACTTATCTCCCTTAATTCCCTTAATTTGTGATTGATTTATAACATATAAGTTAAAACATAGTTTAGTTAAGTGGGATCTTGTTTGATTCGTAACGATGCAAAGATTATTAATATCAAGTTTTTATAATTTTTTATTATACATAATTATTAGACGTGATCAAACACCGGGTGGGAAAAAACATCCCATTGATGCGGGCCGAACCCGTAATATGCTGGCTTGCGGGCCTATGTTATATATTATTTATACATAATTAAAAATACAAATTACAAATAATTGAAATAAACAAATACAATTGTTCCATATTATACATAATTTAAAACACAAATTACAAATAATTCAAATAAACAAATACAAAATAATCAAATTATGTAACTAATTAGTGATTTGACAATCGTCATCTTCACGATCTACCTCTTCTTCCTCCTCTTCAACATTAAAAATGGTAGACCGACCTTGATGCAATATGGAAAAAAAGTGTTAGCATATGAAATAATCAAAAATATGTAACTAATTGGACCAACTTAGCTTCTTTCGGGCCGGGCCGGCTCGCGGGCCAAACCCCAATCCCAAACCCGTCCCAAAAAAATTCGGGCCACTTATTTTCTGCCCAAACCCCCCCCCCCCCCCCCCCCCCCATCGGGCCATATTTTGGTACCCAAACCCTCACTTTTTCGGGCCGAGCCGCCCATGATCAGGTCTAATAATTATAGATATTAAGAATTGAATCAGTACATTGGACCGTGTGAAAAAACAAACGTTGCAAGTATTTTGGAACGGAAGAAGTATTCCACTTGAAATAATAGGTGATTGAGATTCTGACTCATGACCCTTTGTCACATTGTCCTCTAATACCATATCAAAATAACAGTTTAACAAAAAGTTTAATTTAGTAGTTGAAACCTTTTATATATATATATATATATATATATATATATATATATATATATATATATATATATATATATATATATATATATATATATATATATATATATATATATATATATATATATATATATATATGTATATATATATATGTATATATATATATGTATATATATATATATATATATATATATATATATATATATATGTATATATATATGTATATATATATATGTATATATATATATGTATATATATATATATATATATATATATATATATATATATATATATATATATATATATATATATATATATATATATATATATATATATATATATATATATATATATATATATATATATATATATATATATATATATATATATATATATATATATATATATATATATATATATATATATATATATATATATATATATATATATACTCAATTATTTTCTAGATTCATTTTGTAGTGTTATATATGTATGTGTACATAAAAGTTATAACAAGCCAAATGGGAGAATGGTGTGAATGCCATGCACACAAGGGCATCACAAAACTCACCTTACTTGGTTATAAATTAGTGTATAACATCCCATGCTAAACAAGCATTTTCATGGTGCCATGATCCACTTTTGGTGTATATGCTTTTATTAGAGGCGGTTGTATTAATATTAGAATTAATGAAACCTAACATGATAATGACTTTACTGTTTACCCTTTATTTTGTGGAGACCAAGAGAAACCTATTCATTATTCAATGCGTTATGGCCCAACTTCTCTACATATTGTAAATTGTCATTCATTTTAATAGCTACCCCGATCGTGTTACGATTAGACCATCTTAAATAAAAAATTTATATTCTCATAATATATATTAAATGACTTATATAAGCTAAATGTAAGGTACGTCTCTTGATAAGAATGTCTTATATAATAATTTGTGAATAAAAATATCTTTTAAGTGGGAGAAAAAAAATTAAAACCCATCAGCTTTTATTATCTTTTAGCTTTATTTTATACACTTTCTTCTCATGGATACATCAAATTTATTCTTGGGGAGAAAAAAGTGGGTTCCACCACCTCTTTCAGTCTTGTATAAGTGGTGATAAATTTGTAGCCTTTAATTTCATTCTCTCTCATTCTTTCACCTTAATTTGTCACTCTTTTTCTAGTGAATAACCTCTTTTTTTTTTAAATAAGAACGGAGAAATATAATTCTAATAATCTCAAAATTTATCACCCTACTAGCTAGAAATGCTCTAAGTTTCCCTCCATGTCTCTTGATTTTGCAATATGAGAGATGACACCGAATTAAAGAAATTGAGTTAGGTGATTTTTATTTTTTTTTTAAGTTAAAGGGAAACAAGATTAATGAAATAAATAGTAAAAATGGGTTGAATGGTAAAATTATATCCTGAAATAGTAATAAGATAAATTTATTAGGATAGAGTAAAATATTGTAAGAGGTTAATGTGAATTTGTGAATAGATTTGCAGTCCATTCAATCATTGTCAAGGCTTAACTTGTCTTTCGGATCAAAGGCTAAAAGCTTATTTAGTCTAGAGTAGACCTAAGACTAGAATCAAAATGGGCAAGGTACCTCAGAAATAAATTTCATAGAAGTATTAGTCTTTTCGTCTTGTTGAATTTGCATAATTTTTTATTTTAATTCGTTATGCTTAATTTGCTTAATTTTTATTTTTTGATAATGATCCATCACTTTTTTTTCATCTCACCAATTAATGTTTTTTCAATTTTATTCACATAATTCATTCTGTCTCTTCATTTATTAATACTTTCTTAAAAATATCTCAATTTCTCTTTGATGCAAATCAATAATGTAGTCTATGGGTTATCCATGCTCTAAGAAGAACAACCTCAACGTTAATTTAAATTTTTGGTGAGTTTGTTTCTTAACATTGTAATAAAAGTCAATGTAATACTGAGGTTACACTTTCGAATCTCATATATCCTTCGTTTTAAGTGGAATATTTAGTGAAGTACTATATATGAAGAGAGTTTGTATTGCATCCATACTTCTATACCAAAAAACTCTCATAAAAAGCGGAAGAGGCTTGTAGAATATACTTTCTTCGATTTTTTTTACTTGCACCCAAACACCTTTTACGTAGCCATATGTTTGTCGGATTTTTAATATCTAGAGTTATACACAACAAAAAAATTTTAAAAATTTGATATTATGAAAATATGCGACGAGACAAATAAAACAAGATTCCATATAAGTACATCACTGATTTTTCTTGAATAATAGACGCAATATTTAAATATCATAGAATGATGAATAGTACTAAAATGGGTAATAAAAATAACATTATCTTGAGACTCGGAAAGATTTTCCAAAGAGTATGTCGTCACTCGTCAAGTCTACAAAATCCACTACCTAATAATAAGTTGAAGATTAAAACATTCTATTAGGTTTTAAAAACGAAGTTTGAAATTAGATTTTAACAGTATTATAATTAGAAATGTTGGTTGGATTTAGGATTGATAATGTACTTAATAGATTTTATTAATATAATAAAATATATTTTAAATTTTAATCTAATTCTACGATTCTACATTAAAAAAAACTGAAGAACACAATTTTACGATCAAATAATGAGATCCAACACATTAATTTTAATTATGATTGATTTTGCTTATCACAATCTTTAACTAATCAGGGTTTAATTTGTGGTGGGGTTCATCAAAATTATATGGGATTTTTTTAAGGAGAAAGATTAAGGGTTTAATTTGCTCGGATTTGATAGGTTGGGTTGGGTGGTTAGGATGGGGCTCAATGTCTAAGGTGGTGGTTATGACGGAATATGTTTTAGACAAAAACATATATTTAACACAAGTCATCGTTCTATCATAAGACGAACTCATACATTTAATCTATTATTTAATTAATTACTTAAGATTATAAGTGATTATTTTAAAATTATAAATATATATATATATATATATATATATATATATATTAGGTCAATTCAATAGAGATGATTTCAACATGACATTGTCTCATTTGAGAATTTTTAATGTTACATAACTATATAGAGTGAGTTACATTTTTTTACCACCACAAGCAGAAGGGTTAAACCTCATTGATGCCCTGTAGAATGCCCCTTTTGATTTTTGAAACTATAAATCGATATAGAGCTAAATTTAGTTTATATGCAAAAAATTCAAAATTAAATGAGAAAAAGTGTAAAAATGGAGTT
This sequence comes from Amaranthus tricolor, assembly GCF_026212465.1. NCBI lineage: Eukaryota > Viridiplantae > Streptophyta > Magnoliopsida > Caryophyllales > Amaranthaceae > Amaranthus > Amaranthus tricolor. The sequence continues at coordinate 27,872,160 of NC_080053.1, forward strand.
ATAACAATTGGGATCAAGACCCATTTAAAATCTTAGAATCCTAGACTCGTCTGATACAATATATATTGGTATGGGTCTATCAGACTGGTTTCAAGTCCAAGTTTCGAAGAAAATATATGAGTTTGGATTTGCGTTTAATTGGAAACAAACCAAGTCTAACACCATGATCATCTCTATAATTTTTTTTAGTACAACATAGGTTGAGCAAAGAGAATCAAACTCGGGAGTCAAGTCATTCCTATAAATAATAATACATGCTCTAACTAAGATAAAAGTCAATTCTCATAATCATCCCTATAAATAAAATTTAATCCAGTAAAATCTATCAAATTCTCATTTAAGACAATCTTAATGTAAGACAATTTAAAATTAGACTAAAAACCCTAATTAAATAAATAAACCATGAACTTTCATAGTTAAAATAGTTACTTTAATTATTTAGTATTTAACACATCATTTATTTTTACGTTAAATAAAAAATTGGGATATTCAACACTCACTCTTTTTCATTTTAAAAAAATTACGTTATAACAGTGTCATAGTAATGAATTCAGTATAATCTAGAAATGGAGAAAGGTAATAGATAAACCATACATATACCTCGTCCTCCACCAACAAGAAGACGTAAAGAAAAGTGCTCACTGAAATTCATCATAAGACAGTCTTATAAAATTTTGCCATACATTAAAGTTGGACCTTAGATCCATAGCCCATAAGTGACGATTTCACCTACCACAAAATCCTCCATATTATTTTTATACTATTATATATTATATATTATTATTATTATTATTATTATTATTATTATTATTATTATCATTATTATTATTTTCATATAACCCAATAGCTGAAAATCTTGCACAATCCAATTAAACAAATCGAAAAAATAAACAAAAAGCGTAGACCAGTCCTGTGATGCTCGGGGTACTTTGCGCACGCCCTCCAAAGCCGTGGTTAATCTCGCCGCATACTTTCTCTCTCCACCATCACCACCACCACCATAACCACCATCAACAACCTTGGGATCAACAAATTAACACCATTAATGAAGGCGCTGCATCGATATGGCGGGTAATTGTTCCTGCTGCTGCTGGCGGCGGTGATTGGCGCACAGATTATCTTCGACCTGCTATTCATCAACAGAAGGGTGAAGGTTCTTGGAACGTTGCATGTGATGCTAGACCTGCTCGATGGCTTCATCGTCTTGACCTTGCTTACCTTCTATTTGGGGTTTGTTTGTGTCTTGCTCCTGTTGATTGGAACGACGTCGTTGTTTCTGAGGATGAAGGTGCTGTCCCTGAATCTCTTCCAGAAGATTCTAGCTGCTCATCCAATTATAGGGTTACAGGTTGTTTTAATCTTTTCGTTTTATTTCTATTTTGTTTTTAGCTGAACTGGGTTTAATTGTAACTTTTTGGGTTTTTTTTCTTGATACTAATTGATTAAATTAGTTTTAATATGATTGTTTGTCCGTATCTAGTATTAGATTGGGCCTAATCATGTCATCTTGATTTGAAATGATTTGAAGCTTATTAATTATTAGCAGTAATGAAGTTTTCATATTGATAATAATATAGGGTTTTAGCATTTGGAACGCATACAACTACTTGAGGGTCTGTATCGTTTGTAGCATGGTTCTGGCATGAGCAATAGATGGTCTATAAATTAAAGGGTCTCAAATATTAGTTTACATACGTTACATTAATTTCAATTTAGTTTAGTTACTTGTTTTTATATCTTAAGAAGTTAAAAAATAATTAAGGCTTAAAATTATTGTGTGTTTTTGCTTTGTCTCTGATGATTGGTAGATGTGCTATTCTTGATTTGTTGACAGTACACTGATGGCAATCCAATTGATTGTAGGAGTCTTGGCGGATGGACGATGTTTGTTTAGAGCAATAGCTCATGGGGTGTGTTTGCAGACAGGGGAAGAAGCACCGGATGAGAATCGTCAGCGAGAGCTTGCTGACGATTTGAGGGCTCAGGTGAGTTACAATTACTTGCAATCTGTGAGTCCTAGAAGTTCAAGTTGCTGAAAATGGTAGAATATTAGTTGCTCTTAGGAAGTTAAGCTTCCCTTGGAAATTATTTAGCTTTTATTAGCAAATTCCTTAATGTTCTGGGACTAGATATTTCTATGATGTGCAACTCCTGTGTGTTTGTCAACCATAATCCTATTTTCTTTTGCTTTTTATGTCAACTATATGACCTTTAAAAACCCATTTGTAGATTGTATTGTTGACATTGACTTAAAAGATATGACAATTGTGAATCAGCGAAGAGAAAATGTAGGACTATAGTTTGTTGGTATTTGAGCATCAACTGTTTTATTTGTATCGATGAGTTTAATTGCCGAAAAGTGTAGTTTTTTTTAGAAGTTTAAACTAGTAAAAAAGGGTAGGGGCTGTTCAGTATACCTTGGGCTATTGCAACCAGATTTTGTGCCCCCGTCAGCCTGTCACTATCTTCATTTTGTGTTGCCACCTAGCCACACCACGCTGTCCACTAATTGGGTGCTCTGATTACGGGCCTCTATTACTTTCTTCCTCTTGATCACTACCTACGTCCACCTTACCATTGTTGACTAATCGAGTAGTCATATTTGGTACTCCCAGTACTGTTTTATGTGTTGCCAGTTGCACCTACCTCTAGCGTATCATTGTCAATAAATTGGGTGATCATCGCTCGGGTGAATGCTATTGCTAACGATTTTATCTGACTATATTGTTTGTCGAAAATAGTTATGGTTATAGAGAATTTCATTTCCTTGTATCTCTCTATAGTTAATATTTTCATAAGTTCAATAGAACCCATGAAGGGAAAGGTGAATTATTAAAGAAAAACGTCTAACTTATTAATAGAAAATGAATGAAAATTCAGAGGATAGAGAAAGCAAAATAGGTGAAAATCAGAAAAATTGAAAAATTCAAGAAAGTAGAGTATTCTTGTTGAAACAATTTATGGACAAAAATGAAAAAATGTATTTTAGAAGAACACACACAAGTGTTGATAACACTTAACTTGGTATTTGTGAACTTCGACATATGTGTTAAAATAAATGCAAGTTTCTCTTGGAAAGAAGCAATAGATATTAGATTTATTGTAGTTCTGCATAACCTTAAAATCGAAATCATAAATTGGTTTCAATTTCCAAAAAAATCCAAAAACGCATAACAGAAAATGATACCAAGTAGACTCTTACCTGTATGAATGTGATGTAGGTGGTCGAAGAACTCTTAAAGAGACGTAAAGAGATTGAATGGTTAGTCTCCTAATACTAGAAAAAATTATCTCTATAAAATCAACTTGAATCAAGTATCTATTTATCTGTTATCTTTTGTTTTATTGATTGTATACATTGTCATGTATAAAATAGGTTCATTGATGGAGATTTTGATACCTATGTGAAGAGGATACAACAACCTTTTGTCTGGGGTGGGGAACCGGAATTGTTGATGGCTTCTCATGTTCTCAAGTGAGTTTTAATAATGCGAATGAATAATTGTTTTTTGTCTTTATCTAACTATGCAGTGCTGTTTGGCAAACGACTTGTAGCTGATTAGGGTTGCTAATTTGATCTTGGCTGATTCATAACAGCAAGTTGTTTCAACCAACTTACCAAACACTAGATAAGATGATTTGACCACCCAACCATCTAAATAAGCCGAAATCATCCAACAAATATGTTTGCTAAACATGTCCTATTTATCCGAATGATTTTAACAAATATGTTGGGTGAATGTTTGTGTGACAGGAAATCCATATCGGTGTTCATGAAGGATAAAATCACTAGCAATTTAACAAATATAGCAAATTATGGAGAAGAATACAAAAATGATGGGTATGCTATTAATGTATTGTTTCATGGGTACGGTCACTATGAGCTCTTGGAAACTTCTGCAAAATAGTGTATTTTTTTTTTATCAGATTACAACTATCAAAGATGGGAATATCATACAACATTTTGCAATTGAAATAAATTTTTTGAAATTATCCAACAATTAATAAGGATTATTCTTATTTTTAAAGTTGGTATTTAGGATTTTCATCCTTTTGAGATGTACTTTGTGGCGGCATTCAATAATTTTAGCTCGGGATATCTTTGTTTTATTGGGATATCTTGTTTCAGTTGAAGCATGTACTACTTTTTTCAAGAATAATCCAAGTTTGTCTCATTGCCTCACCTCCCTGCTCAACCCCACCCCCCAGCCCTCGTACTTTATACCAATAATATAGCAGTCGAGATATGCTTGTGAAGTAATACTTAATTCCTATCGATCAGGGACTAGAATGGTTTCACAGGCTTTTATATTCCTTGAATATAAACTTTGTAACAGATGATGGGTGCATGGGCAAATCCCCATATTGTCGGATTTGCATTGGTTTGGTTCACAATTCACATGTATATTTATTGAGTTAATTCAAAATTGGGCTTAATTATAAAAAATAACGTAAATTGTCTGTTTTTTTATTGTTAAAATTTTTATTATAGATTTTAATATAATACAAATTCTTGACAGTGTTGTAAATTTAAGGGAAATTCCACATGGTTGTATTTACTTTTCATGAAATGTCAGTGGTAGTACTTTTTTAAGAAAATTTCACATGGTAGCATCCAGTTTATGCACAAATTAATTGCCGTAGAATTTTCCGTTAAGTTCTTTAATTCATCATTTTGTAAGTTTTTTCCACATAGTAGCATCCAGTTTTTGTTTATTTCACAATTTTAGCATTTAATTCACCAATTTAATGTTTAATTCATCGTTTAATTCATTAACGCACATAAATGTTGTAATAATTTTGTTTTCATTCAAATTGTTGTCATTATAAAGTTCAAAAGGTAAGTAGCTAAGCACTAATACTAATACATATTTACTTAAAGTAAAATTAGAGATAATTCTAATAATAAATGCAAGTATTTTCCTACTAAAAAAGATTTGCTATAAAAAAGTTACCTATTTATTTATCTTTTTCTTTACAATTTATGAAAAAAAAATGTATAAACCAATGTTACAAAAAGCTAATGATTAACGCCGTTAACAAACAAGAAAACGGCAAGTAGGATTTGGTGTTGATGGAGACGATGGGGAACCAGTGTTTATAACCTCTAACAAAACCTTAGCCTTTTGTTGTATCCACATTATTTCTAATTTAGCTTGAAGTATATATGTATTAGTATTAGTGCTTGGCTATTTACCTTTTGAACTTTATAATGTCAACAATTTAAATGAAAATAGAATTATTACAACATTTATAGGCGTTAATAAATTAAACGGTGAATTAAACATTAAATTGGTGAATTAAACGGAATTTAACAAGAACTTAACGGAAAATGCTGCGGCAATTAGTTTGTGCATAAATTGGATGCTATCATGTGAAATTTTCTTAAAAAACTGCTACCACTGACATTTCATTAAAATTGAATGCTACCATGTCAAATTTTCTTAAATTTAAAGAAATAAAAAAGTACTAAATATTTAATTGTTTCTGATCATGATCGAAACTCATAGTCATTATTTTAATACATTTAAGAGAAGAAAAGACGCATGGGATACAAATATGCTAAAGGCCTTAACTTGATTCAAATAAAATTCATTTTGTACTCTAAAGTCATACCATTGGTGATTAGTTTTGTATGTCCAAATAATTTCATCTTTCGTTACCAACAACGAAAATTTGTACATTAACTTATTTTTATTTGTTAATAAAAATTAAGTTGTGATATATTTTGATTAAAAATTAAATAATTTATAATATAATTAAAAATCATTTATGGAGCAATTTTTTAAATAATTATTTCATAATTTGATTTAATTAACTTTAAATAAAATTTGAAAGTAATTTAATAAATTATATTAAGTTACAGTATTATATCTAAATATCTTTATAAGTACTATATTCTGAGACAAATACAAATATAATAGTTGTACAATTTAAACCCACGCAGCAGATATTAAGTCTTTATTATTAAACATTTAAAAAAGAATATTTTAAAATAAATTGATCCTTGGTGATGCTTTATGAAAGATTTTGTATCACCAAGTCATGGTTTATATATAAATAAACGTTTTTTCGCTTTAAAATTTATGTTGTTGAAATTATTGCTCGATCATAGACTATTTTAATTTAATCCATCTTTTTAAATTTTGTTGTTTATTGTAACATTTAAGTTAAAAAAATAATATGGCAATTGGACTATTATCTCAGTGATTAAAAATTTGATAAATAACTATAATTTATTTGAAAATTAAAAATATGTTCAAATAATTATAATCCATAGTTTTAATAGGATAAAAGAAATTAAATATGTATATTTGGATGAATGATTTGAAAATTAGGTGAAAATATTTTTTAATCAATTCATATTTTAACTCATATAATTTATATTCATACATCATCTGTGTTTAACTTATGATTAATTTTTATTAATTGAACTTCATATATTTTCATAAAATTCAAAATATATATATATAATATATATTATATAAAATGAATTTAGAATTCAAATTCATGTAAATATTGTGAAATTAATAATTAGAATTTTTATTCTAATTTTTGTTCATGGTACAAATATCAATATATAAAAATAATTTTTGTTCATATCCTTTTAGAACTATCATATATCATAACTCAAAAAAAAAAAAAAAACATTCTAAAATTTTGAGACACAAAAAAACATGTCCTTATTGCTAAACCCTTTATATGGAGAAATCAATAACTCACCACTTCTTTAATTGTTTAATAGGGAGTATATCTAGGTACAAATAAAGAATAACATTTGTATAGGTAACTTACAAAAAGTTACAATAGTCAAAATTCAACCAAAATATCATTTAAATTACAAGGTAGGCTGAGAAAAGGACGGGGCTAATATGAGAATCTAACCCAGAACCTTATCTTAAGGAAGCGGTATTTACTTCAATTGAAACAAAACCCAATGATTAAAACATTGTTACAAAACAAAAAATTTGTATATGTTGCTTAGGGGGGAAGTCACAATAGGTTTACATAACTTATCCAAATAAATTAAAACACATAAAATGTGGTTGTTTTTAGTTATTAAGAGGGGACAAAGGTGCCAATGTAGCCAAATCCAGCAATGAAGAAAGCTAAGGATTGCATGAAGAGGTAGATGAAGTAATGGTTTTTCCCATATGAAACATCATAGCATCCACAAATGAATAGATATGCTCCCACCATTAACTCCAATATATGTAGTCTGAAATCATATTAAAATGGCTCGTTAAATCATATATATTCATTTATGTGAATTTGTATATAATAGGATATTTGGAAAACAGTTGGTAGATGATTGAAGTGGTTAATTTGACCACCTGATTGTATCATCCAATTAGAGAATCTGATTTTGAGCACGTCGCTAAGAGTGCAGTTTATTCAAAAACACCTTATTTATAACAATAAGCTCTGGTTTGACCAACATACCATCAATTTGTACCAAAATAAGCTAAAATTGTTCAATAAACTATTGGAAAATTTAATTTTAAAAATCCCACCTTTTAATTATTTTTTAAAAATCCCACCTTTATACTACGTTTTCTTATAAAAATCCGACCTTTTGGTTCTTAATTTGTTTATTGCTGAATGTTGCAAGTAACTTAATGAGGTCAATACTTAAAAAGGGCAATATAAAGGTTGGATTTTAAAAAATGATCGAAATGTAGGATTTTTAAAAGACAACGAGCAAAAGGTAGAATTTTTAAAATTAACTTTCCTAAACTTTTTACCAAATACGCATAATATTCATATCAACGGCTGAAAATAAGTTAAAATTATTTCTTTAAAACGTTAAGTAAATTAATTTTTATCCCCTCTTCACTTTTCAGCATTTTTATTTTTCTCACCTTAGTTTATTTTTCCGGTTAAAAAATTATTATCGCTTCGTGGATAATATTTTTATAACACTAAATACTCTATAATTGAAAAATAAAAGATAAAAAAGGACTTACTTTTCTCCAATTTTGGTTCGAGGGTTCTTGATTGATTTGGTCCCAAATTTATTCTTAAGGGCATCACCCAATTTTTCAGTAACAACCCATTCATTAACTCTCCCAGCCTCCAAAAGTCCTATAAAAGTTGCTTTTGTCCTATGTAAAGACATTACATTCTCGAATAAAATCCAAAACACTACTAGATGAAGAGACCTGCATTTTTTTTAATTAATATTACATTTCTTGTCCACCAAAAATAATAATAATAATAATAATAATAATAATAATTAGCATTTTCACTGTTTCATATTGTTATTTACGTTTGAAAAATGTCATACATGGGATTATAGATGTAAAAAAGTTAAAATGTATTTATTGTGAAATCTTATTAAATTTGTCTCAATATATAGAATTTTAATATATATTTTTTATAAAATGTATAGATAGATATTACTGCTCAATTTTATTTAGAAAACTTGGAAGAAAAAAAAGTCAAACGTAACTAAAGTTGTGCAATGGGCTAAGTGCCCATTAAGGTCCAGATTCTGTCCTTAAATATGTCGGCTTTAAAATGGACTCTTTATAAATAAATTGGATTTTAAACGAGCTCTTTGTTTTCTATAAATTTATCGGCAAGTCTTATATGAGATTATATCACTATGAGACGAGCCAATATAATTCGTCTATCTACTTGAATTAGTCCAAAAGAGATAGTCTCACCGTGAGACCGTCTCATTTTAAAATTTGTGTAAATAAGTTATTCTTGTGAGAGACCATCTTTCAAAGAGACAGCTTCAAAATAAGAAGTTCACATTCTTATTATCTTTTTAATTTTTATTTATTGAGCTATTTAGCCTATGTATAGTATGTCTCTTGAAAAGACTGTCTCTTATAATAATTTGTGACATAACCAAACATTGTGAAACCGAAGGGAATTTAATTAGTTAGTCCAAGAAAAAAAAAACCTTGGGGTTCCAACAGCATTAAGGAGAGTAATAGTGGTAGGAATATAAACAGCTCCCCATTTGGGCACTTGCACATCTGGGACCAAAACTGTGGCTGGAAGTACCACACAGTAGAATATGAAGGTTACAATGTGAGCTACTATCTTCCTTACAAAGAAGAAACTGTATATCACATGGACTTTCTTCCACAAAGACACTTTCTGCAACATATCAGAGACCATCATGTTAGGAGTAGAGTAAAAATACATTATAATTAATCTTTTAAGTTAAGCCCCATGTATTTTACATTTTTTTTAAATTTTAAAACCTAAAAACAAGTAACGATAAAAGCTATAGTAAACTAAAAGGCTAAGTTATTATAATTTACGGGTTTTATTCGATTAGATACCTTGCATTCACTCTAAACCATCGCGGCACCATGTTTATGAATATATATATATATATATATATATATATATATATATATATATATATATATATATGTTAATGGCATTTGTGTATTCAAATCGAATTTTCGTACATGTATGAATGTACGTGTACGACTTGTCTATTTTATTTTTAAAAAAAGTCTTAACAAATAGAGTCGTTTCAAAAAGTTTAGGGGTTATGTGCAAAATCTTTATTTTGCGCCTTATTTATAGTAAATATATTTATTTTATTAATAAATTTAACATATTTTTTAATTAACTTTTTTATATACGAGAGACAAAGGGGCCCTAAACGATCGATCACCTCACACACCCTCAAAAATCCATGTCATTACAAAATATATCAAATTGAAGTGTTTAAGTTTTGTATATCTATGTCCGATTGATACCTTATTATGAAATTGAATTAAAATAAAGGCATTGATGTGCTCTTTGTATTCAAATTCTCTATGTTATGATACGGATATTTAAAATAAAAGAAAGAGTCCGAGCAACAGAAATATATATTATCACAAATTTCTTCATGAGATAATGTTATAGTAAGATCAACTCTATTAGATTGAGTCATATACATTTATTGTGTTTAATTATAATTTTAAAGTGATTAATTAGAAAAATTAGCTAATTATATAAATTTTCCTCATAAGACAGTCTCATACAAGAGAAGTTGATTTTATTACTTAAAATGATTCGTTTGAGCAGTGAAATTGATATATACCTTATTATGAATGATTTCAGCAACCATTTTTCTAAAGAGATTAGCAGGGCCACATGACCATCTGTGTTGTTGGTAACGGTATGCTTTGAATGTACTTGGTAGTTCATTTTTCACCTACAATATCAATATATTGTTGGTCATATATATTAGGAGTACTAAATATTTTTGGTCATATAAATTAGGAAAACTAAATATTTTAATTATGAAAATTGACTCTAAAAACTAATCTCTATAAACATTAAAATTCCGAAAATTACTATAAAAAATAATAAAAGAGAAAGTAATAAACAAACAGCCTCGAAGACCTAATAATTACCAATCTTATAATTAAACTCGACTTTGATCTGACTTCAAAATGAATCTAAACGTATATATGTAAAAATCAATGTAGACACAAAACTCAATTTCGAACCAATCTGAAATATTTGACCTAAAATCATCTCGTTAATCCGAATAAACACCTCTAAACTAATAGGGTGGTTACCTTAAGATCACCCACATAAACAAATTTCCAACCCTTAAGACTGGCTCGTACAGCCAAGTCCATGTCCTCCACGGTGGTTCTATCTTTCCAACCACCAGCCTCATTTATTGCTGATATCCTCCACACTCCAGCTGTTCCTGCATATACAATTATATCCCATTAATTAGTTAAGAGTTAAGACTTATATCAACCTCTAGTGGCGAAATCAGAACTTAAGGTGGGAATATGTAGACTAAAAGACCGGACTATATAATTGTTTAAGGGATCAAAATGCATAAAATATTACGAATATTTTCATTATATCAACTTTTTAGTATTTTATTACGTATAAATTTTGATATCAACAATCAAAACAACATAGTGAAGGAGTTTGATTCTCACTTAGCTCTTTTCTTTTCTTAGCCTATTCGATAATCTCAAGAATAATGTATTGAACTGTGTAAAAGGTAAAACAATGCAACTATATAAAAAATAGAGAAAGTATTTTATTTTTTTTGTCATTTACTATTTATTTTGAAAGTATGTTTTACTATTTTAAACCAAAACAAAAACACAAATTCATAAACGCATGAGACGGTCTCATAATGAGATTATTATGTTGGGCTGACTCATATATGTACAATAACGGTCCGTTTAGTTAGTAGTATTAAATGGTCATAATGAGAATGATTTATAGTGTAAAATTTCATCAATAGTTTTATATTATTCTCATGGTGATGAAACTTTGATCATAAAAAAGTTTTTTTGTTTACAAATTTCCATTACCGTCTAATACCACCTATTCCAATGGTAATACATTAGAATGAATTTTATGAAGAAAATGGTATGATTGAAGTTAGACAAGCATTGCCAACAAGGTAGTCAAGAGATTTTTCAACCAAAATTACACTAGTTTTCATTCCTATTATTACCGTTTATTCTCACCTACTAAACAAGCTGTTAGTATCTTAAAGTGCTCAATTAAAAAAATATACTAATTATATAGGTTGATCTCATAGTAACGATCTGATAATAGATGAGTTAAAACAAAAATAAAGTTGTGAGATAGTTACCATTAAATCCGAAGAAGGCATATGTAGAAGACCCAACTTCTTGCTCCACTGTGAAATGATAATCTAATGACATTTCTTGCATCCTCGTCATCAAGCATTCGTCCGCATTCACTATTATTATTTGTTTCATATTAACAAACAAACATTAATATTATAATTATATTTTTTAAACTATCAAAAACATATTAATTTATAAAAAAATTAATCCGTGTATAATTTTATATCAACATCATCAAACCCCATAAGTCCGTACATACCGCTTATAGAAATTATAATCAGAATTTAAATTCTAAAAATAGTAGGATGAGGAAAGACTATACTTAATTAAATTAGATAAGAATGTTACGGTAAGTGATACTATCAACGCAATTACTATTTATTATATTATATTATATTATATTATATTATTTTCAAATCGGAAAATTAAAAAATAAAATGATATAATAGTTTTACTAAAAACATGGCAATAAAGAATGTTGCATGTTTGGTCTTGAATATTTGGCAGCATTTTGGTTGAATGGGGTCCATATGTAATGTAATTCTGTGCTGGAGAAAGAAGACCGCTCAGGCCACTGATTAATGTTAAAACTACAATAAATTATAATCCGTCCTAATGTGATCGAATTAAAAAAGTCTAAATCTTATGTCAGACCGTCTTACTTGTTACATATTTTTTATTGGTCCGACCTAATTATATATATTTTTATCAATTTTACAATGTCAATTTCAAGAGTTAAAAAGAGTAATTTGAAGACTTAAAAAGGTCAATTTCAATACTTAAAAGAACAATTTCAAGACTTAAAAGACTATTTAAAAGTCTTAAAATTCCCATTTCAACTTCGAGGTAGGGTGACTCCAACAATAAAATTGGCTTTTTAAGTTTTAAAATTGTCCTTTATGTCTTTAAATTAGTATATTAGAATTTATTAAAAAAAAATTAGATCTGAACCAATTGCATGACTTAGGTTGTCTCACAGGAGAAAGAAAATAAATTATATAGATAACATTAAATAAAGTTTAAATGTGCGGTTGAATTTAATTAAAATAAAAATTTATGTTAATGTAAATTGAAAAGGTAAATCATTGGCTAGAGTGAGAAAATTTATAAAAGACCCACAAATAAATTCTAATTCTTACCTTACATATGAATAAATAGATAAATCAATAAATGAAAGTAGGAATGTCACTGGAGGTTTTGGATAAATATTAAATATAGTACATTTATTTGTTAATCTGTGTATATTTTCAAAATTTTAAAAAATACATGGATTGCCAACACTTTATATTTCATCCCCACAAGATTTTGTGATTTATCCTTTGCTTCGTATTAAGAAGTATATAGTGTTAGTATACAAAGGATCAATTCTAAAAATTAAGTAAAATAATTATTGTGTCTCAATAAAATAATTTATTTTAAATTGTGCTAAAAATTCAGGTATTCCATCCATATATTAATAAGAAAAACATGTACATAATTTTGTAATAATTAAAATATCAAAAATTATTCTTGTAAATGACGGTCTCTTTGAGAGATCATCCCTAATTTTTTAAGCCCATTATTATTTTTTAGTTTAATTAAATTTTAATGGGTTGAACATGAAAAATGTCTAAAAAAAAGTCGATCTTTCAGAATACCAATTGTTGAAAAAATGGCATGACTTTAGATGAATGATAATGGTTGAAGATCTTGGTGGGTAGAGAGGTTACCAAATCAACTAATTTACAATAAGTTTTATTAGCATTTTTAAAATTAATTGATTAAATTAATTGATAAAATTTTCAATCGGCTAAAAACTATCGGTCAAAATTCTAGTACACGAATAAAAGAAAAAGAAATAAAATTTTATAGTAAAAGAATTGTAAATAAAAAAGTAAACAAAAAAAGTGATATGAATGGTGGAATAGACAGCACTTTAAGTAAGGAGTAGGTTGAAGGATCACAGTTCACATAAGGTAGCTTCTCAACCACAAAGGAAGGAAGAAACAAAAGTAGAAACAAAAACAAAGTCAATAAAGATGTATACATTAACCCTAATTAAAGAAAATAACAAATAAATAATAAAAACAAATGTGAGCACCGACACTCTTCCTAACTATGATTTGTTAAGTTTGAACATCAAGAGAGTACTACTGCATTGTCTACATCTCACACATTGTGGGCCACCCTAGCCACTAAAGTAGGTACCACACATAACACAAAGCCCAAGAAATTGAAAATATTAGAGAATAAATATAGTTGGGTATGAACAGGGTTGGGAAAGAAAGGAAGACGATAATTCATATTCTATCTATTTATATTTTTATGAGCGGAATACATTGAGTATGATGATGATAAAATGTTATGGGATTATTTTTAAAATAAAAATGTGTTAAATTTATTAGAACATAATTAAATAAAAAAATAAAGCAAATTCAGTGGATTGAAAAAGAACTTGTTATTTTCACCAAAAGAAAAATCACGCAAGTATTCTTTGATCTCACCCACTTGTTTCATTTAATTTGCTATATTATATTTTGCCACTCTTTTTACTTGCATCTAGACCAATTTTTACATTGTGTAATGGTCTATTGTATTTTATATATTGTGGTTATTATACAAGAAAAAATATACTAATATTTAGTTTTATTTGTTTCATTGCAAATCTGCATATTATCAAACTTTTATAATTTTAATTATGTATAACCCATATTTAAATTCATCTGAAAATATCAATTAGAAAATGTAACAAATTAATTGAAATTAAAGAGTAGTTATATTATTATATATTTTCTTTTAGTACACAAATATTTAATAGAATATAGAAAGTATATTAGAGTATATTGTTTCTAATTATTTTGACCAAGGGGATCATAAATAGCAATTTGATTGGGACACTAGCTAGAGTAATAAAATAAGCAACCTTTTTAACTATAATACGAACATGATTGTTTAATGTTCAACTATTAGCATGTGTTAATTACTCTTTAGCTTTGATTAATTATTTCTTACTTTTTTACTTAACTTTCACTTTCATACTAAGATCATGCTCTTCATTTTAATAATAATTATTATAATCATTTGATTACCCTTTATTATTTTAAAATAAACAATTCAACAATGTTGTTGGAAATCAAATAATCAATTAATTAACTAATATGATTAGAATTCCCAATGACTTCAAATAACAAAACACAAAAAATATTTGATAAAGACAATGTACAAATATAATAATACTCTCTTCGTTTCAGTTTGTTGGTTACAATTTGATTGTTATCGTATTTTGATCAAAGTGTGACAAACAAATTATAACGAAATGAGTCATTATTAATATATTTAGTATATCCTGCTCATAGAATTCAAAATCTGAATCTAATGAAGAGTAGAAGACGATAAATCATACCTTTATTAAGAATCAAGCATAGAGAGTACCAATAATCAATAATCACTAATAATAATAATAATAATAATTAATAATCACAATACTCTCTCTGTCTCTAAGAGATTGTCACACTTTTCTTTTTAATATGTCCCTTTTACTTTCCTATAATGTCTATTATTTTCTTTTATTTTCATCCACCCATTTCAGCTTTTTATTAATACGATCCACACAATTTAAATGGTTTACCATTTATTAATCTTTGTGCTAATATATGACAATTGTGGCAAATTCTTTTTACCTCACTCATTTTGGTTACTAGAATTTCTTTTTACAAAATTCCGACTACTTTTTTATATTCTCATCAATACATTTCAACTATCCATTAAAATAATAATAATAATAATTAATAAATTGATATTAATAATTTAAACTTTTACCTATCTGTTGTGAATAATCCCACCTTTAAATTATTTTTTAATAATCTAACATTTACCCTTACTTTGCTATCAGCATACCCGATAAATATATGCTAATAGCAAACTAAAGGTAAAGGTTGGACTATTAAAAAATAATTTGAATGTGGAATCATTTACAGAGGATGGGTGAAGGTTGGATTATTAATATAATTTTCCTAGTAATAATAATAAAAATAAATAAATAAATAAATAAATAAATAAGAATAAAAAAAGGAAAAAGAAAAATACCAAATTTCCAACGAGCTTGAACAAGAGCAATGTGAGGATTATGAAGAAGAAAAGGGATAGTACGCCAAAGAAAATCGGGTTCGGGTTGAAAATCAGCATCAAAGATAGCAACAAAATCACATTCATTTACATAATTATGTTTCATTCCTTCTTTCAAAGCCCCTGCTTTGTACCCTTTTCTGTTGTCTCTTATCTCATATTTTATGTTTATTCCTTTGCTTCCCCATCTTTGACATTCCATTTCTACTAAATTCTGTTCATTTTTTTTTTTTATTTTTTATCAATTAATTATCTAATAATATAATATCATATAATATTAAATCAATATAATAATTAATCTCGAATGAGTAATACCTTAGTAATTGGATCAGTTGAGTCATCTAACACTTGGATTATGATCCGATCCGACGGCCATGAAAGCCCACATGCTGCTCCAATGGATAATTGATATACCTATTTTGGTACCACCATGTACATAATAAATACAACATTAATGGGTAATTAGAAAAAAAATTCTCAAATAATTGTTTTTTATAAATTGAATACAAAATGGAAATATGAACGCCTTTTTAAAAAAAAAAAAGTTTTACTAAAAGACGATATCTCACAAAAGCAGTCGAACATATAATGATTCGGTGAGAATTCCTACCAACAAGGGGAGAACTCTTAGACGAGTTATAAAAAAAGACATCAACCACCAGACTAATCTATATAACTATTTAGGCTTTTTATTTTGTCTTTATAATAAGAGTTTGATTCTTAGCATTCGTAAAAATGTTCATAATAAAATAAAAATGCTAGACTAATAAGAAAAATATTATAAAAAATAGTAAAATATAGTGGTACCTCTTTTTCATTATACATAGGAATTTGAACAAGAACCATAGGATAATTAGAGTTAGCCAACTCTAAATCATCTTTTAAAGGTTCCCAATTATACCTTTTTTCAGGTTTACGCCCAAAGATTTTAACCAAAAGGATAACAACCCCCATATAAAGTCTTTCCACAAATAGCATAATGGACATACCCAAACATATTGTAACTAATAATTTAAGCAAAGGAACAATTAATGGAGATTTGGCTTGTTCCCAAATTAAACCCATTTGGTTTCTACCTTCTACACCCTCAAAAGATAATGAAATTTTATCCATTTTTTAATGGGTTTTTTTTAAAATTTTTATTGGGTATAATGCTAAATAATTAATGGGAATTTATAAAGATAGTAGTAGTACAATTTACAATGTTTTCTTTGCTAGAAAGGCAAGTATTTAGGCTTGTATATGAAGGTGTTTTAAGTGGTAAAAAATGTGGATGGTTTTGTGTCAGGAAATGAAATGAGAATAGGGAAGATTGAGAAGCAAAGTTAGGAGAAATGGGTTTAGGAATAGAAAGAGAAAAGAGGAAGGAGAGACAATGTGGTGTGTCTCTAAAGGTAATGAATGCAATTGAGGGTCTTACTTATATTTGTGCTCCACACCCTACTAGAGTGTAGGAGTACACTCTACATACACATATTCATTGCTTAAAACTCAAGGTTTTTTTTTTTTTTTTTTTTTTTTTTTGATAGAATGAAAGATGTGTGTAAATTAAATTTAAAATTTTATCTAAAAAAGTAATATTTGCTATAATTAAAATAATACATGATTCTCTTAATGAAAGATGTGTCCATGCATTTTACGCACACATTCTTGCTACCTATTAAGTGATATTGTGTCATGCTAGTCTACCCATCCTTTTATTATGTCTTGTGTCAAATCATATCGTACTAAGTTGTGTCAGCTTGCTTCGTGCCAAATAGTAGTGTGTCAAGTCATACTATGTTTAAAGCCAATCTTGTCTGGGCCATTCCACGTGCTGACCTGGCCCACTTACATCATTGTTCAAGAATTTTTGAAATTGTTGAGCGAAAAAATAAAAAAAAGTAATTAAATAAGCGAAATTTTAAACAAATCCCAAAAGTAAGCGTCCAAACTCCAAAGCTGTGCTTTGGAGCTGTTCGCAGTTACTAACTGCGAACAGCATATAAGACAAACTAGTTGTTCGCAGTTGGTAACTGCGAACAGTTCAAAAAACACAAAATAACTGTTCGCAGTTAGACTGCGAACAGCAAAAAGACAAAATAGCTGTTCGCAGTTACTAACTGGGAACAACTATCTTGTCTTTTTTGACCTGTTCGCAGTTACTAACTGCGAACAGCTCCAAAGCACAGCTTTGGAATTTGGACGCTTACTTTTGGGAAAAGTTTAATTTATCGCTTATTTGATTAATTTTTTTTATTTTTTCGCTCAACTTTTTCAAATTTTCATTGTTCAAGGTGGAGCAAAAACTAATACAACAAATTTTAAAGCATGTTAATAATACTGTTCAAAATTACATAATTTATAAACTAAAGAAAAAGTACTATAATCTAACGTAAAAATATTATCAGAAGCCCTTTAATTTTTGTGGTCTTTTACGGTCGAAGACCTTATAAATTCTAAAGCTAAGTGTAGGGCTCTTTTAATTAATACTTCTACTATTAATTTATATTTGACAAATTTATTTTAAATAGATTAGAAAGGTGTAAATGTAATGTGCCTGTAGTGTACATGAAAAAGACTGCAAATCTACTTCTCCAAAGGCAGCAAATTTGTGGTGGTTGCTCAACAATATGCTATATAACTATGCACAGGCTGAGGCTACACGTACACACAATGGGCTTGTTTGCTACTGGTTTTTAGACGGACTTATTGGTTGATTTTTGACTTTTTTTTTAAGTTGGTTAAATAATTATTAAAATTATTTAATATGTTGTTTTTAAGCTGATTGAATAACTAGATATTAAATCAAAATCAAAAAGTTGCTCTAAACATAAAACTCTTTGCATTGGCTAATTTTTCATTTGCTTTTTGATTTATTGACCTGCATTTATTTATCGTAAATGATGAACGACTAAACTGATTATCTAATATTGTCAAACATTTTCATTAACAACTGTCAAGGTTGCTTGTAGGTTAAATAAGTGAATTGTTAAATGCCCTCGAAATCTACATTACTTACGTCTAAAAATATTCTATTAAAATTTTAGAATTAATCTAACAAAATTTAATCATAATCATATTAAAAAAAATGTTCGATTTTCAAATAACATAAATGTGAGATTTTTATAAATTAATCAAAATGTGGGATTTTTTTTATTCGTGAGGCTAAATGTAGGGTTAAAAGTGTTCAAAGTAAATCTAACGATCCGATATATACTTGACCTTGTAAACAAATTTAACTTTGACCCGACTTTAAAATAAATTTAAAAAATTATGTAAACCGAATATAAAACCCAATTTTAAACCCGTCTAAAAATATGATTCCAAATCCATCCGAACGAACAATATGTATGTGGACTTCACAATTTTAGTTTTCCAATAAATATTCATTCTTTCGGATAGTTGGTCCGACATATTTTGTTGGAAATTTAGGCATTTAATGCTCAATTATGTAAATGTTTTTTTATTTTCAATAAATTAATTTCTTTGCGGTGAGTAATTTATCCACATTTTTTTATGAGAACACAGTCATAAGCCAAAAATTTTGATATATAAATCAAAAATAACTCTACCGAAAACATAAAAAAAAATTGAATAGAGCTCCACTATAATTTAAAATTGACCGTTTTGAGATAAAGAATCGATAATTGAAATGGTGATTTTGTACAAAATTAAAAATTAAAGTCAATTCTAATTTAAGCAAAAAAATCAGAATGTATGAAGAAGGAAAATTCATATATAAAACCATTGAAATTGATATATACTAGTATTGGTTTTATCATTCAATCACATAAACTAAAAAATTTAAATTAATGGTTAAAGCTGTAAAATTTTATAAATTTTATATGCCTTCTCACGTGAACACTCTTCCGTTAGAAGTATGGATGAAACACATTATCATCTTCACACATAATGCTAAATATTCGAAAATTTTATGTTGACAATATTATAGAAAGTTTGATTGCCCAAATGTATCCCGATCATAAAAAAACTATGCTTAGATTCTATAGAGGGAAAAAGACGATAACTCAGTCATATCTATAAAAAGAGGATGTGAAAAGTTTTATTTAATTTAATAATATTAATTATTTAAAAGTAATGGAGCAGGAATAGTCCCAATTGTTAGTGATAGAGATTGTCTAATTAGAACTCCAAAACACCTGCCGACAATATTATGGTGTTGACAATGATTGTCCATTTTCCCAAATCCAGATCTTCTACTTGCTCATACTTTCATACAAATGCCTTCAAATTTGTATATTATATCATAAAAGTATAATTAAAAATAATAAAAAATTAATATCATAAAAGTATATGATTAGATGATTTCAATAATTTCACACTTAATAATATAAAGTTAATATTTTTTTCTTATATATCAACTGCAATATATAAAATAACTTTAAATGATAAATAACGTCAATTACTGTAATGTAGTAAAAACTTCATAACAGAGATAGTATTACATAAATAGTATTTACATTATTTATCACAAATTCTTAATTAAGACAGTCCATTCAGATTGAGTTAAATGTCTAATTAAATTATTTAAAACATACACTTTAAATATCAAAATACTCATTTATTAATTTTGTGCAATTATCTATCTCACAATAAGATGATGTGATATAAGATTTGCTCATATACTCTTAATGTTATAATATTAAGTTAATTAGAATATGTAAAATGTTTTGATCATTCAATTAAATAAAATATATATGTAAATGGTAATATTCTAGAGCCTACTATATCTTTGAGAGGGACCAATAAACTTGAACTTTTTTGGTCAAAAGCATCTTCATTGTTTATATTTGTTTGGTGAATCAATCATCTTAGTCCTAAATTAATCAATTTTATGGAGTTCAAATATCAAATCTAAAAGGTAAGATTACCTAATAAAGCATGTTACTCATGATTATATAATAATTATAAAATTAAATGTTTATTTAATTAGATAGCGTAAATAATTACATGAAATCTAAAATAGAATTGATAAAATATTTTAATAAGAGTTTAGATATAATTGCTATGCTTAGTGTGACTTGTTGATTTTTGTTAAAATTAAGACTAAAAAAAGAAAGTTATAGCACCAAGTATAAAAGATATACTATTTTAGTCCTATCATTGTAGCAATTAAATTTTTTTAACATAAACAATTTATTAGATTTACTGTCAAAGAAAATTAAAATTCAAAAAAGAAAAAAGGATACCGGTAAATGGAAAGATGAGAGAAAGAAAAAAATGAATCTAATATAAAAGATATATAATTCCAATAAGTAACACCTTAGAGGATGTATTTAGACAATTGTCTTTGGGTAAATTATTTGTCATATTTTACTTTTCAATTATTAGTTGATTAAATAACTAAAAAAATGATTGATAGACAATTTTAAGTTTATTGAAAAACTAAATTTAAAGCAAAAACTCAAAACCTACTTTGAATTGATTTTTCAATGACTTTTTGATTTATTTTTTTGTAATAAATAGCCAAAAGTCAACAACTAATTTTACCAGACATTTCTGTAATAACCAGCTAAACATAAAACAAAATAAAAAATTAATATGTCTTATTGGTCAAATAAGTCAATCAATTAATCCAACAACAAAATGTCACTCCAAAGTGATCGTGTTGAAATAAGAGATGAAATTAGATATATTATGAGTGTGATGAAAATATACCAAAATTGTTCTCTATTTACAGAGATAATAAAATAATATAAACATCGATTATAATTTTAACTCTGACTAATAAAAGAAATTACCAAAAAGATTTGATTAAAAAGTTATTGTATGTAATGTTTGAATGGTCGGATTATACAGCCCATCAATTTGGGGATCGTCCTTAATGTTTGGGGCACTTTTTCATATAAATGGGAATATGATTTATAGGGTGGATCCCAAATTGATCGCTTATTAAGAACACAACTAGCAAGAAGCCAAGCAAGTTTTTTGTGTATACAAATTGTTGTATAAGACGGTAACATTGAGAGACCCGCCTAATACATAAGTTATATAACTCATCTAGTACATATTATGAGAATATGAGCTTCTTGTTTGGGTTATCTCATCGAAAAATGATCTCTCACAAGAATAGCTCTTTTGTTTCCAAAAAAGAAGTGCAAACAATGATCCAACAGAGTCTAATAAAAATCGGAGCTTCAACGCTACTTTGTTGTACAACTTACAAAGATATGCTGCACAAACTCGTCTCCTCCTCGATTTTCAGAGGCGTTGTATTTGATTTCATCATCTCCAATCCAAGATAAATTCATTAAATCTATGCCTTTAACGATTTTGTTCCTCTTAGAATACAAAATTTGAAGAGCACTTCAGAGTTCAGATGTCTTAACTTTTAGTTTGATCGAGGCACAAAGTGTCGAAGGGTTTCCGGAGAATACTTTGAATTGCTTCAACATTGGAATCATTGGAGGAACCCTGGAAAACTATTGTGCAGGGATCCCCATTTATTGAACTTTTGATGAATTTAACCGCATCAAGGCAATTACAAAGATTATCCATTCCATCCAAAACCTGCTCAAACGATGATAGCTCAGTATGACACAAACACAGCACAATAATTTCAAAAAACTGGATGTACAAATTAGCATATAATAACAGGATATTACGAGCAAAGAAACAAAAATGACAATATGAATGGCACCTGAAAGCACAGCCCCCCAGAATATTAAAGATGAAAAACTAGAGAAGTAATAACTCACTCTAATACCAAAAAAAAAACACATTACGATTTGCTTCAAACAATGGTAATTACAAGTCGAAAACTAAGTTCTAAGATTGTGACCTTGTATTAGCCATATGATCAAAAAAGCCAGGGGAGACCTTCATTGTAGCCCTAATCTTGGTCCCCCTAATTTTTGTGTTTAAAAAATAACTTTGGCCCCCTCTAACTTATGGTCCAAAATCCGATATTGCAAAACCCATTCAATTGGATAAAATGTATGTTGGAAAGTAATAAAGCTTAGATAAAATCTCATTTGAGGGAATTACAGTTTCAGACTAAACAATATTAAGCCCTCCCCAATATTCAAGGGTATATGGAGTGATGCACTGCAATAACAACTCTATCTGCCATTAGGAAAGGAAGATCATGGCTTGTTAGGATATAGATGCTACATTAATCGTTGTACTTCCACTTGACACCTATTGTGCAACTAGAACACTTTCAATAACCTTTAGGGCTCGCTTGGATTGAGTGTAAATATTTAATTAGGTAAAAAAAAGTCATAAACAAAGTTAATTAGATAAAAGATTAAAGGAATTTGATTGTTAGAGAGGTGGAAGAATTGGTTAGAAAGTAATGAAAAATGGATAAAATAGCGATTAGTTCCCTCATATTGGGTATAAATTTACCCTAGGGGAGGGTGGGGGAATACTTTCCTCAAAATGAGGGAAATCATCCTCCTTATTTATTCAGCTTTTTTAGTTTACTCTCATTCTACCTCTTCACAATTATTTCAATTACTTCATTTGCACCTCTACTTACCTTTGTTTCATCAGTTTGACTTTTTTACTCTCTTAAATATTTACACTAAATCCAAGCGACCCCTTAATATTATCAGAATTTTTATCATTTTCATCCCTGCAAGCAGAGCCTTAATCTCGGTGGATTTATATAAACATAGGAGTAAAGCTTGGGACTATCAAAGGGTGGATTGACTAGAATGAGTGTTTCTCTTGCAACCAATTTCCAAAGGACAGCGCTCCAAAACAATCATTAGTAGAATTCTTGGGCTGTAATAATATTAGCAAATGAAGATTGTCAAAGGTCTAGGTTGGTCCAGCCCACAAATTGGTCAGTAGTAGAGGCCTAGAGAGACGCAAGAATCTAGTCCTTCTGCATTTCCTTGCAACTCTCGTCCAGAAAAACAAACAGCTAAGAAAGAGAAGGAAGGAGAGATAAAAACCAGGCACACAGCAAGTTGTTAGCGCCTAAACTTATTAGGTTTTCCATCTCAAGTCATACAAGGGTATCTTTTGCTGATGATCAGTAAATAGCATAACAATCCATTTTGTAGCAAGCAGAAACTTTGAACTCATCAATATTTACAAGGGAAAAGAAAAAAAGTACAAATCATTTATCATATTAAAGGGAATAATTCATGCACATTATGCTACAGATGCACATTTTAGTATAGGCATACTTTTTTTTTTGGTCGCAACCAAGTAATTGGCACAAAATTAAGGGAGGGAGAGAGAAAGATAGAGAAAAAGGGGGATCAAATGAGGCAATTGGGATGAGGGGAAGAAAATGTGAGAGCGCGGAGGAGAAGAGACGATTGAAAGATAGTGGTATAAAAATACCCAAAAAAGAAAAGATCCAACTAATATGGCATTTGCCAATATGGGGCGTGTTGCTGCTAAAAAGAAATGTGGGTAACAGGAAATTTTTCATTCATCAAAATTTTTGGTCCGCCTTAATGCTCACCTAGAAATTTTCCAGACTTCTCATTAGTTTCTATTCAAAATTCGGAAACTTCTATGGGGCTCTAGAGTCTAGATTACTCTTCGGGATGAGACTTATTTCAATTTTCTAATAGGAGTGTCTAAAAATAAATACCCCGCATTCAAAGATAATTTGGCATTTGGTGAAATCAATTTTTTTCCCAACAAATAATCAAAAGATTCACATTTGTATCTAAACTTAATGTCTTCCACATATAATACCTATGATATGCCTATCTAACACAGCAGAAAAGAAAAACAGTACTTCTCTTATCCTTCACGTTAATGGATTTAAACCATCAATTGCATAAATAATCCCTCAATCCCTGAATGTTTGCTCCATGCTCACAAAAACCTTGCATAAAAGGTTAAATAACGCATGTATTGAGAGAAAAAGGGAATAATTTGTTCAGCTCATGTCTTCCTTATCTAATTGTAACCGCTCATAAGGACTGTATAGCATCTGCATCCTCTACAACATAGGCAGATAGCTCTAAAGTCTCAACTCAAGTCACATGTCTCAAGTCTCAAGTCTCGAGTCTCAAGTGTTCTTCTATACCACTCCAACATTTAACATCTCACGCAAATTCCTTCGCGTATATTCAGCATTGATACGTGGAGTGTTATAGGTTACAGTGACAAGAATCAAATGGACCAATCACTCATGTGATGTGCAAGAGTGAAAGCAGCAAAGCAAATGCCTCACAGTTTTAAATTGTAATAACAATTACCAGTAAAGAAACCCCAGAGATATCAACTGCCTTCAGCAAAACAAGCTCCTTCAGCCGTTCAGGTGTCGCAATAACAAATTCAGGTTCACAACTCTTTAAGCTGCAGAAGAAGAAAGCAGATCATCAAAAAACTAATACTAAAGGAGTCACATCCATAGTGTAAAAACTAAAAAGCATGGCACATGGCACTTAATCCAAGCAAGCCGATATGGACTAATAATTTTTTTTCTATCTCAAAAGCTGTGAATTTAGAACTGTCAAAACGGTCGAGTGGGTGGATTTCAGATCTGGTCACTTTCGCTCAGGTCAATTTTCGATCGGGTTACCTTTGGATCGTGTCGATACGATTGTGAGGGGTTAAGATAGGATTCGGATCGACCCAACGGGGCAATAATTCTTTTTAAAAACTATTTTATCATTAATATTCTCCAAATAAGTAAATAAATAAAATAATT
Organism: Amaranthus tricolor; assembly: GCF_026212465.1. Taxonomy (NCBI): domain Eukaryota; kingdom Viridiplantae; phylum Streptophyta; class Magnoliopsida; order Caryophyllales; family Amaranthaceae; genus Amaranthus; species Amaranthus tricolor. The sequence continues at coordinate 27,897,489 of NC_080053.1, forward strand.
TATTTTAAATAATATTTTTTTATAAAAAAGAAACATTATACCAATTTTAAAACCACAAAAGAGAAATATTTTGACAGAACACAAAAATTGACTAGAAATATTGTGGACTTCGAAATGATATTGAACAAAAAAGGTTGAAAAAATTAAGAAAACAAGTCAAAATGGTCAAGTTCGGGTTACAGTTGGGTATGATTCAATTTTTGCTGTACTTCCGGGTCCATATTTTCAGGGTTATGACCCACTAATTTTCATTTGAGTTTCAAGTCGGATCAAATTTTGACAGGTGTAGTTAAAATTGATAACTGATAAGCACCTAAATATTAAACATGTTTAGGTCTTTAGTTACTTGGCGTATGTTGCTTGAAATGAAGTACAAAGGAAAAATTCCTTCAGAAGTAGAAATTAACAAGTAGTTTAGTAGGAAATATTACTTCGCAACCACTACTCTACCCCATCCCCTGCCCCACACCAAAAACTGACCACCACCCAATTCACCGGATCTGCAGCCCCGTCCCCTTGCTCACCGTCCTCCTCATCAACCCCATAACCCACCAACATAGATGACGGCAACAACCCAGGGTCCCCTCCCCTCAATCATCAATCAATCCAACCTCTGATCCTCTGAAGTCCTTTTGTTCCCGAGAGAAACGCCAATGTCATTTAAAATTTTCTCCACAAATATCCATTTCATATGTGCTGGCGCAGAAAGAGATTGATTTCATATCAAGTTATCTAGAAGAGATTATTTTTCACACTGAGAACAGTAACATGATTATTACTTATTTTCTTGATGAAATCTGCCTTAATGATTATTTTTCACACTAAGAACAGTACCGTGATTATTGCTTATTTTCTTGATGAAATCTGCCTTTATGATTTTTGTGTGAAGTTTAGTTTAATAGCTTAGAAAATTTTTACTTAATAAAAAGTAATTTACTTGTAAGGACATAAACAACTGATACAACACAGAAAAATCGTTCATCGGAGGACAAATAAGTAGAATATTAGATCATTCAAACACTCGGCATTTCACACCAGAAAACATGATCTAGCTACAATGTTCTACTGTAAGTCAAGATGATTGGAACATAATCAAATGGGTGGTGTGGGGGATTGCAGGGGAATGGGTGGGGAACTAGTTTAGGTTTTTCTTCCTTTTAAACCATTTGAACAAAAACTTTTGATTGTTAAAAATACATGTGGACCAGTGTGATTTTGCCTGTATCACTTTTGACCTGACCGGTTCAAGTGCTTGAAAAACAAATGCCCCTAAAAGTTAGAATTTTTAAATAAAATGTCAAAATTGAGATTTATGTACTTAAACACCACAAGGTTGGGATTTTTAATTTCAAATTCTCTCTAAAATTAAAGATCATTTCTATGGGATAAAGGTGCACGTGAGTTTCCCAACAAGACTATTACAATAGGAAATCAATATATCAGGCAGTGATTAACATCCTTTTATCAAATATACCAGTACTCAACACAATTGTTAAATCTACTAGTGCATTTTCTCCTAAGGCCTCTAAACAATACTTCGTGGTCCTGAGACTACACGATCAATATAAATTAAAGAGAAAAATTTATACACTTATCCTCAAAAATTGAAATTATGAAAAGAAAAGTACAACATATATCTATCAGCAATAGACAATAAGTGTTTACGCTAAATAATAAGTAAAACATTGAGATCCTAGACATACCCTTGAACTTGATGCTCGACTGAAGTACCAGGATGTAAACTCACAGTGTGTACGCCGAAGGCTTTTAAAGGCCTGCACACAGAACGCACCTGAAAGAAAACCAAACAAATCAAGTAAGACAAGCCTCCAAAAAAAACTTCAAAAAAGTCAAAATGTAATTAAACTTGTAATAGGACAAAATTCTTTTTCAGTAAGCAACCAAGGGTGTGCACTTTTTAAAATGTATTACAAGAGGATTGAAACGGAATATATCAAAATAGGCTCATTAAATCTTGTGCACCTTTTAATGTGAAGTTGCAAATGATGTGCTATAAATGGTTCATCGAAAACAACTTATTTGTTATCGGTAACTAGGGTAAGGATGTGTATATCCACCCCCCAAACGGCCAAACCCTGCTTATGTAAAAGTCTAGACTAAAGCCACTTAATTACATTGAGCCATTGGGGTAATAGAATGTTGATATAGCAAGGACTTCAATGCATATCCCTATATTTCAGTCTTGAATACATAAAAGTGATTCTAATTTACAATTCTAAATTCTTCCAAGTTTTGTACTAAATAAGAGCAAATTGGGTTCAAGGTAAGTATTTTTATGATATATTCTACAGCAGGGTTTTTGAACTTTGAGGGAAAAGTAATTCAACTATAAATGAAAACAGAGCTTAAGAGTTAAGATATTGATTATATTACAGGATTCTTCAGTAAATAACAAGTAAAACGAAAAAAAATCCATAATAATGAGAATAATGTTCACATATGCCAACATAGACTAAGAAATGACATGGATAATAGATCGTAATATGACGCACTATATATTTTTCTTTTTTATTTTTTTATGTATGGAGTACTATATTTTATACCAATAAGCTACAATTACAGAAATTGAAACATCAACTGTTCCATTATGTCATTATAATTTCCTCTCTTACTAATACTCTTTTTATACAATAAGCTAAAATTTCTTCATTGCTAGCTAAATATTCACCTTCTTCTCCGAGCAAGGGCCCCAACTAAAACATAAACATATACAGCAGGGACAACATCATCAATGAAATCAATAAAAGCAAAAATCATTATAGAAGTGTTTTTCAAAGAAAGTGTCCTCGAGGATTCCATATCCACATCAAAATTTTAAAAGGTTAACAACATTTTGAAAGCATGATCATAACTTAATTTTCTACCGATAATTAAAACTAGTATTTAATATTTACTGGATGTTGTCATGATCAATCCATTACTGTATAAATATTACTTAACAATAGTCGTCATTGTATAATCAAACACTACTTTTCATTCATTCTATTGAACGAGCCATCATAATCTATTAAGAGTATAAAATTGGTAATATTATGAGATTGATTCGAGATACAAGATGTATTACAAGGTCAACTTAAGTATTCAAAAAAATGATATGCAATGAGACAATATCACAGTTTAGCAAGAAGAGACTGGAAAAACAGAGGCAGAAGAGGAAGGGCTAGGAAACACAAGTATCATAGATATTAGAACACATATGCCATACATATACAACTAAAACAAGAAGCTAAGCTGTAAAATCCAGCTCACATCGGGAAAAGCTCAAAGTTATGCCAACTAACCTTACTCGCTCTTTCTGATGATGGTACAAGATATAACATGAATGGACCGGTAAAGCAAAAGCCATCATTCTCCTTCTGTGAAATGCTGTCTGCTGCTGTAGAGGCTATCCATGCTATTTGCTGTACAGATGGACCATTATTACTGCTCTCCAATATATCATTCCCTAAAAAGTAAGACTTCCAGAATTCAACTCCCCATGGGTCAAAAAATAAGAATTTGTCTTGATCTCCATCAAGCAAACCATCATCAACTAAAAGATTTTGTACAGTGTTTAAGCATGAGCAAATAAACTTAGATGGGCAATCACTTAAAGGAACACCCATTCCAAGAGATTGTAAACCTCCTTTTCCTAAATTTTTTCCAACAACAGACATCTCTTGTTGATTCTTCAACTCTGATTGCTTCAATCTTTTTTTCTTTTCACCATCTATGTATACTTGATCATCTTTGGAGATTTTCTTAATCTTTAATTGAGGCGGAATGCTTTTTCTTTTGCTTGTGCTAATATCTTGTTTTCCATGTGTCTCATTAAAAGGATCCTCTTGTGTGGGAAGACTAAAGCACATACCCTAAAATGTAACATATTAAATCATCATGAAGATGAAAATTAGCAAAAGCAACAGTAACTTCCCTAAATCTACAATATATAATTTTTTTTGTAGCAAATTTCTGAGCAATTAGAACAAAAACAACATTGGCATCAAAATAGAATGTCCATCCTCATATATACCCTTTACCTTTCTTGCTTTTAAGCAATTAAGGATTGTTCAATTTGGGGTTCCCCATTTTCCTCATTTTCATTTGTTTGGTTTGAAAGGGAATTAAAATGAAATATTAGGGTGGAAAAGCGTATTCCATCACTTCACAAACACATTCCACCAGAATTGGAACAAAAAAAAAATCCTCCACTATTCCATCACTTCACAAACACCTCCATTTCTTTAAAGAATTTTCAACCAAACAGAAAAAGTCAATCATCATTTTAAATTTCCATAGAACAAGAAGAAGGTTTACCTTCAACCAAGCACACCATTAGCATAAAAACAACATTGACTCCAAAATCCCCAATTACTTCGTTACTCATTACAGTAATCAACAAAAAACCATGTACAAAAGGGTAATTTTTCTCAATAACAAGGCAACATGCAATTAGCAAACATCATTTGACCATCAATTAAGTTGATTAGTGTTGGGCTTGACATTCAGCCATCAATTTGTTGTAATTCATTAAATTGTTCACTAACTATACAACTCAATCAATGAAACATTCAGAAGAAACAACAAACAAAAGAGGAAAGAAGACAAAGAGAGAGACCTGGCATTTGCGGCGCTTGCCGGATTGGCGACGCTTCTTGGCAGCAATAATAGAAGCAACACGAGCAGAAGTAGAGGAAGGATCCTTAGCAAGTTTCTTTCGAAGGGATTTATTCTTCTTCCTCAACTTTATGTCGTCGCCTTTCGCCATTGTTGAACAGATGATTTCAATGGAGGAAGAAAACTAGGGAACACTTTAACATAGGTTTCCCTAAACCCTCCCAACTCCCGAGCCCTCAACCCTTCATTCTACTACTACTGTTTTTTAACTCGTGTAACAACTCTCCTCTCTCGGTGACACGAAATTAAATAATTAGTTATTTAAGTCATAAATCTAATGTGTTTATCAATAAAATTATTTTATATGAAAATTTATAGACCAAATTTAGCTCATAAACATTTGATTAGATAACTAATAAAAAGAAAATAAAATTTTATTTTAAAAGAAATGTGTAGCTGAGATGAAAAATATATTAAATTTTCTATGAGAATTAAAGAAAAAAATGAGTTATAAGCAAAAACAAAAATTATGTGAATTTAATAAGATATATCATAAAAAGCAATATGAAAATTTTTTTATGGGCCGGATTAACAATATATGTTTAGTTTTTCTTTGACAATAAACGCAACCTCAACAACGAAAATTATGAATTAACTTAGTGTTTAATGTGTTTTGCTTTTGGCTTTCACCTTTTGACAATTAAAGTACTTCTAAATGGTATTTATTCTATTCATCAAGTTGATTTCAGGTAAGATATTTCGGGTTGTTTAAAACTGAGTCTTGTGTTCACATTGGTTATTACATTATTTAAAATTCCTTTGATGTTAAGTCAGAGTTGGGTTCAATTCTAAAGTCAAGTAAATATATCAATAAGTTTGTTTTAAACATCTTGAGCACTGTTGGAGGAACGCGTGAAAACCATAATATGTTTTGAACACTTCTTGAACCGAAGAAAACTTCAACCATTATTGTATAAGCGGTACAACCGTAAAGATGCGTTCAAAGTAGGAATATCCTTTGATATAAGATCTGAGCCAAATTCGTGAGTCTGATTATACTTTGGTGGCCTAAGTATTTTTTTAACCAGACGAATCAGAGCCTAGTTCCCCATAAAACATCTACACTCGAATCCCTAAATCTAGAAAATCATTTTAAAAATAATACTTATGTTGTTCTAAAATACTTCTACACTACAATTATTGTTATTGACACTATTTATCGTTCAAACTTAATTTATATATTGCGACTTAAGAAAAAAAATTTAGTAAAGTGAAATTTTTAATATATACTACTATTAAATTACATAAAAATCAAATATAATAAGTATGATAGATCAAAGACGGTAAGTACAAAATTTAATTTCACTATATAAATGACAAAAACTAAACCTAAATTTCTATCGTTTAGAATATAAGCCCAGCAAGCGTTACTCCTTTCTCCCTCACTCAGTCACGGTGCCAGTTTTTCACGCACACGCTAACGCCTCTCGTTGTCTCCGGCACCGCGCTGTCGCTTTTGCTGGGCGCCACTGCGGTGCTTCCGATTGCTGTGCTGCCGACTGCCAACTGCCAACTGCCCACTACCGACCACTCGGTACTCCTCATTGTTTTCCTTGCTTACTTTAGGAATTTTACGGTTCCGTACTTCAAATTAGGGGTTTTCGAGTTTTTTCGATGGTATTTTTTGTGTATTTTCTGTTTTGGCTTTAATATGATGTTAGAGACTTAGGGGTTCTTTGATGATAGGTTTGAAATTTGATGTTTTTTATGTATTCTCAATGGTATGTTAGGGTCGCTCTTGTTAAATTCGATGGTGTATTATGGATTTGTTCATTTTTGTTAAATATACCAAATGTCTAGTTTCATTTTTCAGACTATGTTTGTGTTTGCACTCAATGTTTAAATGTTCTTTCTTTGATTTTTGATGTTTCAGAATTTTCTGTTTTAAGGATTTTGATTATGCTCATATTTAGTTTGATTTGGGTTATTTGTTGTGAATTTTGATTTTAGTTTGATTATGCTCATATTTATGTTTATGTTCATAATACTAATGGATGTAGCTTGGATTCTAATTAATAGTTTTGTATATTATCATCATTAATTTAAGACTACAACTCTATCAGTATTGAAACACAAGGAAAAATTCAATCAAATGCGCCAAAATAAGTGTAGACCTGCTTTCGATCCGAACCGAATTCTGGATTCACCGATACTGATTTGAGGCTGATAATTTGGACCCAATCCATATCCGAGTATCCGACCCGTTGTCATCTCTAATCAAAGATGTTTTGTTGGTTCCAGTGAATGATTATGTGGGTTATTTGATTTAGGGAAGATATGGCAGGAGCAACTAAAGCAAAGGAGGTGGGTTATGTTCCTAGTCCTGATTTTGAAGAGGATAATAAGGAATCACTTATTGATATCGAGATGAATGAAGATACTGAACTATGGTTCATTCAATTTGCTGATGATCAAGTATTTATTTTTTCTCTTGATCTCCTATTTTATTTGAATTTCCTAAATTTGCTATTTTTGGGTGTTTCTAGATGATATTTTTTTGTTCTCTATCAAAAATCCCTTGATGTGTTCATTGTATGAATTGGTGATTCGGTGAAAATAGCCAAAATCACCATAATTTGCTTTTTTGGAGTCGAGATTCGCAAGGAGATTAGCGAATCATGTGAGATTAACTCTACTATTTAGGGTGTCATGCTTGGGTGGCCACTGGCCGGTATTTGGTGAAATTTATTGATACATGGCTTTTGCTCTCTGTTTTTTACTCTGTTGTTATGGAATTGCTGAGATTTATCTTCTGCTGATAGCATTGGCATGACCTTTATATGTTTTTCTTGCTTGTCATGACTTATACTTCCAGTCATCATTGTCATAAGGTGCTTTAATATGCTGCAATCTCAAATTTTGTTTAAGTGAATAGGAAGAACAATCATTTGAGGGTTATGAATTCCTATTTGAATCCGACAAGTCATTTGAGAACTATGCATTCATATTTGAATCCGACAAGTCATTTGAGAACTATGCATTCATATTTGAATCTGACAAGTGAGCTGTGTACTGGCTACTTTTATAGCCTGACACGGAGCAAGTAGACTAGAACTAGTTCTAAGCAAAAAGTTTGGGGAAGTATTATAAATTTAGGTGATCAATGTGACATGTTCTATAATGCCATACATTTCAAGGAGATATTTTACTGGATGATTATTAGATTTTTGCTTTGCTATGACTTAAATATGCTGGATTATTTTCTCAGCTTATTTCTTGTTTGTGTAGTTACCTGATTTTGATGGCCAAAAAGTGTCATTGGAGCTTGATTCAGACGGACGTTTGGGTAGTGTTGAAGATAAATCTGGTATCTTTTACTTATGCCCTGAATGTTCTTATATAAATGCTCTCACCCAAGCTGTTTTATTAATAGGATTGGATGTATTGCATATGATACCATGGCTTCCTTTAAAGAAGTTGCAAAATTTTTATTTTTTTTTTACTTTAGTTAGGTCTTTGTTTTGACGTTCTAGAAGAGATCATTGTAGGAATACTGAGTAGATAAGATATGTGTGTTTAAATAAACTAATGGGCATACCCAAAAGGAAGAATTCAATATGTAAAACATAAGAAAGAGCCTTGGAGTTGTAGTCATTGTCTAACAATGAGAGAATCGATTACATTTGTTTGGTTATGTGCAAAGAAAACTAGAAAATGGACTAGTTAGAGAAGTAGAAGGCTAGAACTTTGAGGATATTAGAATAGGAGGACGTATCTTGAAAATGACTCTGTTGTAGGAATGAATAATGATATGGAGTTTTAGTATTTACAAAAGCATACTAGATAGAAATAAATGGAGTGGGAAATATATATAGATGAATGTTAGACTTGATTGTCATAGTTGTACATTTATTTTAGATAGAGTTTATGCCAGAGCGAAACTAGGATTTTAAAAATAAGAGGATATGTCAGTAAAATATTTATGTAAAAACAAGTAAAATATTCCAATATTTTGTTTTTCAGGCAAATTTTTTTAGTTGGGTCAAAAAGTCCCTATTAGTTTAAAAATAATAAGGGGGCGTTTGGTTGGGGGTCTTAAGGAAAGGGAAAGGGAATGGAAATACCCCATTCCCTTTGATGTTGTTTGGTTCCCATTTTCAATGATTTCCTTTCCCCATTTCAGTTTTAGGTTTACCCAAATGAGGTAAACCTCATTCCCCACCTCCCCTTCACTTTCCCATTCCATTCCCTCCCTCATTCAGCAACCCTACTGTCATTTTTCTCCTTCCTCGCGCCTCCTTCCTCACCAAAATTGTTGCTGCGTCCTTCCTCCTCCTGCTGCTGCTGCGCGTCCTTCACTTGCTCTCCCCTTCAACTCCCTCCCCAAATCCCTAATCTCACTCCACTTCTTCTCCTCTTTCTCTTTCCTCCATTAACACTAGATCCCTAAATCTTCCATTAACAGTTGAGTCTTCCTTTTTCTTCTTTCTCCTTTTTAGATTTCTCACTGTATCGTGTTGATTGTTACAAAGGGAATATCTCGATTTTGCTGCTGCCATTCTTCTTCGTGTTCTTGTTGAATCTGTGTTGTACCGCCATTGATGAAAGCCTGCGTTTTTGATTCTTGTTGTAATTTTGTTTCTGTTGCGTTCTTGTTCTAGCTACCGCCATTGTTCTTGTTGTTTTTATGACTTATACCGCCATTGTTGTAATCTCTGTTCGAGTGAATGAACTTGCATCGTTTTGGATTTTGTAATCTCTGTACCGCCATTTAGATTTCTGTTCCTAATCTCTGGATTTGTAGGATGAATTGGATTTCTGGGTTGTTCTACATAGATTTCTGTACCGCCATTGATGAACATCGTTTTGTTGTTCGATGAATTGAAGTTCTTCGCCATTGTTTTGTTCCTTTTCTGGGTTGTTCCTAATCTCTGTTGAAAGGGAATCAATTAATCCAACTTGAACCAAACAGTCACAAAGGGAATCAATGAGCAGTTCATTCCGTTTCCTGAACACAACCAAACGACTAGACTAAATTAGGGGAATCCATTCCTTTCTCCTTCATTCCCTTTCCTCATTCCATTCCGATTCCCTTGTGCGAACCAAACGCCCCCTAAATAAAATCTAAAGGTAGCTTGTATAAAAATTTGAATCATAAACCTTGAGATTTATTTCTACTACTTTGTCCACTTGACTTTACTTAATTAATTATGTGGTATTTAATCAGTCTTTATATTATATATCACATATTAATAAGTAGGACTGAATTAAAAATTTAATCGCCTGTTTGGACTAGGTGCCCCAATGTAGGTTTACCTTTGGACTGAGTCGAGTAAAGTATATTATCTATTCCTGCTATTCTCTCACGTTAAATCAGCCGACCTCATATTATTAGATTTAAGGGTTCGACATTGTTGTATTTTTTTTGAGGTAAAACGTTATTGTAATGTTATTTGCTTGTTACAGGCAAAGTTTACCATTTGCTCAATTATCCTGCTCAGACATCTGATATAACGGTCTTTCTATCCTCTCCATCAGGGCCTAAAGTTGGTATGTCCGAAACTATAGTTAAGGTTTTTAAGAATTTATTGTAGAGTCTTTACTTTTTGGGTCTTTCCTTGACATTCTTTTCCTCCTTCGTCAGCCGGAAAGATTTCGCGGCATGTTTCACTTGTCCGTTACCCAGACCCGAAAGAAGTATTAGCTTACGAGAAAAAAGCAGTTGCGACTTCAACGAATACTTCGCATCAGATTGCAACACCTTCGAGTAGTCATAAAACTTCACATTCACAAAGTAAGAGCCAATCGAACCGTAGCAGCAAAAGAAGCTTTCAGTCTGGAGTCACTGATGTATCAGGCCACTCAAAACGAAGCAACTCTAAGACATCCAGGTTAAGCAATCAATCTACTCAAGACATGGGACGAGGTCGCAGTGATGTTACGATTTCAGGGTCTTCCGAGCTGTCTAAGCGGAAAAAGTCGAGCAAGACTAATAGTGAAGCTTGATTGAGTTTGTTATATTGGTGTATTTGTATGACATGCATTTCAAGACAATGTTCCAAATTGATGGATGTTCTTAGAAATTGCATTTTTTGCAAAAGTAGTATCTAATGTTAAGATCACCACGTGGATTTAAAAAAAATATTTGTGGAAAAGCCAAAAATTCAGGGTCACTACATATAATTTCTCGATTATTTTTTAAAACACGATTAAAACAATCGTGAGATAGTTTAGTGTTTGAAATTCTTTCATTTTATTGAAATAGGTCTTTCATTCTCACCAGTAACATAATTTATGAAATTTCGTCTAATAAATTTGTAAGTTTTACAGTTTATTTGGTTAAATTATCAATTATAATAAGGCAAACTAATAACTCAATTTAGCTATTATGATCACAATTCTAAGTTTCTAACAAATTTATTTCAACATATTAATAGAACACCAAAAAGTCATTGCTTTAGCAAAAAAATTATATTAAAATGATTACTTATTGTATGTATAATTATAATAACATAGATTTTTGTATGAGGTGTCTCACCGTGAGATGGTCCATATAAGACATGTTAATAATAAATTGAGCAACTCTGTGAGAATGGAATACAAAACCCTACTATTTAAAATGTCAATTTTAATACACTAATTCCAAAATGATATGTTAAACAAAAAAATAAAATTAATTTTTAAAGAAAAAGAAAAAATAAATGTTTTAATTAAGGTCTCATATTTAATTAAATAGCCCAATATTAAAAAGTTTTAACTTATAGAGTTTTTATTTTGAAGAGTTTGTATGGTGAGACGTCTCGTACAAATAACAAAATACAAATAACAAATTCCAATTAGAACAAATACTAGGGATAGGAGGAACTGTTACTTATTGGATGATCAAATCAATCGCTTTCGAAATTAAATTCCAATTCCAATTTCAATTTCCATCTCTCGCCATTTGCTAGTCTCAAGGATGGATGCAGTAGAACGAGTAGTGGCACAAATTCAAGGGCTTTCAAGCAGCGTAGCAGATTTGAATCAACTTGTTCACATTCTTAAACAATCTGAAGATTCCCTTCGTCTCAATTCTTCTCGTTTGCCTTCTTTTTTCAGTCATCTTGATCCATCTATACATTCTCTTGGTTACCTCTACTTGTTGTATGTTTTTCTCATTCTTAAGTTATTTTTTCATCAATTATAATCATATTTTGCGATTTTATTTCTAGGGTTTTGTTGTTGCTTCAGGTTTTTAATAAACCCTAATTAGTTTGGTCGGATTTATTGCTCTAGGTTGGTTTTGTTGATTTAAGATTATGGGAATTGTTGTTAATGGTTAATAATTGATATAATGTCAAATTGTGACCTGTTATTGGTTGATATGGTTGGTATGAACTATGAATATCTTGCTTCAGTTGTTGTGTTTTTTGTTCAACACTACGATTAAGTATACCTTTTCTGATGTATGAATGTATTTGCAATTGATTTTTCAAGGCCTGGGCAGTTGGGCGGGGTCAGAGGGTGGGTATTTACTGAAGAGGTGCCATCCGGGTGATTGGTGCACTTATCTCATATCAGTATGCGTTTTTAAAGTTATCTCTGTGCATACTGGATTGTTTTGCAAATTAGGCTTAGGAATGTATACATGATAAATTAACATTACAAGGGTAGTGTTGCATACACTGGATTATCAAATCCCACTTATGGCATTGGGGTATTGACATGTTGTAAAATCGAATTCTGTTAGTTGATGCACTAGCTTAGGTTATATGAATTCTAAAAAACTTAGATTTTGTGCTGTAACTGAAACAAATAGCACGAAATTCGAGTATCTAATTCATACATATTAATATAACCGTTGTTATCATCACATGCTGATACTGTTAGTTTTTTTAACTATGTCATTGCCAGGGATGTTTACACATCTTCAGTATCGAGAGATGAAGCAAATGATGTCATTTTATTGGTTGCGAGATTCATCAATTCTTGCATTGTTGAGCAAATCCGTCTTGCACCTCATAAATGTATGTACATTTTCATGTATTTTAGATTGTAAATATATATGAATTTATTGTTTTGTCCCGACTCATCACATATATCTTTTCATCTTGTGGTAGTTATTTGTGTATGCAAGAGGTTCAAGGACCAAGTTATTTTGCTTGAGACTCCCATGAGGGGTGTTGCCTCCATGCTGACTGCCATCCGTAAAATTCGGCCTTCTTCTGAACATTTGACTGCTTTGCATCCCGACTTTCTTCTTCTTTGTATATTGGGAAAATGCTACAAGGTTGGTCTATCTGTCATCAAGGATGATGTATTTGAGATTGAGCAGCCAAAGGACCTTTTTCTGTACTGTTACTATGGGTGAGATACTATTAGCCTATTCTCTTCTCTTCTATACATAAATATTGTCTGTCCTCTTTCTTATCATGAAGTTTGATGACTATGACTATTTTTTGAAACTTGAAGGACTAAATTGTTCTAATTTTCAATAGTTTGGTTTTTATTGTTCTAATTTAAATAGTTTGGTTTTTAGGAGCTCCTTTAAATATTTTTCCATCATTAAAAAAATATCATGCTTAGTACTGCAGATTACCATCATTGTGAAAGTGTTTAGCTAATGAATAACCTGCGATGACTGATATGCCATTGTGCTATCTTGATCTAGCAAATTTCCCCAACTGAAGGTAGCTAATGGTCAATTTGGCATGCATAAATCCACTTTTATTATATCACTTATTGTGCAAACCTCTACTTCAACATTCTTTGACCACTAAACTATCACATACAAACTTTTTTTCTCTTATCTTTCATTATATACCTCAATTTTATATATTTTCTTATCTCGTTCTCTTGACCTCGCAATACTCAATTTGTCTCTTCCATGCAGAGCATGTCAATCTTATATAATTTGTAACATGTACCATTGAAATTTGAAAGAGTTCCAACATTCCATGATGCAAATTTTTAGCTTAAGCTCAATTCTTTGTCTTGGTCTCTTATCCCTAATACCCTTTAATCGTTTATGTTAATTGTGTTGAATTCTAATTGTGTTGAATTCTAATGGCAGGGGAATGATTTGTATTGGATTAAAGAAGTTCGAGAAAGCATTGGAGCTTCTTCACAATGTAAGTCTAATTCTTGTTGTGAACCATTTTTAATTTTAATTTGTGATTCTGGGGTACGTAAGGCAAGGGGGAGAGGGAAGGTCGTTTAAATTCGAACCCTTGTTATCGTGACCCATTTTATTCTCCATGGCTATTGTGAAAATTCATTTATGCTTAGCAGTTAAAGTAATTGCAAAATATCAATATGTATGTAACTGCAACTCTACCAGTTCCATATTCCATGTAACTGCATAGATTATCTACTTCCCGCAGTCCCTTATCAATTATCATGTTCTCACCCCCTTTCCCTTGTATTTTTGGTGTTTTTACTTTGTACATTTTACATGGTATGATAGTATGAAAGAGTTGAAGTACTTGCTAAGTTTTATCCTGGATGTTCTGGTAATTCTATATTTTGTGCAGGTTGTTACTGCTCCAATGTCTATATTAAATGCTATAGCTGTTGAAGCATACAAAAAGTATATAATGGTTTCACTTATCCACCATGGACAGGTCTTTGTTCTGTTTACATTTTACATGGATTATTTAAGTTTTGTTCTTACCCCTAGTCTCTTCTTTAGTTCTAATTTGAGGCACAACCTCTGATAATGATTTGTCTGGTGCAGTTCTCCACCAATTTTCCAAAGTATACTTCTTCGGTTGCTCAGAGGAGTTTGAAGAATTTTACTCAGGTATGTTGGCGGGCATGCTATTAAAACCTTGTTATAATGACCACAATTTGATGTCCTTGTGGTTTGAGGAAGGGGCAGGAGCTCAATTTGCATTTCTTTCAACATTTGTGCCTGAAAGTTATAGTTATAGTACCATTTTAGTCAACCCCAGCTTCTTTGTTCTACGTGTTAGACTTTTTCCATTGGACCTTTTTATTACCTGGATGGACAAGTATTGTTGTGAAAGCTAATTTCTCAACTAAAGAGAGGTCAATTTGTTGGCTCCTGGTAGGGGAGAAAACCTATTAATCTATAGGGTGGATGGGATGCTGTCCCATTCAAGTAAGCTATAGGATTGGAATAAATGGATGGTTTCTTCTAATGTGACTCAATCATAGTGCAACATATCGCCGTTTCCCCGTATTGTGACCATATTGTAAAGGTTTTTAAAGCTTACATCCACCAGCATGGAGGCCAAGACGACCGCATAATTAGATTTAACCGCAAATCCGTTTCACGACCGTTACCAAAACCGTATTTAGAAGGTTATACCCTTTGTATTGGGCGCTGAAGTGAGTCACTTAAGGAGGATGTGATAAAATCCTCCTTATGCCCCATTGGTGTAGGCGATTTATGTGGTTTCTTGAGGACAGGAGTATTAGGATTATTATAAAAAAGAGGAGAATAATATGATGAAATGTTATGCATCCATCTTAAGGTTTTCTCGACTTTGTCTTAATCTTGTGTAATATTATTTCTATATTTTCCATTTTTGCTGAGTTTGTCATACTCATAATCTGATTCAGAATTCTCTTTCAGCTTGCTTGGAGACCCAATTTATTACTCCTTTATTGCTTGTTTCTTTATTTGATTTGACTGGCCTACTTGTTCATGTCATTTTTGATTTTTTAGTGTTAGTTAGATTTTTTTTATCATACTTGTCGCTTTGTTGATAATTGGCATTCATTTGTTTTAAGCTTCTTTTCTCTTTTTAACAGTTCTTGAGTTTGTCATCTTTTGTTGATGCAACATGTTTCTCTCTGCTTATATGTATTTAGTTTATGCACTGAAGTAAGTTCTGTGGAATTCATTGCTTGTTGTTTTGACAACAGGTCTACCTAGAACTAGCTAATAGTTATACCAATGGAAATATTGCTGATCTCGAGATGTTTGTTCAGCGTAACAAGGAAAAGTTTGAAGCAGTGAGTTATCTGATACGTGAGTTAATGCTTTCTGATATTATTGCTGAGTTGGGAAGCTGGCTAAATTAACACACCTTTTTCTTTCTTTTTTTAGGATAACAATCTGGGATTGGTGAAGCAGGTGGTGTCATCCATTTATAAACGAAATATCCAGAGATTGACTCAAACATACTTGACTCTGTCCCTTCAGGATATCGCCAATATTGTGCAATTAAATAGTGCCAAGGAAGCAGAGATGCATGTACTTCAAATGGTATATAGGACATGTGGTTGAACCGTTATATTGATTGTGAGCATAGCTTTCTTTTTTGTGATAGAACTGCTGGTTGTGATGTGGTCATATTTGAATCCTTGAGTCTTTTTTTTTTTTTTTTTTTAATATCTTTTTCTCTTGAGTGTTAAATTTGTTGTAACTGTGATCTTTCATACTACCCTCAAGTATAAGTAACATGGTGCAATTACTGTCTCTTGTTTTCAGATCCAAGATGGTCATATCCATGCTACAATTAACCAGAAAGATGGAATGGTACAATTCCTTGAGGAACCAGAACAGTACAAGACGTGTGAGATGATTGAACATATAGACTACTCTATTCATAGGTAGATTCTTAAAGACTTAAAATTAATTGTGTGGTTTTTTGGTTTCCGATTCTAATGGACTATAGGTAAAATCGTCCATTATATCTTTTGCTTTTCTTGTTTATGTGAAGTTACCATTGGTGTTTGCACTTAACGGTAAATTGAACAAATCTTTGTCATTAGAAGGATAATGTTGTGTACATCCGAGTATCTGACCCCTAAACTTTACCTAGGAGGGAGCCACGTGACATTTGAGTAAAAACATGTTGTAAATTTTTGGTCTTTTGGGTTATGGTAGTCTGAGGTGCAGTGGTCAGAGTATTGCTGGTCATATAATCTTTTTTCCTGGTTTTCTTATTTTTGATTTCTTCTTTTGGGAGATTAGGAAATGCCTCTAGCTTTTTTTTTGATGAAATATACATGTATGTACTTGTCTGTATAATGTATCTTGTGTAGCTATTACATTTATAAGCTGTGGCTAAAATGCTGAAATTTCCAGATAAATTAATCATGCATTTGTTTTTCTTGATATCTCTATCTGCCATGGTTACTGCTCTAATATATACGGATGCTTGGAGACTTGGATTAGGGGTACTAAAGAATATGAAGGTTCATTATTAACTGGTGGTAAAGGTTATGATATAAGTACTGATTAGAGAAGGGAAGGTATTCGGGCTCAGGATGGTGGTGATGAGTGACTATTACTCCCGTATCCTATGACATCCCTTCCCCAAATCACCTTTACCTTATGGGTTTATCCCGTTATCATCACATCAACTACTCACCTTCATTTTTCTTCATCTTCAAGCCCAAGGACAACCCTGGTTTTTTCAATTGATGGAATTTCTGTCGGTAACATTTTTTTGCTATTCTCCTGTAGGATAATGACTCTGTCAAAGAAACTAGCTTCTGTAGATGAACATATTTCGTGTGATCCACTATACCTAACAAAGGTAATTCTGCGGTTTTAGTAAAACATTTTTCGTTTAACTTTGGTATGGAATTGCATTTAAATGAGATTCATCGCAATTTCCGTGTTACGCTTCAGGTTGGAAAAGAACGACAGCGTTTTGATTTTGACGATTTTGATGGAGTGCCTCAGAAATTCAACATTTGAGTCATAGAATCATCCCAATTGTACGTGGTGAAAGCTCCATTATGCTCGTGTCTTCAAGCAATTCTCACCCAACATCTCTTTCATGCGTATCTATAAGAACGAACTTCATTTAGGTAGTACGTTTATTATGTAGTGAACTGAATAGTCCTTTTGGATCGTCTTCCATGTTTCAAACCTGCTGCTTTTACTTTCGTACAGTCCGATGAGGTATCGTAAAATGTATGGCGTTGTCTAATGAGATGCAATGGAGATGGAATGTCCTGGGACGCCATTTTTGAATCTCTATGTGATGCAGCGAAGTTCGTAGTTAAAGTTGAAAAATGACCCGTTTGTTTGATGAGATATAATATTACGGATGTTATTGATTGATTCCCCTTAATGCTTCAACATTTCAGTTAGTATGCAGACCCTAAATACTACTCATGGTTGGCGTTAGTTAATTACTATACTATTTTACTAATCAATACTGTTTTATTGTTTTATTCGTCTTAATTGTATATTTTTATTTGTTTTATTTCTCTTAATTGTCTATCTTTATTACATTAATTTTCTATAATTTTTAATTATGTGTAATTAAAGATATTAAAAATCAAATAGTTTTTTTTGGATAATGTGAAAGAAGATAACTAATGGAAAATATTCATGAAATTTATGATTATGATGCCTGAAATCTTTTATTGTTGTGGGGAGGATAGGAGTGAATATGTCAAAATTTGTTCCGATCCATTGTAGATGTGAAATCTGATCGAAAATTATTGGGTTATAATTTGAAAATTTCGACTCTAACTTAAAAATGATACAACTCGAAAATACTAAAAAAAATTGTGTCAAATTGACTAAAATCAAGTCTAATCGTCTTGATCCGTTTTTAATTTCATATTAGGGCGTCATCATTAATAGGGGCTCAATATATTATAGTTGATTTTTTAATTTTGAGTTGGCATTTCACTGTTGTATCTCTAAAATCGGTATATTGTCACAATTGTCTTTTATTCTATTTTAAAATATTTTACTTAAAAATGAAAAATATTGTATTATTTTTTTGGAAAAAATTTAATGATAAGATTTTTATAAAAAATTGATTGACCCATTGAAATGATCGATTCTTACCTCATTAAAAATAACCCAACTTGAAATCTGTTTTGACGGGTTTAATTGGGACTTTTACAATTAGTACGCTGCTGTACTGGTGATATCTTTGTCAATGAACTTAGCTTATTTTATTACACTTGGTCGTAAACTATGGGAAGGGAATTGGAATTATGTGTAATTTAGTTGAATTTGACACTTAACACTTTGAACCTCTTTGAATTGATCTATTGACCTGGGTTTAATTTGTTCATTTTGATCGGATCCAATTGAGTACTCACCATTTTATTTATTTATTTTTATTGTTTTTGGTTTTCATGATCAAAGCAAAACTCTATTAACTATTTTCTGTTTCTTTTCATTTACTTTTTGTAACTTTTTAAAACAGACTTTAAGCTTTAATGGCTCTAAATACGCATCATAAAAACTATATATTAACACAAATTTAATGAGAAGAATATTAAGGAAAATTATTTTATTATGTAGTCACCTCTACTTTACATGTAACTACAAATAGAAAAAAATCGTATTTTTTTTATAGATAATGAGAATCAAACTCGTATCACAAAGATGAAAAACTATATTTAGTTAAGAAAATGCAAAATTGAAAAGATGAGAATAGATAAATGAAAAAAGAAAAAGTGGTCATAACTTTTGAGAAGTGGGTTTTGATATTGATCATACTCATGGGTGGTGGTGAACCCAAAAGAAGTAGTGACTGGTTGAGATTAATTACACACATTTTAAAATAGTGCAAGTGGCTCACCTCTCACTCACACAATTTTCAATCTTCAACCCTCAATCATCAATCATCAATTCAATGATGTGCATATACTTTGTCCGTTTTAATTTACTTGTAATATTTACTTTTTTACGTAATTCAATGTATTAATTAATCTTTAATATTTCTAATTATGTATAATAAAAAATATAAAAAATTAATATTAATAATCTTTACAATGAGACAAATCAAATAAGATCTCACTTGATTATGTTTTAACTTATAGATTAAAAGCAAATTACAAATTAAGAGTGGGGAATAACTAGTGTCATTTTTGCTAATATGCAACTAATATGAAACGGAGTAAGTATTATACTTTTAAGTTTTATTTTGTTATATGTTCCAAAAAAAATTTAGGTCTCCCTCATTTTACACCTAGTTAAAATACTTCTAGATGAA
Organism: Amaranthus tricolor; assembly: GCF_026212465.1. NCBI lineage: Eukaryota > Viridiplantae > Streptophyta > Magnoliopsida > Caryophyllales > Amaranthaceae > Amaranthus > Amaranthus tricolor. Next base: position 27,917,033 of record NC_080053.1, read on the forward strand.
ATATAGGGAAAAAATTTATTTGAAAAATAAGATAAAGAATAAGTGCAGACTAGAAATGAACAGTTAAAGTTGAGATAAAGTATAAGTTTGTGGATGAGATTAAAAAATAAAAGCGAAATCATTATCAGAAAATGAAATAATGTTAAATCAATTAAACAAAAAATATGGAATAACCCACATAAAAAGATTGATTAACATATAAGTTTAATTAAATATGATTTCAGGATGAATTTTCATGAGATTTTTTTTGCAATCAACTCTCTTATGCAAATATTATTGGGTACGAGCTCAATGATAAATTTAACATTATATTGGTTTTATTACATTTTTTTCATGATTAATACTACATTTTTATTTTTATTTATATATTTAATTTATTTTAATTTTTTATCTGTTGTGTGGCTCATAAATTATACTCGTAGCGAAAGTTATGAAACAAATAAAATAATAAAGACATTAAGGTTTTCAAAAACATTAGAATAAACCACTTGCTTAGATTTGATTGACTCGAAGTCTCATACACATGGTTTTCCTCAGTATTCAAATACCCACAACTAATATTCTCTTTAATTCAATTCAATTCAAATCAATTCAATAATCCTTTGAATTTCACCATTAATAGTGAGTTAATCATCATTAGCTTGTATAAAACCATTAACCCTGAAAGCCTTAAGCTTAATCAAAACCATAAACCCAGAAAATTAAGTAAAGTAAAGATCAAAGATGCATTCAAGTCCATTGCTTCTTGATGAACCGATTAGGATGTCTTCCATCCTTGAACCTTCTAAATCGGTGATTCTTTCTTCTTCTTTTTTTCTTTTTCTTTTTTGTTTTTTTCCTTTTTTTCATTAATTACATTGAAATTTTAATTGATTTTTCTGCTTTAATTGATTGATTTTAATCAACTTGAGCAGAGTTTCTTCCCTGCTATGACCAAAATTGTTGGAACTTTGGGACCTAAATCTCGTTCTTTGGAGATCATTTCTGCTTGCCTTAATGCTGGAATGTCTGGTACTTTTTTCATTTTTTTGGAATTTAATAGGATGGACCGAATATTTATCTTTGCAGGTTTAGTAAATAAATGTCTGTTATTGTTCTGTTACATAATTCAATAATAATAATAATTTTACAAATTAAATGACATGTATGTCAAAGAACCAATTCAACTATATACTCTATCATCATTCATCTCCTCACTGTTGAAAATACTCTACATGAGCGGAAGATCTCATATCACTAAAATAGTGCGTAGACGTGCATATAATGCTTAGTGGGTAAGCCTTCTAATACCATGTGATTTTGGAAAAAAGTTAACCTCATCAAGTGTATGCAAGTTAACGCTCATTAATCATGGGTTTTTGGGCCCGAGCTCATGGGTGCCCCATGTGTGTCCACAAGGTGATTATGTGATGAATTGTCACGGCCGAACATGGTATCAGTGGCATAGGTGCTTCTTGAATACGAAGCGGCTCACATGTGAGGGAGAGGGTTGGAAATACTTCACATGTGAGAAAGATCCCACATCACAGAAATAGTGGGTTGTGGACTTGCATATAATGCTTGGTTGATAATCCTCATACTACCACATGATTTTGAAAAAGAGTGAATCTCATCAACTGTGTATGCAAATCAACGCTTATTACCCATGAGTTTGTGGACCCGAGCCCACGGGTGCTCCGAGGATCAATGGGGTGATTAAGTGACGAATTGTCACGGCCTATCAGTTTGAATCCATGACCCTTCTTATCACATTGGCTCTAATATCGTATTAGTGAACCAACTCAATCAAAGGTTTAAGCTAATGTTGAGCACTAGGATACATTGTTTACTCTATCACCATGCCATAGCCTAGGTAGACTCAAGATATATTCTCCTTACTAGAATCATGAATTATTGGAGTGGGTATATATTATAATTGATATTTGATTTATTTTTTGAAAAATAACTATTAATTTTGATTGTTAGTGGCACGGTTTGATTTCTCATGGGGAGATGCTGAATTTCATCAAGAGACATTGGATACTCTAAAGATGGCAATCAAGAGCACCAAGAAGCTTTGTGCTGTTAGCTTTTTTTCTTTTCCTTTTATTTTTCTAGTTAAATTTGAATCAAATTGTTAGATTAAGTTTATATCATAGTTCCAAAAGTAAAAATTGGATCACATTGTCACGTACTATGTTGTCACGTACTATGTGCCTGTGCCAATGTACAAATTTGACCCTATTAACTGAAGTTGAATACGACTCAACTTAACAAGCATATAGAAAACAAATTAGATGGATCGTACTCACAAGACTCTAAATTTGTCGAGCATAGCTTTGACAATTCCAAATGTCCCAAACAAAGGCTATGGATAATGACTTTTGCCTTTGTTATTGGTTATCTGATAAATGATAAAATGACAAAATATTACTCATATTTGTGTTAAGGCTGTTTGATCTGTTTCTGCAGGTTTTGTTGGATACTGTTGGTCCTGAGTTGCAAGTTGTTAATAGGACGGAGCGTCCTATTGCTCTTGAAGCAGAATCTTTGGTTGTTCTAACACCTGATCAGAACAAAGAGGCCAACTCAAATTTGTTGCCCATCAACTTTCATGGACTATGCAAGGTGAAAATTACTGTGTAAACTTTTGATCCCAAATCTAATATAATTCTGTTCTTGAGCTTTGATATCTCATCATTTAATCTAGATGGTAGATAATTACTCCTGTCATGGATTAATTTTTAGCAACATGATTATTTCGTGATACATGGTATTATGGTTGCAATACTTGATATGAAGTTAATACTTCCGAGGTTGTTTGTCCTTCACTGACTTTATATTATCTTCCTCATTTGGTGCCGGTGTTTGTTTTAATATGATATTTAATCCTGTTTAACTTATTAAGAATTGCATTTGTATCACCTCTTCGCAGTTACGTTGTCACAATTATCTCGATGATCATTCTTGTTTATCCAACCTTAGAGAAAGTTTTTTTGAACTATTCTATTGAATCACTGACATAGTTCTCTGGTGAATCCCATAGGATAAGTTAATGTCTTGTTCGTTCATCATCATCATCATACCCAATATATCCCGCTCATAGAAGCTACGATCATGGTCTGAGGAGGGTTGGATGACAACAAACCATACCCTTATCATAAAAGATAAGGAGGTTGCGGCCGTTTGTCCATTATAAACTTAAAATTGTTGCATGTCTGAAAATCTTAAATTCTTCTTGGGACCCTTAATAGTGAATTCCTCTTTGAAGTTCTTTCATGCCAAATTTACAAACTTTAGAGGGAGTGGGATTTGTCAAGGTGCCAAATTTGAAGGTGTGGTTAGTAATAGTTTAAGCTTATAGAGATCTTAAGAAGATGGACGGTTTTAATAGCCAAAATCTTTCGTATGTGCATTAGATTAGCATAATTTCCGTATTATTGTTTCTTTAAGCATCCCTCCTATTCCAAACTTCTATTGCTTAGGCTTACTATCAATCTACATCCTGCAGGCTGTGAAGAAAGGAGATACCATTTTTATAGGACAATATTTGTTCACCGGAAGTGAGACTACTTCAGTTTGGCTTGAGGTAAGTGAAGATAAAATAGAAATTTCTACTTTTAAAAGACCGAGTTAGTTTTCCTATTATACATGCCAAGTTTAGTAAATGATTTCCTGTTGTATTGCAATGAGAAAAAGGACTTTTACCATATGTTTCATCAACTGCATGATTCAATTGCTTCTGATTTTTCCACTATGATGTTTTCCTACAATATCTTAATGCAATTGAGAGATAGAATCCATTTAAGAGTGTAAATTTGATGTTGTAACAGTAACGGTCGCGATCACACTAATGGAACAGTGATGTGGTAATGAGAGTGATGTGGTGATTATAACGCCAAAGCATGAGATCACATCCCTCGAAATGTCCCAAAATGTGGGCTTTTACACCTTTAAAACGCAGGAAATGTCAATTTGGTTTTTTAAAAACCTTTACAACACAACCGATGCGATGCGGCCTTGTTTTTGCATTATGTTGCGGCCAATATATTAGCCAGTTTCCTAAAGTTAGTATATGCGGTTTTTTAATACGCCAAAGCATGAGATCATATCCCTCGAAACGGCCCAAAACCTGGTTTTTTTACACCTTTACAAAGTGGGAAATATCGGTTCGATTTTCTGAAAACCATTGCAATACAACCAATGTGATGCGGCCTTGTTTTTGTACTATGTTGCGGCCAATTTGTTAGTCAGTTTCCTAAAGTTCGAATCAAGAGTATGAGTTACTTGGCCTGCATAAATTCTGCATCTCTAGGTTTTACACCATGCTGAGATACTGAAGCCTATAATGACATTACAGGTGTCTGAAATAAAAGGAGAAGATGTGGTCTGCCTCGTCAAGAACCCTGCAACCTTGTCTGGACCTTTATACACGTTACACGTCTCCCAAATTCGTATTGATCAACCAACTCTGACAGACAAGGATAAGGAGGTAGTACTCTTGCTGCAAGGTTTCACCATTTGCTTTGATGTTGTGGTTTCCGGCAATAAACAAATGTGTAACACATTTTGTGCCTTATTCTTACTGGATGATTGGCCCAGGTTATCAGCACGTGGGGTGCTCGGAACAATATTGATTTTCTCTCTTTATCATATACCCGTCATGCTGAAGATGTTCGTGAGGTAAAATTATTTTTGGTCAAGAGTTTGGTTATTTATATTAAAACTTGAATTTCGAAAATTTTCGTAAGCTTTTCTTTGCTTGAAGTTTCCATAATCGGAAAGTGTCTGGTGTTTAGTACATTTATAGTTCTTTTGGTTGTTGGTACTAAATGTTCTTAATGAGGATGATTTATAGCGTGAATATTTATGAAATGTATCATATTTGTATTCACAATATTCCTTTACCGCCTAATAGTATTTCTTCAAATGGTAATGCATTGGAATAAATGTTGTGAAAAATTGAGATTGTTGAAGTAAAACAAGGATTATAATTAAACTCATCAAGAGATTTTCCAACCAAAATTACACTAACTTTTTTCATTACCATCCGCGCTATTATTTAATACGAACAACTAAACGGCTCGTTAAGACGTGAGGGATAAGGAGTAATTACTAAATTCTAATTCAACATTTGCTTTTGTTGCTCGTAATGCAGGCTCGAGAGTATCTTTCTAAGTTAGGTGATCTACGACAGACTCAAATTTTTGCAAAGATTGAGAATATTGAAGTAAGAGCTAGAATTCAACTTTTTCTGAAGTCTTGTCCTAAATTGGTTTGCTTGAGATTTTTGCTTGTGCACCTTGTTTTGTTTAATTGTTTGTTCTATCTTTGTCAATTAGGGGCTAACCCATTTTGACGAGATTCTACAAGAAGCAGATGGAATCATCCTTTCTCGTGGAACTTTAGGAATAGATCTCCCGCCAGAAAAGGTATTTCTATTTTAAGAACTCTTCATTTGTGGGCAAATAGTCTTAAAATGTTAGCGAGAATATTGTAAGAGGGCTTCTAATACGAGTAAAAGAACATGAGTTTTCTCAAATGTACTAATTACTGTGTTTAATCCCTGTGTATTTCGTAAATAAGGTTATTGCTTGTGACTCGAGGAACCTTCTTTTTATCGGAGGTCAGGTTGGAGAATCCCTTACAAGCAAGGGGGAAGGTAAACTAATCCTTTCTGTACGTGGCGAGAATAGAACCCTTGTCACAAGGGTGAAAAGGACAGGCTTCTAACACTAGGCTAACCCATGATTCTCATTTTCCGAGGAACCTTAGACATGAGTATGATGCAATTGAGGATTTTGTAATCAAGGCCCGTAAAAATTGTAACTTTACTTTTGCTAAACACTCATTAAAGACCAAAATTGACCCTCAATATAATGAGTCCATTTCTTTTCATTTTGCCTAGGGCCCCATAAAATATCAGGAACGACATTGTTGTAATGTATTTTGTTTTTGGATTTTAACAGGTGTTTCTATTTCAAAAGGCTGCTCTTTACAAGTGCAATATGGCTGGGAAGCCCGCAGTGGTTACCCGTGTGGTGGACAGCATGACTGATAACCTTAGACCTACACGAGCTGAGGCAACTGATGTTGCTAATGCTGTATTAGACGGTATCTCCTGTTTCCCGATACTGGAATATGTTTGCTAATTGTGTTGGTATCGTTTCACTTAATGATATGATTAGAGAATAAAATTATATGCCGAAGCCTTCTATTGCAAGTTTGCTTTCGTAAAAACTTGCATCATGAATTCACTAACTTGTGACCTTCTCCTATGTGCCTTTGATTGATCCAGGGAGTGATGCAATTCTTCTAGGTGCGGAGACCTTGCGTGGCTTGTATCCAGTTGAAACTATATCGACTGTCGGTAAAATTTGCTTTGAGGTAATAGGACGATGAAACATTTGAAAACTGAGAACTTTATGGTTTTCTGCTTTATATATTACTGATACATCAGAAATAATTCTATAGAAAATTAGGCATGAGAAGTATGGTTTGTGAAATTCAAGCTGTTAAGAGGCTGAATGATGAAATGGGGTTGTTTTTGTTAGTCATGGACTTATGTTGTTATTAACTTTGACGAAAGTTGATGGCATTATACATATCCAAATGAACTTATCGGAGGCCATAGAACTATAGAAGAATATTCTCCACCTTTCTTATTAGGGATGTTTGGCAAACGGTTGATAGGTGATAGCTGGTAGCAGTTTGGAGTGACAAATTTGACCAGTTGATAACCAGTTGATTTTGCTATAAGCAACTTGTTCAAAAGCAGCTTTTTCATAATAAACCGTTTCAACCATCTAATTTACCAAACATTAAAATTAGTTGACCATCCAATCTTCTATTTATGCCAAAATTGTCAAATAGCTATTTTGCCAAACATGTTTTTGTACTCCAAAATTTGGTCTTTTTAAGACAGGTGTGCTTGAAAAATGTTTTTTCATTACCTTTTTGTTGGCTTTTGGCTTTTTAACCTATTTTTCACCAACATCCAATAGCCAACAATTAATTTTTATCAAAACTATCCAAAATAGCTAGACCTTAGGTTGGAGTCACTTAATGACAATGGGGTAATGGAATATCCATAGTAGTTAATTTAAACAACTAGTTTATTAGACAATACTTTCAACCAGTCAAACCAGCTAACAACTCTAACCAAAAATTCCAGCCAACAACCATTTACCGAACATATTCAAGATTAACAAACCTAAACCCGACGTGAATGTTGTGTTATCAATAAGCTTCATGTCTTGTGGAAGGAAATGTTAGAGCTTATGTTGATGAAAGTAAGTGTTCTTGTGTAGGCAGAGAAAGTGTTCAATCATGAACTTTGTTTCAAGAGGACCGGAAAATATGTTGGAGAGCCTATGTCTCACATGGAATCCATTGCTTCCTCTGCGGTACACTTCCATTTTTGGTTTATGCTTAGACCTAATCTTATTCCATTTAGCTTAATTGTGAATGTTTCTTATACTTGATCATAACCATGTAAAGGTTCGGACAGCCATGAAAGTGAAAGCATCTGCCATCATTTGTTTCACATCTTCCGGGAAAGCTGCAAGGTATGCCCACTCGTCTATCTTTGCACGCTGTTTCTTATGTTCAATCTTTATGGTTCCTACATTCTTAGTCTTGTATAATAAGTCATTTTTCTTTTACCTGGTAGATATATTTGAGACATCATTCCAGATCTAGCAAATTTTTGCTATTTGTTGAATCCAAATTGTCATTTGTGATGTATAGATTGCTCGCAAAGTACCGTCCAACAATGCCAGTTTTATCCGTTGTTATACCTCAAATCAAAACTAATCAACTTCGCTGGACATTTTCAGGTGCTTATGAGGTATGTAAGTGTTCTTGCTATTAGTGAAGGGGTATAAAGTTTCCTTTTCGGGTTTTTCCATGTCTAGAACAATGTTACACGAACAAAATTTGATTCGATACGACATACGAGAAACGAAATGTGAAACAAAAACTTTAGATTAGTGTTTCGGAAATGTAGGAAACAAAATTTTATGGTATAGAAGCTAAAAGAGGGCTATATGATGCTGTCCAAATACATTGATCATATGTAGAAAATAAAACCATAACACTAATTATAAATCAAAAGTCTGTTGTCATATATGTAAATCATGATATAACCACAGCTGTTAAAAAAAAAAAAAGAAAAGTCAAAATTTTCCACTTTGATGCAAACGGGAAATGAGAAACGTTAATTTCATGTTTCAAATCACGTTCTCGTACCGTTTGTACGAATGGTTCGAAACGCAATACGTGGTAGAGTTTCGCGTTTCTCACTTCAATGGACTAAATGGAAGAACATGACAATTATTGAAGGCAAATTATATAAAGTTATCTGTTTTATGATTTATGAGGTGTGACTGACAGGCAAGACAATCTCTCATAGTTAGAGGGCTTTTTCCGATGCTTGCAGATCCAAGACACCCTGTAAGTGATCAATGCTCGTTTTCTTATTTTATCAACGAAACTTTTAGGAGTGTTATTACACAAAACTACCTTCGTGCCATTGATGTTGCTAGGGGTGTTTGGCAATTGGTTGTTGGCTGTTGACTTGTTTGACCAGCTTAAAAAGTCAGCTGTTTTTGTTGGGTTTTAAGCTAGCTGAAAAGTCAGGTGTTTATGGAAATGTTTAGTAAATTTAGGTATTGGTTGTTAGCTGTTTATTAGAGAAAAAATGGGTCAATAAGCCAAAAGTCAACAAAAAAAGCTAACTGGAGTAATTTTTTATTTTGGCGTAAAAGCCCAGCTGGCTTAAAAGTCATTTACCAAACTTTTTTTGGCTGTTTGACCACCCGACAAGGCAAAAGCCAAAAGAAAAGCCAATCAAAAAGCCAATGTAAAAGCCAAGTACCAAACACCCCCATACTTCACTAGTTCTTACTTCGATTTGCGTAGTGTAGCAAAATAAAACAGACAAAAGGTGCGTCATTTATATGTTATGTTTGGTGGTGCAGGCTGAGTCCGCAAATGCAACAGATGAAACCATCTTGAAGATCGCGTTAGATCATGGAAGGGCTTCCGGTGTTATAAAATCGCATGATCGCGTAGTCGTGTGCCAAAAACTTGGTGATGCTTCCGTTGTCAAGATCATTGAGCTTGCTGATTAGTAGCTAATTCGCCTATTAGCCATTTCGATTACAATTCGCAAAGAGATTAGCAAATCATGTGACTATCTATCATAAGAATTGTCTTGCTTCTGGTTTCTCAGTGGGTTTTGAGATTTATTAGCCATACTCCATTGGATGTACTCGGCATTTATGTCTAGCATTGTTAAATAATGTAGTTTGTGCAACACCTTCAAAATTTAAACTGTATACATAATAATTGTATGAAATTTAGTGGTTCATACATTGTAAGTTACCTTTTCCTATCCGAACCTTATTTATTTAAACTCTATTTTTGAAATTTTGATTTCTGGAATATTTTAAGACCAGAATGGACCAGACTAGACCGTTTTATAATGATCTGGTCTAGTACGGTCTAGTCTATGATTTTTTTGTTTTAAATTTTTTAAAAATTGATATTTGTTTATGCTAATATTGTGTACCTACAACCACGAAAACATAAGTGGTTTATGGTAAAAATGCCGCAAATTATTAAATGAGACAGTGTCACGGTGAGACTATCTTTGACCTAGTGTACACTTACTGTCTAAAATGATCACTTATAACTATAAAATGAATACTTATAGTTTTAAAGAGATCACTTTTTATTATCTTAAGGTGATCACTTGTAATTTTAAAGTGTTCATTTGTAATTTAAAAGTGATTAATTAAAAAATTAACTGACTGTATGACTCGTCTTATGCTAAGGCGGTTTCATACAAAATTTGAAGGGATCAATTATAATCTTAAATTGAGTCCATTATAAAAAAATTATGATCTTAAAGAGATCAATTATCAATTTAGTGATCATGTATTGTAAAATAATTGAATTAGGTCGATTGATAGTGTATTGTAAAAAATTAAAGTTGAGCCGATTGGGTACCCTTGTATGAATAAATCTCTAGCAAGACTTGATGTTAATAATTTACTTTCTCTAGTTTTTAATAGTTGCTACACTTTTGTTTTATTTGCGTTATTTAATGTACGATTTTAATCGATAAAAATTTTTAAAAGTTAATATTATGAAAATATGCATTAAGTGACTATGTTTTACATTATACTGAAGAAATATAAACCAAATAAAATCAGTTGATAAACAATAATTGCTACAAAAACTGTAGCAACTATTGAAATCCGGAGCAAATATTTTGTTTTTATGAAAATCCCTTAATATTAATACTAAAACATTTTTAATTTTTAGGGAAAAAAAATTAAGAAGAAAAAGGAAACGGTGGTGAAAATAAGGAGTAGCATCACGTGTAAAGCAACGGCTAAAAGATTATTCGTCAAACCGTTGTTTTCTGCTGATTTCATCGGCGACCCGCCGCATGGCCGCCTTCAAACAACGCAGTTCCCTTTCATCGTCTCTTCCACCATCTCGCCTCTCCGATTCCGAGAAAATGGATGTTACTGGTACTTGGGAAGCCATTGAATGGACTCATAATGAGGTCTTTTTTTTCTTTATTCTTGTATCTTGTATTTCTTTCATCTTTCTTTAACCCTAGAATTCACCTTCGATTACACCACAATTTTTTCTTTTTCAATTTTATAATTGTGAAATTGCTAAATGTTTCAGCCGATTGGTCGGACTGTTTCTCATGGATTTTCCAATTTTTTGCTTGAAGCTGAAGAAGTTATTAAGGAGGTTTGTGGCGTTTTTTATTTGTTCGTCGTTCTATAGTTTTCTTTTGAAGAGTTTTCATTAATGTTGTTATTGTTTTTTAGGGATTTGGTGTTGTTCTTGTGAACACTGACGAAGCGGGCACATTGCTTGTCACCAATTACCGACTACTTTTTGTGGTAAGTAAATTTGCTTTATATTTTCAATAACTCAAATTTGGAAATGTAATTTGTTTCTGCAATTTCATCGCTAGTTCAGTTGGATAAGTCAATTATTTTACATGTTTACCGGAAATGTTATAAAGGGTGGTCAGTGAATTTACTTTATAATTTCAAACAAACAAGCTTAACTTAATTGCCTAACACAATGAGGAGGCGCATAAGACGCACAAGGGGCAAAACGCACCAAGGTGCACGCCTCTTGTAGTCGGCTTTGCTAGCCGAGGCGTTTTCAATCAAGCCTGAGCTCGAGGCCCACTTTTTCAAAACCAAGACTAGAGAACATTTTGTTATCTTGTAGCTATTAATATTATCATTATTACTCCTTTGGTATTGCTCAGCTAATGGTTAGGAACTAAGAAGCTAGATGAATATAAAGATTTGATTGAATGTTGCCCCTTAATGTTTAGAAAACAAGGTCATTAGAGATACTGTGCTCATATAATATTGTGAGGTCTGATTATCATAAGGTCAATCTGTTGATGTGGTGTGGGTTCGTTTTACGCAAGGACAGATCCAGAAAGAAAAGTATATAGTACGAATAAGGCAAATATTTGAAAGAGTAAATAGGTGAAGATTTGTGTTAATGGTGACAAGATCTTACAAAAATTGTAAAATGACTAGTATTTTCATTCATGGTGATGGGTTTTTTTTACATAAATGGCGATAGACTATATATATGTTAAGCATAATACGATTTATATATGTTAGTTGTGATTTTGGTAGGAATAAACGTGATTTACCGGGAAGAAGTTTTGAAATAGGATATTGGGTAGTCTAAATACTTAAAATGAAAAAGAAATAAAATATATATGTTGAGCTTGGGTTTTGAAATCAATACCTTCATTTTAGGAGTAAACCACTTTTACCAATTCACCCAACTCCAAACATTGATATTTCTTGTTCTTATGTAAAATTTAAGGGATGTCAATTGACCTATTGACACCCTCTTGGTTTCGCCAATGTTTTCATGTCTTAACGTATACTTTCTTGTTGGATTTGCAAGAGTGAGAAGACCAGAGACATAATTGCACTTGGAACAATACCATTGGCAGCAATTGAGAAGTTTAACAAAATTGTATGTTTTCCACCTTCTTTTCGATCTTTTGCCTCCTTGTGTTGCTCTTTCTCTCCTTTTAGAGTGATGTTACATGCCATGTTAAATTTTGATGCAGTTGATTTCTCTCGAGTTGCATTATAGCGGAGATACCTTAAATCAATTTATTCTATAATTTAGGACTTTATTAAAATATTCATATCTTTTTGTCTATATAAAAGTTGTTGCATTTTGTCATACACTTTTTTTGTTGTGAAATTATTCTCAAAACTCTTAAACATTGTTTGGTTCACATAGGTATTAAGATCCATGGAAGTTTTACTTCATGAAAAGATACTTCCCTTGTGAGTTTCTAGATAATTGTTTCTTTATTCACTTAATTGTATTTCAAAGTGACTTGTGAGTGAGGTGGGTAATCCACTTCTCATGTTCTATGGGGACTTCAACCTACCAAGAAGATTTACTTTTCCCATTTCTACATTCATGTAAAGTGAACAACTTGTTTAATAGGAAATGTTATTCCTAAGAAGTTTCACTCCTCCATCTATTTGTGTGGAACCAAACTATTACTGTGTGATCATTGTTGCTTATACATGTTGAGTAAGAGTACATAATTGGTATACAATAATCTCAAATTGAGTATCTGCTCCTGTTTTGTTGCATCTGTTAAAGATAGTGTGCACAAAGTCAACTTCCCATTCCTTTTTATTCCCTTATATCTGGGTGTGATTTGATGTTAAAGGAGTCATATGTACTTGTAATGATGTATGTTTGCTCTGAAATAGGTTGTTAAGCAACCATCAGGAGTGCGTCATTTTGACAAGTCTTTAACACGACGCCTTCTTCAAGTTTTTGGTAAATGGTCCTTACTTTTTTTTATTTTTTCTTTGCTGTGTATGCTTAATTTGGCTTACTTATTTTTGTTAGTGTTATGCGTGACTCTTTTGCTTATTGCACCTAACGACATTGAGCTTTGCATTTGACATCGCTCTTGAAGTAAAGTGAATGTTTGTCCTAGCATAGCTTGTACAACCAAAAAGATACAACTATTATTTTTGTCCAACACTCAACAGTGACTTCAGAGTTAAGAGTAGTATCAGATGGGCTGTTAAACACCTCGCCTTTGTTCTAAAAAACTAAATTTTATTTTTGCTTGAATATTAGTAGACTTATGGATTTTTTTTATACAATAATCAAATTTGTAGAATAATTATAAAAACCTGCAATGAAGTATTTCACCCAAATGATACATTAGTTAGAATTTGACAAGCGAAGTGATATTCAATTAATTAAAACTCCGTTTGGGCGTTACTTCCCATATGAATCATATGAATATTAATAATTTTATAAGTAATAGTCTTAAGGTGATACTTTTCCATAATAGAAAAGTGTTTGTTTGAGGAAGGTTAGTTTTGGAAAATCCTATTGTTTACGCAAATACTGAATCCTTCTTCGCATAGATCTCATTTATGGCTAGGCTTTACCATTGATCCTGCATGATATATAAATTGTTAGTTAACATTATTGGTTCTTAATTTGAGCTAAGCTCCTTAACTTTAGTTACCAATTATTTAAAATGGCTCATAGAAGATGATACTTTTTTTAATTCGATCATTTTTGCAGGCAAGGATTTAAGGATTATAGTATTTGGTTTTCGACCTCGAACGAAGCAGGTAATATTTAGTAAGCACTCTCTTTTGATGGATCATAATTTTTTATGCATTTGCTATTTGATATTGTTGCATCCTTGTAACCTGGTGTCCTTTTTTTCTCATGTATGTGTTGGAACTTATATATCTGATATTTTCATTTTGCTTATTTATATATATCATGTTACGATTATTACATTATCCTCAGAGATCTATCATCAAATTTTATCTTATTCCTTTTCAATAGCTGGAGAGTTGCAAGAATCTGAACATTGAATTGAAAGCTATATTGATATCTGGCTGCAGGCAATGCCTTTTTGGTCATGCTTATTGTAGTTTTATTCATTGACACTCTTGGATATTTCATTGACATCTTATTTGAGCTTTATTTAATGCTACTGGGCTGGAAAGACGTTTAGGTGATCCTAGAATGTCTACTAAACTTTTAGTTTTGTTTGGTACACTTTACATGAACTTCTATTATATATTCAAAACACTAATTTAAATGTAGTTTGTTTTTATGCAATTACGGTTACACATTGTGATGTGGTATATATACTATGAACTGTAACAGCGACGTGCTGTCTACGAAGCTCTTTTGCGGTGTACAAGACCGACAAGACTATGGGATCTTTATGCTTTTATTTGTGGACCTTCTAAGTATAATGGCAATAATCCAAAGGTTCGGCTGTTAGATGAATATTTTCGGCTTCTTGGAATAAGTTCCTGTTTTCGTCCGTTAGATAGTATGAATGACGAAGGATCATTCACCTTGTCCAATTCCTGGTGGAGAATAAGCAGTATTAATTCCAACTACTCAGTATGTGCGACATACCCATTTGCCTTGATATTTCCAAAATCATTTACGTAAGAATCATTATATAATTTAATTTATTGTCTTGAGTTTTATAAAAAGTGTGGTGTTAATTAGGGTAGTGATCCATAGTTCTACCTTGTTGTCATAGGGATGAGGAAGTACTACAGGCCTCAACTTTTCGGGCTAGATGTCGGCTGCCTGTAATATCATGGTGCAATCCCGGTAGGCAGTTTTAATAATGTACAAACTACAATGTGTAATTGCATAGGTGGAGCCTCTCACTGGCTTTATTCTTTGGAATGATAGGAACTGGTGCAGTTCTAGCACGCTCATCCCAACCATTAGTTGGTCTCATGATGAACATGAGAAGGTAAATTGCTTTTGACATGTGGATAAAAAGTTTGTAAACCACAATAAACTTTAGTTTTTATAGGAACTCTACTAATGGTTGCCATTGTTTGTCTACAGCAATGCAGATGAAAAGCTAGTTGCTGCTCTTTGCACACAGTTCACTGATGGAAGGGAGGGGAGGAGGTGAGCTGTCACTGTTATTTTTGTTTGTAAAATCACGTTGTAAACTCAGATGTTACATGTCTTCTTGTTGTTCTTATATCTTAAACAAAAGCCTCAATATCATATGCCATCATCTAATAAATATTGTACTGCAAGATTTAGGGTTTCATTTCAGTCTCTATCTTAAAAGTTTCCTTTGTAGAAGAGAATACTGTTTTTAAGTTCAGATTGCACTACTATGAATTGTGCTGAACACTGCATAGAATAGAAAAAAATCCGGTGTCACAGAAGCCGCATCTTGGTGGTACCTAGGAAAAAACACGGTTGTGGTGTCGCAGAAAGGAGCATTAACTGAGCTTATAATTGCGATACTATTATGCAATAATATGCCATAGTTCTTATAATTGAACTATATAACGTATTTTTGGCGGATTATTTATCAACTTATTAACCTATTGTTTGGTTTAAACATTAAAATTACTACTAATTATAATTTAAGTGATGTGTGATGATTAAATTTAGTGGGTATTTATGAAATTGTAGAAGAGATATTTGAAGAACTTTTTCTGCAACTTAGGGAGATGTTAGACGGAAGTTTCTTTAACTTATTCTCGACAATAAACGTTATAACGGTAAATATTGGGCGTTGCTCGTTATATAACTATCAACGTGTAGTTTCACTTGAATCTTCATGCGTTGCTTTGTATAATGGGTTTTAACGTTGCTGCAACTACAACTGAACATGTTACATAACGAGCGAGTTTTTACTGTAACCTAAGATTTTGCTAAGAATTTTTTACATTTTGTGTATATGTTTGCTAGTCTTACCAAGTTTAAATGCCAGATTATGATGACTAAATACGCTAAAGTAACAGTTTATAACAAATTTCTTGAGTGTTTTTTAATCACATGCTAAGTAATGGATTCAGTGGTTTGGCAAGTTGAAAATCCTGTCACAAAGCGGCTGTTACTTTATGTAATAAGGTTCTGTGCTTTGGTGAGATTTATGGAATTGCAGATTGGGTAGGTAACGACAACGTTTTACAAATTTTAATATGGTGAAAAGTGTCTGTTTAAATATGGTGAAAAGTGTTTTTGATTAATATTACAAGTTTTTAATTTGTTATATTCGTCCCGCTCTTTGTTTTGGGATTAAGGCTTTGGCACTACTGTGGAGGGAGCCAAATTGTTAGTAGATTTATTTTGTATGCTGTCCTTCTATTTGTAGTTTGTTGCTGGACTTTTATGTTTTTAGATTATATGTTAAATAAAAACTAATTTGGATCATGTTACTCAAATTGGCTTCTGTTTTTTCATCATCCCTCATTCATTGTCATTGCCATTACTTATTTTTTGACATTTACAGTTGGCTATTTGTATCTGATTGGACTGTAAATATGTTTATAGGAAGTTATATATTGCTGATGCTAGACCCAGGAAAAATGCTTTAGCAAATGGGGCAATGGGAGGTGGTTCCGAGTCATCTGCTAACTACTTTCAATCAGAGGTTTTTTTTCCCTGATGTCTGGCTCATCTCTAAATTGATGAATTCTTTGATGTGCTCACTTGCTTATTTGCAACTCTGTTGCAATCTCTGAGCAGATAGTTTTCTTTGGCATAGACAATATACATGCCATGAGAGAGAGCCTGTCTCGTCTTAGAGAATACTTGGATACTTATGGGACCACTTCATCCGATGGAATGTCTTCATATCTTGTAAGTTCTGATTGTGGGTATAATCTCCTTGGTATGACACTTTTGAGTTGTTTTTACAAATCCTTTCTTTTGTTCAATGTTTTTCATTTGTTCCATATTATCTGACTGAGTCATTTTGTCTTTGATAGCTTTTGTTTTTGTATCAAAGTAGGCACAAGCCAAATACAAACAACTGTACAATAAACTATGAACTTACCAAGATGCCAAAAAAATCGACAACTAACATCCCCAAAACTAAAGCCCAAAAGACATGCAGGGCCACTAGACAACAACCATATGTTATCTATCATCTGAAATATTAATGAACCATATTTTTTGTTTTTATATCTTATTGCTTCACAGTTTATTTACCAATGGAAAAGGTTATTTGTGCTAATGCTCGTGGCTTTGTGCTTAACCTTTGATGACAATTACTATGTTGTGATATGAGTGGTAGATTATAATTTTCTGCGTTTCATATTAATTGTAATATTTCCTGTTTTAGATGTGCAAGAAATCTCTAATATAAGCCTCCTTTTATATTCATATACACCCGTAAATAAGGTCAATACAAGTTAGATAGGCAATATCACAATTAATCATAACAAAATTCTACTATGGAAATATCCAGTGTCATGATGACAGTTTGTTATACAATGATGTGATCTGCAAGAAAAGCTGTTAACCTTGTAAAAAGTTGAGAGGTAGTGGAAAATCATTCTGAAAGAGAAAGTAGAATTGGAGAGCTTCTTGGCCTTTCTAAACAATGGGGGATTACAATGGTTTAATTAGTATCTATACTTAACCATTTGGTATTCCCAATCTGTGTATGATTTTTATTTTTAGTAGGATCTTGTATGATGAATGAGAAGTATCTGCTATGGTACACTAGAGTAAAGAATTTGAAACATGCACAAAGATAATTATACAAAAGTGAAAGAGGCGGTGGAACTGTAGAAGACAATGACAAACTTTTCAGCTTATCTCTGTGGTGTTGTTAGTGTCACGTATATTCATATGCTGCAGACTTACAGGCAGCCTTTGCTGCTCTCTGTAATTGACTTGCGTAGCTGTAATTTATGTTTTGTACAAAACAAATCTTTCCAATATTGGAAAGATTTGTAAGGAAAACGCACCAATTTTCCCTCTTCTTTCCTTCCCTTCCCTTCCCTCCTCTCCCATTTCTAATTGAAATCCAAACGTAGGGTGAAGGTACAAGTTGAAAGAGCTTTGTGTAATCCATGTTCGGAAAAAAGGGGTGGTACAAAATTTGATAAATAGATAGGTGGATAGAGAGAGGGAGGGAGGGCTTTTCATTCTCCTTTTTAGTTTTGACCTGTCCATCTTTTAATGTCGGAATTGCTCCTTCAGCTTTTGATGAGATAGGTTTTTATTCGCCAGTTCTACGCCATTACATTCTTGGGTGGGAGGCATAGTTTTAAAACGCGATAACGGAATGGTCATATGGGGGAGTAATGCGGCTATCATAACACCAAATATCGATTGAAAGTATGAGATATTCTTGATGTGGCCCAAAATGCAGATTTTTTACACCTTTACAACGTGGAAAATATTAGTTCGTTTTTTTATAATCTTTTATAATGTGACCGATGCGATGCGGCCTTATATTTGCACTATGGTGGGAGGGAGGAAACGCTTTTTGTTCTTCATTTCTATTTCACCATTTTGATCGCTGTATCATGCCAAAAGTACTTCAGCTTTCTTATGAAATGGCTATACATCCTCTATTTTCACGCCATAAAATTCTTGGGTTCTAATAGACCATGCTTCTTTGTGTTTTTATAATATTTTCAATCTTGTTTTGTTGGTTAAATTATTATATTAGATTATAGTTTTCATGCTCATTCCATTTCTATTGACAGAGGCATGGTGGATCTACATGGGGAGGAGGTAATCTTAGCAGTATGTCTACTTCAGTGTCAACCCTTGGTGACAGTGGATGGTTAATTCATGTCCAGAGTGTTTTGGCTGGTGCTGCTTGGATTGCTGCACGCATAGCAAAGGAATCTGCTTCAGTTCTTGTTCATTGCAGGTGAATAATATTCTTTTTTGACATATTTGTTGAAATTTAACAATTTCTGTGGAAGAATTTTTTTTGTCTTCCTGCTTTGCATCTTTATCTTGGTCCTTTATGCCTTCCAAAATTGACATTTCTTGGCATCCTCTTGGGGCACCATAGTTTGGTTCCTTTTGTTTTTTTATTTATTTACCCAATCCCGAATGGTTTCTTGTTTGCTGTTATGGAGGGAATCAAATATTTGACTGCTGTGTAGTTAAGATAATAGATGTGTCGAAAAACATATGATTACTCATCTCTTCAGAAAGTCTGATGTTTGAGCAATCTGTTTGCTAATTGTCATGGAATAAGGTAATCCATGCAAATTCAAACTTGATTTTTTTTTGACAAGCTCTTGTTAAAGGAAATTTCACAATTTTGATCCTAAAAATTATACTAGTTACGCTTGCATATTGTTGTTCTTTCACGCTATATAATACAACACAACATATGAAATATATTGCTTGTCTTTTGGTCTTTTTGGTGTTGTGTATTTGATGGCGGTGCAAGGTGTGTTGGTATCGACTTTCTAATGAATTTCCTGTTATCTTGACAATAAGTGGTAAATTTTATCAGTGATGGTTGGGATAGAACAACTCAGTTGGTATCGCTTGCAAGTTTACTTCTTGATCCATACTACAGAACATTCAAGGGTTTTCAGGTAATTCCCTGTTTTCAGGTATCGCTTGCAAGTTTGCTTCTTGAACTAGTATAGTTTAACAAGCGTGAGGTGCACCG
The DNA here is from genome assembly GCF_026212465.1 of Amaranthus tricolor. Taxonomy (NCBI): domain Eukaryota; kingdom Viridiplantae; phylum Streptophyta; class Magnoliopsida; order Caryophyllales; family Amaranthaceae; genus Amaranthus; species Amaranthus tricolor. The sequence continues at coordinate 27,936,528 of NC_080053.1, forward strand.
AAACACAAAAGGTCCTTAGATCCTAGGCGTGAAGAGGAAGGCAAAGGCGCAAGCTTTTTGTTGGCGAGACACGTTTTTGCAAACAAGCATAAACATCAATTTAAAACAAATATATAATACTTTAAAAAATGACATTCATTACATAATAGCAACAAGCTTGAAAACATTCGTTGTCTTTGTCGCACTGTAATTATTTTGATGAGAATATGAAGAATAACTAAGTAATTTTCTTCTTCTTCACCTGCTTTTCTGCTCGGTTTTTTGTAAGCAGTGGTTTATTGAACTTCATATTCAAGTGAATTTGGGTTTCGAGTTTTATTTCTTTTTTAAACAAGTAAGCTTAAATTAATTACCCAACCTAACGAGGAGGCACACAATGCGCGAAACACATCAAGGCACACACCTTTTCTATTAGGCTTTGCCTCACCTAGCTGAGCCTAAGCGAAGCAAGCTTTTTATAATTTAGGCTGAACATGTGATAAAAAGACATTGATAATGCAAAAATTGATAATGTATGAATCAGAATTGCCGCAAATGAAACAAAATGTAAAGAAAGGGATAAATTTATGGATGTTTTGGTCATAATTGTAACATGCTTACAGTAGTTCTCAGTGTCACTGTTTTCAATGTTGTGGCTTATGTGCTCAAAAGAGGAATTGGGGGCCTTTATAAATTATGACGTGTATTAAAACTAAAATGTCTAAGAAATTGAAGGCATAAATCGATTTGCGAGTGCAAATCGGCAAAAACACTTTTTCTGAGACCTAACTGTTCATTTTAGGAGTTTGTATCTGCACAGGATAACATGTGGATCTTGTTTTGTCCTCAACAGGCGCTTGTTGAAAAGGATTGGCTTGCCTTCGGTCATCCATTTTCTGACCGTACTGGTCTTCCGACTTTATCTGGGAGTGGTCATATGCCTTCAGAACTGTCTCGACAGTCTTCCACTAGTAGTTTGCATTCATCTCCTATACGTCAGCAGTCTGGATCGTTTGCCCAACCTTCTGGTTCTTCACATTCACACAGTTTGAACCACTATTCTCCCATCCTTTTACAGGTAAGATTGCTGTTTTATGCCAGTAATCTGTTTTGTTACAGTTGAAATTTTGCTTTTTGTACTGGCTTTTGTACAGTGCATAAGTAGCTTTACCTCTTGCCATTTGAGATTTATGGATGAAGTTAGTTACTGTGCTGATTCTTGGCTCATCAAATTGTTTGTCTGGCTTAGCAGCTGTGAACTTTAGAGTCATTTCAAGTTTGGGATTACGAAAGTAATGTTATAATTGTCGTAGCTGTTACCTATCACATTTGTTTTGTATGACACTGGCGCATAGTATCAAAACCTGTTTCTTTTTCTTAAAATGCTGTATTATATCTTTTTGCATGTCGTGCTCTCAAGAGATATATGAATGTATCATCGTGCATGAGCTCACACTTGATTTTATGGGTCACATCTTGTTGGATGTCCCCACTACTCTGAAATAGGGACCATGTATTTGAAGCATCCACTTGGAGTGATTTCTTTCTCTTCTAGCTTTATAGCGCCTCTCGTTATCTCGTTTGTGCTAAAGTTACACTCCATGTATTCTGTCTTGCTTTGACTTAATTCGAAATCTCATGATTGCAACTCTTGTCTTTATTGTTTGTACTTATGTATCAATCAAGTTATCTCATCTTGGATCGATACAAAAAGAAAGGGGCTTAGGGCCGAGCCTTGATGAAGGTCAATTATGATTGGAAAATTCTTTGTTGCCCATCCACATGTACTAACATTCTTCTTTACTTCTCGATACATATCTTTCACTATTTTAAATATATTTCTTGGTAATACCCTTTTTTATCATTGCCCACTAAAGTATTTCTCTTGGTACCTTAATGTATGCTTTTCAAAGTCGATAAAAACCACGTGCAAGTCTCCATTTCTAGCCCTATAGTATGTGATAGATTGGGTATAAGGGTATTATGGGTATTTTAATGAGTAGTCAGTTAGAGAAATTAATATTAATAAAAGATGTGGGAGTAGAGAAAGATATCAGATATATCGTATTCAGATTTTGTGGGTTTTATACTCATGTCTTGAGAGAGTACAAGCCTCTCGAAAGCTTGTGTATCTTGTTTCCTCCCATCAATAAACTACACTTCCATTTTAGTCTCATTTTCATTTTTGTATTCTTCTTATACATTGTGATGTTGGGGTATAGCCAGAGGTGATATGAACCTAGAATGCTGGACTCACCAAGTTTGAATTTTCATTATGTTTTTGAGGGGTTCAGATTTTAAATTTGGACTCATCAAGCAATGTGTAGTTGTAATTTGTGAAGTTACTTTTGTTTTACCGTAGTCAAATAAAAAGATTATGAAAGATAAATAAAATAGTAATTGTGTTATTAAAACAAAGACATAAGAAAGCTCCCTTTAAAATTATTTATGTCCTAGGACAAAAATTTTAAGATAATATTTTAGAAAAGATTCTTTTTTTAAAAGGTGCCAGCTATAAAAAAATTAGGCTTGTTTTCCTTCCTCTTTCAAGTCCACGATTACATCAAGCATCTTTTCTGTCTCTCTCCATAGGAAATCTTCTCCTCTCCCTTTTTTCTACATTATATTTGCTTATCCTCTCTCTCCCTTAGTTTTAAAGGCTTGAGCCACTTTAAGGTGCTACGGATTCCTAGATCCTAGGATCTAGGTGCAAAGAAAAGGTGCTAGCTTTTGGGTGTGAGGAGTGGCAGCCTGATTATTATGAATGAATTAAAATGTAAAAAAAAAACCATGAAAATCCCATAAGAATTAAGAAGAAGAAGAAAAGAGAAGACATACTTAGTGAGTGTCCGCATCAAATGGTTTTTTTGAGTCTAACACCAGAGGCATGCTGAGTTGCTGAATTCAAGCGTTATAAGATGCTTGCCTTATGGGTCTCCTCGTCTATCCTTATTAAGGCACCCATCCTATTGTTGGCGCTTGCCTTAGGTGCCTAGGCATGCTTTCAAAAACGAAGATTTCTCCCTTTGCATCTATCTTTTTCTATCTGCTCTCTCCTAAGTCCTTTACACCAATCGTTTTTCTCTCTCATGTATACCAATATTATTAATGGTAGGAAGTTATATGTGATCTATATAACGGGCACAAACAGTGCCAAATATGAAAATATGTCAATTAAAGGTGGATGCAAAAGTAATTAATTCTTTTTATGTTATCTTCATTAATAATTTAATCTGAATCCCACTTGATCAGATGTTAAAAATTGTAATTTGAATCCGATAAAGAATGGTTCAAATCCCAAGTGAGGTGAAGCAAACTAGGAGTTTTTTTGGTAAACACAGATCCAAGTGCGATTCATCGCCATCCTTAGTTTTTGAATAGAACATGGATCATATACACTAGACTGCACTTGGATGCTGCCACCTGTATTAAAAGAGAGGAGAGTTTTGTGTTGGTCTTCAGGACTTCTGAAAAACTGATCAAATTGAAACCTCTAATCTAGAGTTTTCAGGAGGAGCCCTTAATCTGTCTATTGAACACTACTCCATGATAGAAAGCTGCCTGAGCTTCTGATAATTGTATGAATATGGGAGATAGTCAGATTGGGAGATGAATTCAGTGGACCAGCCCTATCTCTATATATGAATTTTATGCTTAGGAGTTAAAAGGTGCTGGTGTTACATTCAGTTAAGGTTGATGATTACTTTTTCAGTGAACTACTGAATGAATCCCTTACCAAGGGTTGGCTTCCTTGCTTTACATTATGCCAGCTTTATTCTTTTGTCTGCTATATTTTTATTTTCTCTTTTTTTTTTCTTGATTTTTCTGTCTACTTTTACTTCTTCCTTATTATAAAGGATGACAATGGTGATGCATGCCAGCTATATAATTTGTTGATTTCTTTACTGCAGTGGGTCGACTGTATTTCACAATTATTGCGAATGTATCCTTTTGCTTTCGAATTTTCTTCGGTAGGGTCCTTCTCTAACCCTCTGGTTTCTGTTGCAAAAAGTTTAGAGCGTTTTTATAGTTTCATGTTAAGCTGTTGGAGAGCTGATTTATTTTTTTTTTGAACTGTAGGCCTTCTTGGTTGATTTCTTGGACAGTGTGCTCTCTTGTCGCTTTGGAAACTTCCTATGCAATAGGTACTGTTCAGCCTCAGTAATATTCATGAGTGATCTTGCCTAGCTCCAAATACATGTCATTTACAGTATTAAATCAAAGCATTTGTTTATTCCTATACATATCAATCTTATCTACTTCAGTGGCCAATGGACCAACTCCATGGAAAAAATACTGAATTATTTCGAAAATTTAAATCTGACTGATCAAGTATACTCTATTACTACCTCCACTTTTATTCAATCATCTCATTTGCAATCCATTCAAGAGGCTAGTTGTCTCCAAAATATTTGTGACAAGCAATTCAATGTTTGTAATCCTTTCCACCTTTTCTCATTTGTATTTATAAACTCATATCAGGTCATTTTCACTAAATTTTCCACGTCTCACTATGATAAGAAATATTTTTGCTATCATCAAGTATATTTAGTGGCATCTTTTTAGTTATTTGAGTATGGGCGAAATTACTTTTCAGGCATCTCATGAGGATATTGATAGTAAAAGAGGTGGTAGATCAATAATGATTGGTGGATGATTTAATAGAAGTAAGATTAAATGGGAGGTATGAAATTGAGCAAAATAATCCATATTTGACATGTGAAAGCAGTTGCAAATTATAATCTTTTTGCCTTTTCTTTTTGAGAAGTGAAAAAATATGGTCAAGTGAGAAAATGAAAATATGGTGAAGTATGAAAAAGTAGGAGAGAAAGTGATACAGTTATAAAGAGAGGTACATTATTAGGAGTGAACTAAAAATGGGAAATAAAATATGGAAGTTAGTTGAAAATGATGTGTCGAAAGGCAAATTAAAAATTAAATAGCATATGTGGTAAATGGAATTTGGTTCTCTTAGCAGTAGGATTTTACATTGCTTTTCCTTGGTGAGTCGTTTCAATACCAGCTGCCCAATATTCATCTTGTCCTTAAGATAAGGTAGTGATTCGCCTCAACTTGGATAGATGGGTTGCAAAATTTGGGCCTGCTTAATGGTCGCAAAATTCATTTTACTATCAGCATAAGCAGGATATAACTCAAGCCTGGATGGAGATCTTATTGACAGTTTCTGTGAGGTGATTGAGTCTGGTAGTGTCCTTGAAATTTGATAAAATGTACTTAAATGGTCTGCCCCCCAAAAAAATCCTGGATGCAATAGAAAAATCTGAGTAAGCACTAAATGGCATGGTGGCAGCCGTGTAACCAACTTGATACAAGTCCTTGATTGCAGCAGAAGTGAAAGCTTGGAGTGGTTCCTAAATCAGACAGAACTTTCCAATCTTCTCCCTTTAATGTGCCCACTGCCATAAATTTTCATAGTGATAATGGTAACTATAATGCAAGAATTGGAAGAAAACTCATTGGGAATAAACACGATAATTTTCCCAGTCGGTGGATTGTCACCTCTAGCAGTAACATTATTGATGGATTTATTATTTCGTTTTCTGAAATGATATTCTTTATAGCCCCTTGCTTGTTATTGTTCCTCCGGAAAATTTGTGAATGTATGATATGAAAGCTTGGGTAAGTGTGGATGGTGTTATCTGACACTAGGACTTGGTTGATATGGGGCCATAAGAGGAGGTTAATTAAGAATGGGCTGTATGAATATATGAGCTGGGTTTCTGAAAGCAAGAGAGAGGAATATGGGTCAAGATTGTAGAAGCATGGGTAGAAGCCTAACTCCATTTTCAATGATGGAGTAAACATAGTTGCAAATAAGATGAAATACAAAACATAGCTTGGCCTCTCTTTTCTTGATTGATTTGGCAGTTTTTCCCTAAGTGATTCTGCTTGGCCCATGTGTGTGTATGGTGAGGGAAAAAAACTAATTTTCCTTTTCCACCTTGTCCTGCTTTTCAACGTGCCCCTGCTATGTTCTTCAACTTTCTATTGGTATCTTGTTTCTAGCACTTACTTTCTAATTCTATTTTCCTCAACCCTCTTGTTTTTGCTGCCTTACCTCTTCGACCACCTTATAACCAAAACCAACCTCCACTGCATACATTGAGGATATGTCTTGTTATTGCACTGCACACGAGCCACTTCACCTTCTCTTCCTATCCTTCTCTTTGGTCCTCTTTCTATGGCACTTCTAGTGATTGGGTTTGGGATTGCACCACCTCTCTTTTTCTCTTTTTCTCATTCGAAATAAAGAGCAAATCCTATTTTCCTTTTATTTTGCCCTTTTCAAAGAAAACATAACTCTTGTTCTCATGTTCTATTATAGGTTATTATAAATATAGTTCCACAAAAGAGCAAAAAGGCAATAGGCGCAAAAAAGTGCAAAAACTTGCAAAGGCACACACCCCACTATGCCTAGACTAAAAGAAAGCGATTTTTCCAGATCCTACCACGGATTTTGATCTTATCATCGTGCTAAACCCGTTACATAACTTGTGATTTTAAATAATGGTGTAGTAACCATTATAAGCTACTCCCTTCAATTTTATTTGTTCTTTCCATTTGGAATATGGAAAGAAACTGAGGAGCGTAATAAAGTGTGAAATAATTTAATGTTGTGTAATTATTCATTGTTGGAAGTAATGAATAACTGCTTTAAAAATCATAAATTGTAATTATAGGGGTGGAAAAAAACGAAAAAAGTCTCATTACATCATTAAGAGCGATTGGTACACAAAAAACAGGAATCAGGTTACTTTTTGAGAAAAAAATTGAAAAAATGTGATGCCCTTCTAGTAAAATGTGTTAGGCAAATCAGGTTATTTTGGTAAAAAACAAAATGTCCCAAAATATAAAGATTCATAATGGAATTGTTTTTTTAATGAAATTTTCATTTAGGAAAAATGAGAATAACAAATAAGAACATAGGGAGTACTATTATATTAGCCATTTTAATCCTTTATTAATACATTGCTCTAAAAAGTTTATTATAAGCTTTAATTTCAATATATATTCTAGAAAACTTAAATTACTATGATAAAATCAATATTCTTAAGTCAGCAATTTACATTGCGTTGTTCGCAAAAAGTCGTGATTGTGACAGTTACTGCAATTGCGATGACATTAGTGATTTCTTTCTATGCTTAGAGCTGCTTTCGGGGGGCACTTTTTGAAACTATGGTTGCTTTGTAATAGATCTTCATCTTGCCAAATGCAAAATCTCTTATTTGACGGGTGACTTAAAATCATTCCATGACTTGGCCAATTTAACTTTGCTATTTAAAAAATTAATAAAATTTAAAACTATGGTACAGCAATCTCGAATTACAATTCTAAAAAGATTTATTTAACTTGTGAGTTTGCAATTCAACAAGTGCAACACAAGTTGTAACGCCCACAAGATGTTGCTTCCGATTTCGTGACCGTTGTAGCAATCATGGCGTCTTCTGTGTTTTTTTCCCTACAATTATAATTTTAGATGTAATGCATTAAAGTCTTTATGTACAGGAGGAATTTACTTACCATGCCTATTTGTGTTAGCTCAGTTTTTGGAATACTTGTAAAGGTTTTATTTTGTTAATTTTTATTTCGGTCATTTCAATTTATGCGATACATCTCGTTTTCAGTTTTTACTTTGTGGGCTCACCAAAGGGATTGGTAGGGCCTGAATTTATAAATATACCACTTTGTTACGTTTTTATTTGGTTAGATTTTTATTGCCTTTTTTGTCTCTCTACGAAGTGATTTTGTCACCTAATATAACTTGCAGTTTTCTAGTTTATATTATATCTCACAGCTAACTAGCATAAAGGACGGAGTACCCTTGAAAATATTAGTTTGAACTTTGAATTCTGAATACTGATAGACTATTTCATAACTATTTGTAGTGAAAAGGAAAGGCAAGAATCTGGAGTTTCTGATTCTTGTGGATGCTTGTGGAGCTACTTGACTGAGATGCGTTCCTGTGATGGTCAGTCACATGTACACTATAATCTCTTTTATGATCCAATAAAACACAATGGTCCACTGTTACCTCCGGCTGCTGCACTTGCGCCTACACTATGGCCACAGTTTCATCTTCGTTGGGCTTGTCCAAAAGAAGTCGAGGCTGGTGACCTTGAAGCTAGATGCAGAGGCATGGTTAATAAATTCTCTGAGTTGCAGAAGGTAAATGAGTTCTTGTACCTTTTATGTACAATAGGGTGACCTTTTAACTGAGTCGTAATATCTTTAGTACTTGGATCCTTATCTGCATATCCTTATCTGGGTCCTGAATACATCTGTGCTTACAGGCTAAAGATGCAGCAGAAAGGAAGACTAGAGAAATTACAGCCAACATAGAATCTTTAACCTCGGAATTGAGGAATGAGAAACAACTGAGCAGCTCTGCTGTGCACTTGGCTAAAAAGGCCACCAAGGAAAATGCAGCTATTAAACGAGCAATTCAGTCACTGGGTTGCAAGATTCACTTTTCAAGTAATGGGGACACCACTGTTGATGTGGAACACTATATAACCGAGTCTCCTCAGAAATCGATGTACTCACCTTCAAAACTAGAGTCTCAGAGAACGATTGAATGTGACGATGAGTCAGATCTCTCCGTTTCCATAGCACTTACGGCCGCGGATGATGATCTTCCGACCGATTCTTTTAGTAGGATATGTCAATCCCTTTGTCCATTACATTCACCAGATGGCCATTGTAGATGGCCTGAAGCAGGTTGTGCTCAGATAGGAAGCCAATTCGTTGGTCTCAAGGCAAACTTTGATGCTTTTGATCGGTTAAACATCGACGATGGTTACTTCTGAAGCTTATATTGATCCAATTTTGAGCTAGTTTTGGGTTTAGGCAATTTTTACCTGTTCTTTTGTATAGTCAGTCAGAAGTTGCATGAGCTGTTTGTGCGAGGAGAAAGTAATCGTTCACTCATTTAGCTCTTTGTACAATTAGAATAAAGATGACTGTTTGACCCACATTTTGATTTGGGTCTTGGGATTGTACAGACATACCATATATAGAGTTGGCAGCTCCGTTTCATCCTTGCTGATTTTAAGAAGTAAATCTTGACCGATCTTCTAGGACCAAGATTTGTTGGTCTCTCGACATGCCAGTTAACCCGGAGGTAGATGATTGTCTGATCGTTTTATGAAGAAAAGCTAAGGAAGTTGTACAGCATTCATTAGTATAAGCATAACATATTGAAGAGTTTTTGATGTATACTTGCAATTTTTGGGGGAAACTCTGCTATTACCTTTTATTTTAAATTCTTTGACTACTATGTTATTACTTTTTGATTCTATTTTTTTGTTGGGTTTTAACCTAAAACCCTAATTAAGAGGTTACAATCCCATTACTATAGAATAAGGACATAATTATCAATTTATTAAATATCAAAAATTTCTCAAAATATCGCCAAAAAAAACCCAAATTTCTTAATAATTACGAAAAATTATAAATTTTGCAATTCTATTTTGCGTAAAGTAAATTTAATTTACAATGCAACGAGTTTTTTAGAGGTTCTTAATATATACTTTTTAAATCATTTAAGATTTGAGAATCTTTCTAGTATATAATAAAATGGACAATGCAATTAAATTTATTTATATTATGTAAATAATCCTAATAATAAGATAACAAATATTAATTATGTAAATAATTTTTAAACGAGAAGTTAAAAATGGATGAAAAATAATAAGATTTATTAATTTTTGATCTGACCTAGCATTAAATCGAATCTTACTCTACCAAGACCTGACCAACATCTATATTTTCGAGTTATTACCTGTTATTTATTTCATCAATTTTATTTTATTTTATTTTAGTACTACAATTATAACTGAAAAGATGTTTTCTCCATCATAGTAAGAAATACTCGTCAACTTTTTTACTGCATAACAATAAAATTGTAGAAGTAATAATATAATATATTGGGTTAAACCAACTCATCTTGTATGAAACCGTTTCATTACGAGAAGAACTTATATACTTAGCTAATATAATTAACTTATTTTTTCAATCAATCGCTTTACGATTATAAATGACTTTAAAATTAAATATTCATCGGTTAGTTTGATAGACATAATCTATTCATAATTTGTCAACATAAATACTTCAAAATATTTCTTGATTTCCCACAAATTTTCGACTGACCTGAAATATTTTCAGCCCCTTCACATAGTTTTGGGAGTAAGACACCATGACCGGAGGAGCTCCGAAAATGGCTATAATGGAATCCACTCACACTCACCATCGTCTCATCGACTTCGCTAAAACTGCTCTCTTCAAGATCTTTCTCTTTCCTTACGCCACGGTTTCTTTTACCTTTCCTCCATTTCTCTTTTTCTTCGTCTTCTCCTATGGAAAATTTCATTGTGTGCTAGCTGTTTTTTTCCAGGTATGTGAATTATTCTGCGGCCAAGTACCAGACGTTGAGAAATTCGACGAAGCTTTAATCGGTCACTACATTGGCGTTGGTATTTTTTCTATTTCCGAACTGCTTTTTTATTGCATATCCTGATGGATTACTAATTAGGGTTAAATTTTTCAAAGATGTGGAAACTTCTGGAGTAAGCCAAGTTAAAATGGCGTGGGAGAGCCAGCGTAAAGCTTATACGTCAGACTTCTTTGAACTTGATCCCTGCACAGTGATCTTTCTGTCTCTATTTATGCGTTTTTTTCTCTTTTGTTTTCATCAGTTGTGTTTGTATTTTGCTTTACAATTGAGCTAATATTATACTCTCTGGTTTTTATTAGTTGTTATACTGTTTTGTTTTCATCAATTTGTTAGAGTTGAAGTATATAACGTATCATGGGCCTTTACCATGACTTTAGCTTTTGTTTAAGTTGTTCCTTTTGACATCAATGTTTCTTGTTTTCATCGATTTGCATTTAGTCTTCTGATTAAATGTATGCTTTGAATTCTTATACGATCATTTGGCTCGTGTTTACTTGAGTTGCTGGTATTTTGAATGCAATACTTCGGTTTCAGTTAGGTTTGGAATTTTGTTATTTTCAGGACTATTTTTCTATCATTTTTTCAGTCATATTTTTAGTAAATAGTTGTCTTGTTGTCATTTTGCATGAATCACATAGCTTTTATGTTGACTGTTACTTTAAACTCTTCCTCTCTTCTTTTTTTTTTTTTTGCATGACCATCAAATGTAGCATACAGTTACTAGGTCTTTGTGTTGTATGCAATTTTGGAATTAATGATTACAAGTGAATTTTCTTTAATTATAATCGTTTTCTGCGGAGGTTTTCTGATTCTTGGACACCATGACAGGAAAATTTGGAACCACATTTGCTGGACAAGTGCGCCACAGTGGATATTGTGTGCTGCCTGCAGCATTTGCAGGTGGATAAACTGAACCTTGATGTTTCAGGTTTGCTAGCACTCGTTTTTATCATTGTCATTAAATTGCGGCAATGTCTGAAGCTTTTTTTTGGTAGATTTGCTTCAAATCTGAAGAGAGAGCAAGGATCCTTTTACGTAATGTTTCATCTTTGCTCAAACCTGGGGGTTACTTTTTCGGAATTACTCCAGACTCCTCCATGATATGGTATGGATCTGTACTTATTGAGTTTCTCTTTTCTTTCTATGAAGTTTCCTTTTGCTTTGATTTCTATCATGGTGTTAATACCTTTTCATGTGATAAAAATTTGGAATTTCTTATTCTGAAACTTTGATGGATTCTTCTGTTGATATTGAAGCCTGTAGCTTTGACTTTACAATATTGATGATCCTTGGAATTCTTTTTTGTTTAAACAATTTTTGGTTTAATTCTATTATAATTGTTCAAATGTGTTCTTTCATTGCAGTACTTCTATTTTTAACATATCTTATTGAACCTTTGATCACAACTAACTAGATACTTAATCTTAACTACAGGGCAAAATATCAGAAAAATGTTGAAGCATACCATAACAAAGGCGGTGTTACAAAGTCTAATGCTAACTGCATTCGTTCAGAGAGCTACATGATTACTTTTGAAATAGAGGAAGAAAAGTATGCCTAAAAGGCTAAACTTTGATGTTTGTGTTTGCTCATTTATACTAAGATTTGTACAAAAATGGAAAGATACCCTTCTTCAATGCTCATATAAACATTAGTGTGCTCTGCTTTTGACTTCTTTCATTGTTCTAATGAATAGGTTTCCATTATTTGGAAAGAAATACCAACTCAAGTTTGCTAGTGACGTTTCTGGTGAAACTCATTGTTTAGTTCATTTTCCAAGCTTTATCAGGTACGAGATAACATATGGAGATTCTAATTTTCTCACATATATATACTTTGTAATAAATACCCTTACATTATTGATATACTGGGGGCCTGTGGCACCATAATCCAGCACTTCACCTTTTATCTAGTTCTTTCATGACCCCAAATGAAACTTTTGTGGCTAAAAGACATTGCTACAGCTAAATGAAATTTTTTGAAAATCACGAATACTAATTCTCATGTTTGAATGAAAAACGTGCTTGGATTTTTGCTAGCCTTGAGATGCGACTTTTTTTCATATAACAGTTATGCCAAATACAAGTATGGAAGAATACAAATTTAATGTTATTTGGTACAAAATGATAAACTATGAAGGATTTTGTTCTTGTTCTGAAAACCCCAATGCTAATTTTTGTGATATGACTTCAGGTTGGCTAGAGAAGCTGGTCTTGAGTATGTAGAGATTCAGAATTTAACTGAATTTTATGATGATAACAGGTGAGTAAGTTTTGATTCTGTTACATTAAATTTCATATTCATTTTAAGGCCTACGGTACCTGATCATTTCTTGCATACCATGGTCAAGAACGCAAGCATCTATGGCATTCTTGATAGATCAGACAAGAGATCTTGAATAACATATATTGGTGATCCTTTTCATAGAGAGATTGAAAGTGTGATATAGAGACCCGTACTTCCCTTGAATGAAATTCATGGAGTGTCTCTCTCAAGATATCCTTTGTGGTATGACAGGTCAAACTTTCATCACATATTGTGACCCAGGATGAAAAAGTTGGTGTTCTTTCTCATACATTATTGTACGCAAATAGGATGAGGAATTAAACTAAGTAGAGTTTTACGCTGAGAAATGAGAAGTAAATTCATGAAAAGAAACTTCTGCTTCCTGCTTTGAATTTTGGTTGAAGATTTTGGGTTTAGTGTGTGTTGGTGTATCTGACTCCTCGACTCCTCGTGAACTTTAGAACCTCAAGCCATGGTAGATTTTTTTGCAGCTTGATAATCACTTAAGGTCATAAGGGATATCCTTGATCACAACATATATCGTTGAAATTAAGTCAGGACTTAAATCATGTTAGTATCCTCAAGAATAGACCACCCACTTTTGCAGTCAACACAACTGCATTGTAGGCAAAATCAACCACTTTGGGTGACGGATCATCCAAGCCAAAAATTAATTCTTGTATCAAATAGCATTCAAGAACTTGTTTACCTTGTTGACTACCAGGTACCAGCTCTGCCACCTTTTCCTGAAAGGAGTTGTACAATCTGAGGCACCACCAGATCATGTGGAGACCTTCAAGAACGCAGCTTGTGCCTGGTTCTTTTCAACGCTGTCATAAAGTTTCTGAACTTCTAAAAACTTAATGAGGTTCAATGCATCTTTTATAGATTAGTTAGAAAGAGCTGCATGCAAATCACCTCATTGTCCAAAGGCTTGACCTCTTCAAGAATAACCTTTAGCATGCAAATCGCTTGATCGTCCAAACTAACACGAATACAAAAAGAAACTTATCCAGCTTCAGGTAACAGGCATAAACATTGAGAAAACGCGAATTTTAGTTCTTAATATTCCATATTCCATATTCCCTTTTATGTGATCAGGAACACAAAGTGAACATCATTAAGAATAGTTTCATATTGCCAAGTGGCACATTTAGAATTCCCCTGTCTGAAAAATCCATTACCTGTATCTATTATCTCATTTGCCCCTTTTACTTTAAGATAAGCCGCCTCTGGTCCTTAATTTCCAACAGTTGATTCAAAATGCAGTCCCGAAATTTTCAATTTTAACGTAACAGTAATCGAAATCCAAACATGCCAATAAATCCTGAATGACCTCACAGACCATATTAAGTTCCACGAACTATAGATTCAAGAGGATATACCATGCCACATAAATGATACCCAGAATGAAACGGAAGTATTAAGTGGCTATCAACAATTTAGAAAAGATCCACTATAACACTATGGAGTCTTGTGTTGCTAATAATTTAGAAAAAAAGATCCTAACACCAACTAAGCATGAAAAAGATTAGAAAAAAGGAATCAAGCCGTATCTTGATGGAGTTTGATTGTTTAAAGCTATGAACCTCTGCTCACTTGTTAAAAAGTGGCACACGACAAGATATTTGTACAGTTGAATGTTGAAAATAGAAAGATTAGATTTGTGAATTACAACATGATTGGATCTTGATTTTGGAATGATTTTTGTGATGGAGAGGTTAACTCGTGGAAGACCTGGTGGAGTACTGAGGCTTCTTGATCACGAGCGAGTTTAAAAAGCGATCAGTTTTTGATATTTGACCTCCCAAACCCTGCCAAGACGGGAGTTTAGTGACGACGTTGGGCTAATGAAAGACTATGTTTCAATTTTTACAATAATTCTGTATTTACCAATTGGCAAAGCATACTTAAGAATAATGGGTGTGAAATTAGTGAACTAGTTTCTTTTTGGATAGTAATTGACCGATCTGAAGTGTTTGGGTACCATAGGAAATTTTAGTCTGGCCCTCATGATCTTCATGACATAGAGTCGTTGACTTTTCTGTGTTAAATACTTTCTTCAGAACTTAAGTCTTATTTTCTAATAAAATTTTCTTGTACAGAGCACAGCTTGCCAGCTTAATTTTGAAATTCGGTTCAAATCTTATTGACTCTCGTGGAAGACTTCTTCCTCGCTCGTATGATGTGTTAGGTGATGTGTTTGTCTTTCTCTTTTCATATGCATTCAGTTCTGTAAGCCTTTGCATGTCAATTATATTCTTCAGAGCTTTATTCTGTACGATCCCATTCCAGGTTTGTACACAACATTTATCTTCCAAAAGCCTGATCCGGACATGGCTCCTCCTATTACAACTCCCATATTGCCAGATGGACCTCACATATATGATGAGGTGAGTACTATTTTTAACCTTTAAATTGAGGAGCTTATTGAAATTTGATTATAGGGTGCTTTATTCAACAAACATTAAAGATGTCATACTCCTATTATGTTAAAGGAAAAATCAAAAATGAAAAAAATCCCATATTTGGGTGGTCTATTTCTAAAACTCGCAACTTTCCTTCTTTTTTTTTTAAAGTTTTATTACCTTTACACATTTATTCTTTTAAAAGACTTGTACATGAAAGTTACCTAACGTAGCCTTCCTCTCTCCCTTTTCCATGCTATCTCTTTCTTACAGCTATAAACAACCAAGTACCATAAGACATAATATTCATTGATATGTTATGTTGTCTACATTATTCACACCTAGAAGTACCTTGTCGCATGCTTTTTCAAAGTCTATAAAAACCATGTGCAAGTCTCTTTTCTTGCCATAGAGTACTCCATTATTTGTCTCATAAGATGAATTGCTTCCATTGTAGATCTCTTTGGCATAAATCCAAATTGGTTTTCTGATATTGAGGTATATTTCCACAAATGTTTCTCTATCACTTTTTCCCATAACTTTATAGTATGGCTCATGTGTTTTATTCCTCGATAGTTAGAGCAATCTTAAATATCTCTTTTGCTTGTAAATACGCACTAGAGTACTTCTCCAGTCATTGGGCATCTTGTTTGTCCTCCAAATCTTGTTAAATAAATTAGTTAGCTAAGTCATCCCAATCGTCCTTAGGCTTCTCCATACCTCAATCCATGCTCATTAAACCAACTGCACAAATCCATGCTCATCAAACCCTAAAACGGTATCCTCAAGAAGTATTTTTATCTGGGTAAAATTCTTTTCAAGCTTCTATTTGTTCTCTATAATTGATTGGATTTGTTATCGCAATTGTGAGTTTGTTTCTTAACTGAATCGAGTAACATTAGATGCTCTATATATTGAACTTGTACTCGTCTTCGTTTCTTTGGTTGATTGGTTTCCATGCTACAGAGAGACTGGCAAGGGACTACCTGGAGAGACGATGATATGAACGGAACAACAGACCCACCACCTAGTCTTGGTAAGATTAGTGAACAAAAAGGAATTTTGGGTCCTGGCCCTCCCGAACTACGTTTCACCGAGTCTTTCTAGGATCAAGTATGAAGTTCCAGACAAACATAGGGGCTAGAGTTAAGTTTACACTTCTTTTAATTACCATGAAGGTTGGTGAAAGGTGTTTTGTTTGTATAATGTCCATGTAAATATAGCAGTTTGGGTTAGATTTATTTTCAATATTAGGGGATTTTCGAAAGAAAATTTAGGTTTTACATTATTACTTACTACTATTCGATCAAATCTGGTGTATTTTGGTTTTATATTATTACTTTTACAAATTAATATAATCGGGTGACTTTTGAGTCTTATTTGCACAACCTCTGGTTACGATTAGTTGTTGCACACACTTGCATATTTGCATGGTGATTAGTGTTCATCAATTAATTTATTTTACATTGTATTCTTCATGTATAAGAAAATTATAGCCAAGTGGTTTCGTAGTTGTTGCACCGAATACCCATTTAATAATCAATTATAAATGGTGGGAATAAAAATGACTTATAGTGTAAATTTTCAAGATATGCATCATGTCATTCCCATGGTAACAATTTTCCATTACCATCTAATACCACATGTTTAAATGGTAGTGTATGAGAACAAATTTTGTAACGAAAATGAGATTGTTGATGGTGTAACAATGATCATTAAACTTATCTAGAAATATTTCTACCAAAATCACACTAATTTTTTATTATCATTCCCACATTTTAGTACCGATAATGACGATCTTCTTCCCTTTTTTGAGTTAAGCAAATGACAAAGCAAAGATAGTAATGGAGGGTTATCCCTTATGATCATTGGAATGATAATCTTAGGAAAATGGAGAAAGAGTAATTGAGGTAGTTTTTCTAGTAGTTGAAGAAAAATTGACCCCACAAATGGAAAATAGATAGCAATGAAGGGTTATCACAATTCACTAAGTTTATCAAATTTCATACTCGAATGCTAATATCTGTGACTGTGTGCTTCTAGCTGATCAACCCAAGAACAATAGGCACAAATAGACATCAAGACATCAGTTAAGAGCACAATGTTGACGATAACTATTCTATTACATTGATGCCTGAAGCAAGCACGGTTCAAGAAAAGCGCAAAATAACATAGTTTAAACATCAACCATCGGTGCGCTTATTGATCAACGAACTAAGAGAAAACACTGAAGTACTCGAGCATGGAGACTTGAAATTCACCACCAAATCCCAGGGAGCAATCGCCAACCCATCTTATGGAGCAACATAGTACTGTGTTTACCAAGAGGTTGAATTCTTATGCATCAACAATTATCTTTGAGTCGAGCTCGGAGAATTCTGTGAAGAAGACTTTGAAATGCATATAAGCGTGCAGTACATCATCAACAGCACACATTTCTCTAATGCTATGCATTGATAGTTGTGGTGCACCAACATCAACTGTGCGAATTCCTACACCGCTAGCCAGGATGGGACCAATTGTGGAACCGCAAGGCATGTCGTTTCGCGTCACAAAATCCTACAAATACAGAAAGTTGTCACTTCACTTCTATCACAAGAAAATAGTTGATACAATTCAGAGAATTTTTTACCCGAATTGTTTATGAAGAATGACAAAGACCATATGTATTGGTAATAAGTAATAACATACATTACATTACATGCGGAATTCGGGGGTCAATTGTACAAACCTTACTTTCGATGATGATAACGTACATAAAGACTCAAATCCTATCACTTCCATGATATTTCAGCTTATTATTCTTGGTTTATACTTCTTTTACATGATCCACATGAGAATTGGAGTCTTGTTGGGTTGTCCAAATTATGTTAGATATTTCAGATTATTGTTCTTTGTTTAACTTGGCTAATGAAATTAGGAGTTACATTAGGAGATTGTCCTAACCATACTGCAAAAACAAGGCCGCATTACTGAACACTGTGACCGAATATAGGCTGCATTGACTGCAGAATTCGTTTCAAAGGTTCAAAGAGGGAGAATCTTTATGAGGAGTCCAGATGTTGTTTTAACGAGAATTACGTGAGGGATCCCTTTCCAAAACCAAGCCATTATTAGGGTGAGAAATCCCTTAGCATATATCCATTTTTTTGAAGTGTTGTTCAAGTGGCAAATCCTTCATTTACTCATCATTGATAGCGAGTCACTCACCAGTAACAAAAATCAAAGTATTTGGAGGGCAAGAAACAGTGGGCTACATTTAGCAGCCAATTGATCTAATAATTTTCAAGAGTTTTCCTGAGAAAACTGCAGGTTTCTTTTGAGGAACTGATTCAACAAACTTTTGAAAAACTGAAACATAATATTAGTAGGATTCAAGAAGAAAGTCTAGGAGCTGAGCTACCAAGGCAACACCGCAGTGGATAGAACAAGAAATAGTACTGGGTCTAACTTCAATACAGCAAGTCTGTCAAGGGTATGTTTTGGTAATCAACCTGTCACCGGAGCTGAAGTGAGATGAGCCAACATAGCTTGAGAGATGAGGGAGTACCGTTTAAAACTACAACAGCTTCTACCTAGTTCATGTTTACTTAGAACTTAGAAATGGTTGATCATAACTACACTTACTCAAGGCTCATTATGAGCTATCCTCAGAGTTTGAGACTATTCTCAAGCTAAAATAGTTGACACCTAACTTATTTACCAACTAGGTAGTGAGATTCAACAGCCATGAACTAGGTAGAAGCTGTTGTAGTTTTAAACGGTACTCCCTTAATCCCATTTCATTTTGTTAAGTTTTCTTCTTTTGAATGTCATAAAATAGCTGTTGTAGTTTCCATTGTCATAACATAAAGCATATAATGTGCCACTAAAATGGAATAATTCTAATTAGAAGTTTCCTTAACACTTTCCTCATCCAATATGATGAATCAAACAGAGGTCGTATTCAATAAGCTTTGATCTAACCAAATATTTTGAAAGACAAGAATTTAACTGTTTTTTAAAGTTGTCCATATACAACAAAGGGACCAACATCATGACAGTTACCACAATCACTACATTGACGAATTTTATCAGGTTTTAACAAGTAATAACAGCAAGTGAATTTGAAACATGTACATCATACGATAGTAGTTAAGTAGAGTTTAGGGGGTGGGGGGAAGGATAAGAAATCAAAATTTTAGTCATTTTAGGTTCCCAGGACATTAATTAAGTAAGCTACACAAGTCATAAGGATTTTAGCACTCATATAAGCATGGATAGAAAGTTGAGCTCAAACCTGAATAGGAAGTTGGTGTTTATTAGCCATCTCCCTGAAAACAAAAGAGGTTACAGCATTTGTTGCATAACGTTGATTTGCATTATGTTTGATAACCAATCCCCCATGCATTTTGGGCTGGTGATTCTCCTCATGCTTGTCCTGATGAACAATTTGAGGTTTATCATATGAAACTAAAGCTTTATGGGAACCAAATGTATTACATGTAGTGAATATCGAAAGGAAGGATATAGCAGCCCACCGTGTAGTTAGGGTGCAGCGCATGAGCCATATCGGCTGAAACAAGGAAACTTTTCTGCACAACCTTTTCAAGCATCTGAACAATTATTCAATACAAAAAAGATATAAGATGATTTACATTACTGCATACAAAAGCAAAGAAGTGAAACTTGCTAGGCTAACTAAAGAATAAAGAAACTGAAGTATAATTATTTTGAAATTTCATGACCACCTTAACGTTAGAGCAGAAGGCATGGGTGACTCTGGAGATGGCATCTAACATGACAGGAGACCCAGCTCCTTGAGCTGAATTTGATCCAACTTCTTCATGATCAAAAAGTGCCACCATTCTAACACCAACTTCATCATCAAGACTACCCTCATGGGATGTCGCATCTATTAATGCCTGAAAATCAAAAATCATTGGTAAATTGCAAGACAAGACTACATTCACATTTTGTTTCCTCAACCCCATCCAACAAAAACGGGAGCAAAAGTCAGCTTATCTTCATTTAAACATGTCCTACTCGGTACAAATACATTAAGTACTTTTTTAGTGCGAAATTCTCCCTAATTGCATGGACAAGTTGATCCATAACTTAACTATCCCTTCATTCTTTATTTTGAAGTTACCAATCTGCAAAACCCCGTTACACAACTTGTGATTTAAATCATAGAGTAAAAGTCATTATAAGTTGTTATTCTAACATATTAGCCATGATAATCTTTTTTTAATATGTATTAGGTTCTAAAACGTCTATTATAAGCTTTAATTTGAAAGTGTGTTTTAGAAAACTTGAATCAGAAAGATAAAATAGGTTCTTTTTTAAATTAACAATTCACATTGCGATGTTGAAACGAGTTGTAGCACCGCTAGGTGGTGCGTCCGCGATTTAGCAACCATTACCGCATTGGCAACGACATCTGTGATTTTCTTAAAATGGTTGGAACATGAAGGATCCTTTAGATAATGTACATCATTTGGACAGGGAAGCAGAAAGAACAAAGATTTGAGTAAATGATGTAGACTCGCATCCATTGCCCTTAATGTAAGAATTCAATAGGTCATCCTATGTTGAAGATTAAGTGAAGGCATATGGTAATTGGTAGCCTAAAAAAGTTTGTGTTTGTGTGTTTCTAAAATTAGCAAGCTCAAGTATAAGCCACATAATTAGCTGAATTAAATACATAAATACATACACATATAATTGTGTGTGTGTGTGTCAAGCTCCTTTGCTTTATGATTGGGGAACATATTTCCAAGTATAATCATTTTGAAAGAAAAAAATGGATAATGACTAATAAATTTGAAACCATACAGTGTCATATAATGATCAACATGGGACAGACAGTAAGCATGAATTTTATAGTTGATAGTTTATTTTCCATGGAGGTAAGAGAGAGAAAAATCCAAACCTTTAAAGAACAAAATGACATGCACAGATTATCAAGTCTTCCAGAGAAAACAAACTCCTTCAGAGCACCAGCTATAATGCTTGGTTGAGTATCACATGCTTGCAACTCAAAATCACAAATATCATCTGGTTCACAGCCGATTTCCTCTGCTAGTAACTGGTAAATCAAGTCAAAGAAGTGAGCGAACATAAGAAGCATCTATCTCTCTTTCCCTCACATCCATTACATGTTCCTGTCTCAGTTTATTCATCAAAATACTGTTTTTCCAAGAAAGGCAATGCCCAAACCTTCAGCAAAAGAGAATGATGTTTCTGGTTCTTGGTCTTCGAGTCATCATTACATTTTCTTGTCTCAGTTTGAGCGCCATTTGCAACAGAGTCATTTTCATCAACTTTATTGAGCTCTTCCTGTAATTTTATAGAAGAAAACTAGAATTATTTTTTGTAAATGCTCGTCCTAGTCCCTTGCCACCCATTGTCAGATGAAGACATTACATGAGAACAATGCACATGTTCCACAAGAGTTTCAAAAGAATAAAAAGGCCCAAGAGGTGCACAACACTATATTCATTTTATTAAATGGTTACATTGTGCAAGAATCACTATACATATCTTTTCATCTCAGGAATAAAATCTTTTATAAACCCATCTAAGAGAAAAAAACATCTAATGAACCACAAATAATGATAGAAGTACACTTTTAGAATATTTAGATATGTGAATAGAAGTTGTTGACAACAGCATCGATGGTTTTAGTCCTAGACTCAGTACATCCATCATTTGAAAGTCAAACACGCAATCTAATACACTATTTCTCCTGTCCCTTTGAATTGATAAAACTTTCTATTTTCACCCATCCCATTAACTTTGCAAGTTGCAACATTTCCGAATGTCCCCATCACTTTTTTAATTCTCATCCACGCATTTTGTCCCTCTTTTTATAGCATCCATATAGTTCAAATGTCCCACCATTCCTTAATTTCTATGTCATGTTGCAAATTGATGCAAACAGAGGGAGTATATAAGATTCATGTAGCATGAAGATCTTCAAAGATGATGAAAATTTCCTATAACGAATAGAAGCCAAAACCAGGAATCCTCTTTATAACAAGAGCACTGCATGTTCTGCATAAGAATTCAAGCAAAATTTGATAGACGCCTAGTTAGTTTCCTTCATCATCAATTACCAACTAGCACAGATGGCATATATATATCAACTATTAGTTAATCTAGTGAGATAAAACTACCACGCGTAATCACGTTCATTTCTACTTGAAATCTTTCAAGTTAAAATGTACATCATCTAGACATGTGAACCAGATAAACTTCAGAATATATAACAAAGGTCATTAAGTAAGAAGTTGGTCAACCTTAACCGATGTCGCCAAGATGGGAGCAAGATGACTTTGTGTATTTGGCTTAAACCCATCATTGACACCCCTGTTCAAAAAATAGGTAATTGAAATTAGAGACTACCCGATGACTGAAGATAGAAATACCTCATTATGAAAAAAATGGACTTTGAATCCTGACAAAGAATTCAGTGCGTTCATATTATTTCACCTGTCCAAATGAATTGCTAAAGTAGGAATTCGCATAATAGGACTTTGAATCCTGACAAGCCGGTGAGAATAAGAAGTAGAACCATCTATTTGTTGTTTGATCACCACACGTCCAGCCACAGACAAATCCCGGTCAAACCATGTATGCCACAATCCCCCTCCGTATGTTTGGACACCAACCTCCAGATATCCTGCTTTACTTACCTAGCAAAGAAAGTATAATTTTAGTCCAAAAAAACTGCATACATCTCCCCTCCCACTTAGCTCTACTCCATTGAATGTGTGATTACTGATTACCTTTGATACCGGCTTCAATTTCAGGCAAGGACTGTCGGTATGAGCGCCAACTATATGAAATCCATTACCAGCAACATATCTATTTCACATTTGAAACATAAGAACTCCATTCATCCAAGCATCAACACAATGCCAACACCAAAGCCTTGATTCCCAACATATGGGGTCGGCTCCATGAACCAAAATGTACACACTCCTCCAAACGATTCAATTCAGTTAGTAATTGGAATGGTTTTTGATAAGCCTAAGATGAATCCCACATGGGCCTCGACCAAGAATACTATTTAACATTCTAGTACCTGATACAGTTAAGTGGCTCCCACCTAGGCGGGGTTTTATAGTCGGATATTCGCAACCTTACCTTTCTTAGTATAACAAGCGGTTGTTTCCCATTTCTTATTAGCACGGAATTAGTATTTCATTTGCAAAACTTATAAAAACAGATTTAACCCCCTAATAAAAATAATTTAAATGGGCATATAAACCATACAAAATATAAATCAATAATTATAAAACAAGGGTTTAAAAGCATACTTTTTACCAATCGCAAAAGCAACAATGGTAGAATAATTCCTAGTGAAGAAATACTTTTTCCCAGCTTCCAAACTCCAATCTTGTCTCTCAGAAAGCTGTTCATACCCAGATTCCTTCAAACGTCTCTTAGCTTCATCTAAGATTAATTAATAAATAAATGAACATCATGTAATTACAAAAGAAAATCAAATCAAAAAATAAAATTCGAAAATAAGGCAATGAATCAAAAGATTAGTACCAACGGCATGGAAAGCAGTTGGAGAAGCATTCAAAAAATTAATGAGATCGGAAGCAACTGAGCTAGCATCCATGTTAATGGTTATCTGTTCTCACTCCTCGGCGTTTTCGCACGATTCTTTATGTTTTCTTGTGTTACCTTAATCAAGTGCTCTACCACTTTTATTTTAGAAAATTTGAATGCTAACTTCGAGTTGGTCTTGTATTGATTTAGTGGGTATGAGTGTGAGTTATTGGATAAAAGAAAATTTGTATGGAATATCGAGTTGGTCTTATATTGATTTAGTGGGTACGAGTGTGAGTTATTGGACTCGAGAAAATTGGAATAGAATATCGAGTTGGTTTTGCATCGATTTAACATGCACGAGTGTGAATTAGTGGATTGGAGAAAATTTGTATGGAATATCGAGTTGGTCTTGCATCGATTTAGCGAGCACGAGCGTGAGTTAGTGGACTGGAGTGCTAACCTATAAGTGTAGGTCTGTAGGTTACAAAAGAGGTTTTGAGAAATCATGCACTAAATTTATATTTGAGTTATTTATTGATTGACGACAAAATGATACTCTTTACTTTTGAATAATGTTAAAAACTAAATGAATATTTGAGTTGTGGACATTTTTATATTCAAATTTTTAAAATTATTAGAGTTGGCCTTTTTCATTATATACTTAAGTACTTGATGTTGTTTGGTTGTAGTTTTTGTTTGGTTAGGTAAAAGTATTGAGTGAGTTGTTAGCTAGTAAGTTAACTACTGCATAAGCTAGTTGCTAGTTGTTGTATGTTGGTTGTTTATTATAAACAAAGAGTGGTATTTTCATTATACACTTAGGTACTTTGAAATTAGCACTAGATTAAGTCTAAAGTATAAAATTTTATCCCTAATATCACCAAGAACAGCGGTATGATAATAGTTGATGATGCAAATTACTCTATCAATGAAAATGACAATGCATATAGGAAATAAAATGCAATAAAGAACAAAGACAAAGATTTATAAGGTTCACTTTACTTAGGCTACGTCTTTAGTTGTGTGTATCTTCTTTGACTAGTATTAAAACAATGGAGTTCAGAGAACTCTTACAATGAAGGAATTATACTAGAGAATAAGAGAATAGTAGGCTATGTGATTAAACTCAAGGGTTAGAATGATTACTTACAATAAGTGTATAAGCCTCCAATTTATGCTAAAACTAGTGATATAAACATTGGAACAAGAAAAGCCACCGGAATACAAAGGACTAACAACCACATAACACCAAATTAACACAAACATAACCCAATGCTGATGAGGTGCTTGTTCGAGCACTAGACTTGCCCGTTCAAGCACCTCACTGTTTTGCTTCAGCCGAATGCTCATTTTAGCACTAATAATGCTCATTTTAGCACTAATAATGCTCGTTCTAGCACTTTGATTTTTTATTAATTGGATGTCTCTAATCTACTGCCTCGTTTAATAAAAGGACTTATCTTTTAATGTCGTGTTTGAGCACTTCGAGCACCAGCTGACTCTTGCTCTTCCCATTTAAGGCTCTTCATCACGACATCTTCAATGCTACCATTCGACTATGATGCATTAACATATATTATTAAAAACTCTTCATGGTGCACTAAGTCACCATAATTCCAACATAGTTGTATAAAATTTTTATTTTCCATGTGAATTTTTAAAGACTATATCACAACAGCGGCGTCATATCGATAACAATGTCAACAAGTTTAGCATCAACGAATTCATTAGCCCAATCTTAAAACAACGCTATAAATATTATGATTTTACAGTTTAACGAATTTAATTTTAAATTTGAGTAAAAAATACTTATTGTGAAAATGCAATTTTATTTTTTTATTTTTTTAAAAGAATGCAATTTTAGACTAGCTTTTATATGTTGTATTTTTATTAGACTATCTTTTATAGTAGTATTGATTTATAAATGAAACATTAATTTTTAAACATTATTATAGAAAAAAATAAAGATATTTTGGGCAGAAATTGACAAAATTGAAATATTATTAGTTCCTCGTTTGGACATTGTCAACCAATGTTCTCTCTTTGTATGGTCTCCTCCTTATCTATTCTTCTTCAGTCACTGATATCAGTTCATTAATCACAATTCTCCATTTCCAAAACCCTAAATTTCCGCCATGGAAGCTTCTTGTTCCTTACAAGTATACTACCAAGTCTCTTCACTTTCTCCAATTCCATCTTCATCACGCTTTCTTACTTCCCTTTCTCGAATTTCGATTAACTCTCCAAAATTCAATTTGACTTCTTCATTCAAGAATCGATGTTCAGTTTCGCGCAGTCCTGACATTTTGGTTGCTGAATCTTCTGAAGAAAATGGGAGTGTTTCGGAGGAGAGAGAAATTGATTTGAAATCTTGGATGCATGCTAATGGTTTACCTCCTTGTAAAGTTATTCTTAAAGAAAGGCCTTCGCATAATTTTAGTCATAAGCCTATTCATTATGTTGCCGCTAGTGAGGATCTTCAGGTATTTTTCGTCTTCTCTTCTGGGTTTTATTTCTTTTTCCGCCATTGATGAGTTTTATTTTCTTTTTTGTATTGCTATTTTTTACTTGTGTTGATGAATCATAAATGGTAGGCTGGTGATGTTGCATTTTCGGTTCCTAATTCATTGGTTGTCACACTCGAGAAGGTTTTGGGTAACGAGACTGTAGGTAAGCTAACGGAATCCCTATCCTTAGCTGTTTACTCAATTTAATTAACTTGTTACATTTACAATTTTATTAGTTACTACTCTTGCAATTGCATAGTGTAGTCATAGTCAATATCATTAAGCAATGTTGTTTTTTGTTAGAAGAAAGAGTATACTGAAGTGATATCTTGTTTGATCCATTATATCCACTGTTTACTTCCATTTAACTAATATTTTCCCATATGTTTTGTTCACACATGCCAATGCACTATGTCACTCCTTAATATATATAATTGTGAATAATAAATTTTTTTAAAATTGATATTAATAAAATTTATATTGCGGCTATTCAATATGTTTGAACTTATGGATCAATTATAAAGTAAAAGTCAATGATTGATGAAATAGTGCCATAAACAACTAAGTTGTTAGTGAAATGGAGTTTACTTTTTAATTATGCACAAGATTCCGGGTCAAGATAGTGTATTAATTAGCGTGAAATGAAGAAGTGTAACAACTTAAACTTCAGTTTGTTGGTACATGATAGATTAAACTTTTAAGGAAATGGTACTTCAGTTTGCCATAAAGACAGGAGAAAGTATCACAAGCTTATCTCTGATGTACTAGCGTTGGTCTTTCATGGTACATGATGTATTATTATTGTCTACAATTTCCCGAGGAAGTTTCTTTTAAGGAAATAGTACTTCAGTTTGTGTATAAGTTTCACTGATTCATTAAACTCCAGTTTGCCTTTTTGCTAGTCGTCATTATAACAGTCTTATAAAGTGTTATTTGTTTTTGTTCAATCTGATGCTTCGACAATATATGCAAGTAAATTTTTGCTGTTAAGGTTTTTGAACTACTTGGTGTGCTGTCATTATTTGCTAATAGGCACACACCTTTGTTATGGCAATGCGGATGACCGGACTGACTCTAACTTTCTTCAGCTTCTTGAATTCACATGCAGCGGAGCTTTTGGCATCGAACAAATTATCAGAGTTGGCTTGTTTGGCTTTATATTTGATGTATGAAAAAAAGCAGGGAAAAAAATCTTTTTGGTATCCATATATCAAAGAGCTTGATCGGCAAAGAGGTAGGGGACAACTTGCCGTGGAGTCTCCTCTTTTGTGGTCAGAGAATGAACTCTCCTATCTTGCTGGAAGCCCTGTTCTGGTATTCTTTTCACTTTCTTTTGGATGTATAAACCCAATGTTACATGTTTTATGATAAATTCTGGTAGATGATATTTTCTTTTCATCTTTTGGTGATTGGAAATGTTGTTTGATGGTTGTAGGCTGATATTGAGCAAAGGGCTGAAGGAATCAGAAAAGAGTATGGTGAGCTCGACACAGTGTGGTTTATGGCTGGATCCCTTTTTCAGGTGACGTTATCTATTTTTGGGAAGTAGTCACCAACACTACATTTTAGTGGATATAGAAACTATTTTATGGAGGTGAAAATTATGTTGAAAAAGTGCACTGTGTCATAGCACATGAGACTTCATACTTCAAGTCGCTTTAGACTTGAGGTCAAAATTTGGTATTTTGCTTCCTTTTGCATTTATCTATTGACACACAAGTGTGTGTTGCTATGATGTGATGGACAAACTATTTATAGAGGGTGAAGTATGATATTTTTTCAATTATTTGTGCATCATTTCCTACGTTTTTTTAATCCAAATAGTAGTAGACATTTAGCTTTGGAGGTCAAAGGCTGTCAAATGTGACCATTATTTTCTCCGCTAATATATTCATTACATCAAAGAATCTGTGCGAAACTCTAAATGATAAGTACTTTCTTAGTTAAACTCTGTCAATTATGCGGGTTTGGGCTTTTGGGTAGTTCGTGTTCAGGTTCAAGTAATTTTAAATTGAATTGCATTAATAGCACTTGAACTCTAGTGCTTGTGTTGGATTGACCATGGTGTAGCCGAGTAAGTTAACTTATTCAATTCCATTGCAAATCATTACTTATTATGTGTCTATTCATGAAGATAACTTACATATAGAACACGTTATCAAGTTGCAATTAAGTTAGATGGTTGTGTGGTTCACTTGGCAAGAAGGGGAATATAAAAAATGGAAAAAAAGCTAAGAATTTTTTTGAGTTTGGTTCAAAAACAATTGTCTTTTATTGTTTGGCAAGAAAACTCTAATCCAAAACCTTTTTGGTCTTGCGTGCCAGTCATTACAACCTCCTTTTCCTCCATTACTGCTACCACTTAACGCACCAATGCTGCAGCCTCATTTGTTATCTATTTTGACCACCACCACCCTGCAATTTCCATCTCATCAATCTCAATCATGGTGGTTGAGATTTAACAGATACTCTCGTTTGATTGCTCCGTAGTTGTTTTTTAAAAATCTCCTGTTGGATGCCTTTTAATGCAGGTGGAATTGCATGGTATTGTCATTTCAGGTGAAAATTAGTTTAAAGAGGGTGAGAGACATGGAGGGTTTTGCAGTTTTGGGTTCTGGGGAAGTGACTACTCTTCGGATTTTAGAATTATTTGGCTGTTGGGTTTTTTGGTGGATTCTGCAATCGCATTGCAGTGGATGTGTGGTTGTGATTGTTGGATGGAAGGATGTTGAAGGGCTTGAGATGATGCTTCTTCGAGTTATTTGATCCATGGATTTAAGGTTTTTGATTGGCTTTTTTTTTTTTTTTTTTTTTTTTTTTTTTTCTGATTCCTTCTCACTCTCTGCACCCTTGACAAAATTTTTTATCGAATATAGTTTAGATTAGTGTTGGCGCAAAAAGTTGTAGTTTGTGAATTATAACTTTTCAAGTACGAAGGAAGTTTTTAATTATCTCGTTATTGTTGAAATATGAAGTGATAGTCTTTCATAAAAAGTATTTCATAAGCTAGTACTCTGTAAGTATATAGCAGTATGGGAAAATGTATGAGCCAACAATTTTAGTGGTAGAGTTAGGATGAATTATACTTTTATTACTGCACTGAAGCAAGTAGATAGCAATATGGGATAATATATATGCCGACAATATGATGAATGGACCGCTTGAGTGGTTGAATGTTTGAGGATTTGGATCAACAAAACTCAGCTTTGCATTAATTGAAAGAACTTATTGCTAATATGAAGCTTCACTAAGCTTATTTTGCTAAAATAGTAAAGCGAAGTTTGAAACCCCAATATTGATGATCACTTAAAATGGACAATGGTCAAAGTTAGCTATGTTTATCTATGCTTCTTTAGACGGAGAAAACAACATATTTGACTTTGTTTCTCTCAATTCTCTAGTCTCTCCTTGACTTCTCAATTAATTGAGATGATCCTTTTTCTCTTGATATTTATAAGATTTTACTTGGCTGGCATTTTACAGCAATATCCATATGATATTCCCACTGAAGCATTTCCTTTTGAGATCTTCAAGCAAGCTTTTGTTGCTGTTCAGTCCTGTGTGGTGCATTTACAGGTAAATATGGTATTATTACTTATCACATTCAATGTCTGGTGTGCCATGGGCATGTTAGCCTTTCTTGAAAATTTTGGAGCTCAAGGAATCTGAATTGGATCTTTTATATGATTGTTGTGAATTTTCTAGGGGATTTTTATTGTTATTTGAGAGGAAACTTTGCTCTGATGCAATGGTTTCATTTCTCACCTTCTAGTCCCTTTTACGTTATCAGAATACTCAGAATCTGGGTCAATAATGGCTTTGTGTTAACATAATTGTAGGATGGAGTTTTTTTTTTTTGTTTGGAAATTAATTACTTAATTTTTTCTGAACAATGATTTTGCAAGGATTATTATTATTTTTTTGATGTCCTGCTAATTAGGACTTCTTACTAAGAGTCATATTGCAAAAATACGGTTTCAGTTACGGCCGTGAAATGGATTTAAAGGTCACTGCTGATGAGTTCACCATCCGGTCTATATTTCAGTTCCTGTAAGCTCAAAAAACATTACAATACGGTCACAAATACGGTGATGTGGCCTTGTTTTTGCGCTTTGGCGAATTTGCGGAGTAACTCTCAAGTTATGTACCTTTAGGTACCCCATGTGCTTATCCCAACTTCAGTGTTATTATATTTGTGGCTCAATTAGTAAACCGATTGCCACTGCTATCATATTTTTGGTGGATGTTATACTGGTTTGTACAAATACAACAAAAGGCACAATGAAGAGTTAAACCGAAAAACTCTATCTTAATTCAGGTATAGATGAGAGAATTTATGTATTCCCATGGATGTGGCTTTTCAGAGTTGGAGAAGTTACTGCTTTATGATATTGATTGATTGAAGTTCATTTTTTGGTCAAATTTTTCTGTTTGAATTCTGTTACTTTCTTTAGATTTTTTGTAAAACTAGGGTTCACTGCAAAATGTGTGTTTTGCAGGGTTTCTATGAGGAACTAATGTTCCTAACCATATGCTTTAGCCTTATTTTAATTTTATTAGCATGCTAATATTCCCTTCCAAGCTATGTGTGAATTTGAGTGTCCAGTAAAGGCACTTTTCTCTTACTATTTTACTCCAGCCTCAAATGTTGATTATGTTACTTGGCATGCCATGTTGTACATTAACACTTAAATGGATATAGCCTGAAATCTTTTATCACATTTTCAACCAGGGAGTGAGCTTAGCGCGCAGATTTGCTTTGGTACCCTTAGGTCCCCCGTTGCTAGCTTATAAGAGTACTTGCAAGGCAATGTTAACTGCTGTAGATGATGCTGTGCAATTTGTGGTTGATCGGCCATACAAGGCTGGAGAACCAATTGTGGTCTGGTAAAATTATGCATTATTATGTTTCTTTTGAAATAATAACTTGCCTTTATGTAATATTTGTATTTTGTTGACCTGTTAGTTTTTCTCTGTGGAGTTATGTTTTATATTTATTTAAAAATTATAATTAGCACCCTGTTATTTTTACGCCGAAGCACATAACACCGTGGTATTTGATAACACAATTTGTCTTGATTAAATGGATTTCAATGCACCATGGCTGATGGAACCTGCTTTGTAACTGGACATTGGGAAAGGAGCCAGTTAAGGGCAGTCCTATAGCCATGTTACCCATTGTGCTAATCGTATATTTCTAATGTCAATTTGTTTCAAATGTTCAGTTGTTCATATGCCAGAAGTTTCCTAGGAGTGTTTTTGGTTGGATTCACTAAACTATGTATCCCTATTTCATTGTAACTTTTATTGGGCATCATGACTGGATGAATTAGAATCGGTGATAATGATGTATAGCTAGTATAGTTTTTATTTTGTTGATTCTTATGCAGACAGCCTGCTCTTGCTCAATGTTTGTAGTGTCCCCTTTGCTGGGATAAGTAATTGGGAACTTAGAAGAAAAATCCCAGATTGTCAACTTTTTCTGTTTTCTTTTCCTTGTTTTACCACTTTGTATGTCATTCGTTCTCTAGCCACTACATTATGTACATTATAGTTTTGGTATGGCTGACATATACAGGTGTGGGCCACAACCAAATTCAAAGCTACTCATAAATTATGGTTTTGTCGACGAGGATAATCCTTATGACCGTATTGTAGTTGAGGTAAAATGAAGTTACTTTAATTATTTTACTATAGGTCTTAACGTTGATCTATCCTTATCAGAAATGTTACATCTTCATTTCTTTCGGACCTAATGTATATTTTGTATGCTCTGATTTGTAAACAAGGAATCAAGGATATATGTATATATATGTGTGTGTATCATGTCATTATGGGTTTCTTTTTTAAAAAGACAAGTCTGATAAAGATTTTCTCAAGTACTTAATTTTTTGTGTGATCACAATTGCTTCCTGATCCTGAAGTATTTGTGTACTGTTTAGCTGGTTTTTGAATATGTGGACTCACTTTTCACTTGTCATAGCTGATTTAGGAGTATTTTGATTGATAGGCTGCTCTCAACACAGATGATCCACAGTATCAGGAGAAGAGGATGGTTGCCCAACGTAATGGAAAACTGTCTCAGCAAACTTTTCAAGTATGGACTCAATCTTGTTCCCAGTTAATTTAAAACACACCTGGAGGCTGGAAGTTATGATGACCTTTGATGGCCCATAATTTAAAACCCATCACACTAGAATTATGACCTGAATTTAACTCGATTTGTGTTATGTGTCAAGTTATACAAGTACGTAATTACTAATCTCACCTAGATGTTGTGATGCCCAATTCAATTTAAGTCCTTTTTTTACAAGTACCTAATTACTTTTATCAGATATAAGTATATGACCTCGAATTTTGGGATAATTAACAAAGTTTTTTCATAACCTCATTCTTCAAAAATGCTAAGATTTTGATTATCTCTTTTAATCTTTAAAAAATGTTCATTTTAGGTTAATGTTTCAATTTGTAAATTGACTCATGAATACGACCATTCAAAAAATAATGTGAATGAAATCGGATCTTGACCCTATAAGACATGAGGCTTGAGCTCACTTAAAATCTAAAAAAACTACCTCTGATCATTTCAATTTCATTCCACATGGGGAGTTATTTGACCTGCAATAACCTTAGCCCTGCCTTAAAAACTACAGAAATGGCATGACTAATGTTCTGCCTGATTGCCACATTTACTGAATATAGGTCTGTTATTCCTCTTCTCATATGGCAGGTGCGTGTGGGAAAAGAAAAAGAAGCAGTGGCGGAAATGCTTCCGTATTTGCGACTTGGTTATGTTTCAGATCCTGCTGATATGCACTCCGTTATTACTTCACAAGGTCCTGTCTGTCCTGTAAGTTCACTATCTTGTTATGATGTGCTTATGCTGGTATCAGTGGCAGCTTCTAGTTTTTGAGACATTTGCATCATAATTTATTTCTACTTGTCTATTGGTGGTAGAATAGTTGTGATGTACAATTATTGATTTATGTGTTTAGTTTTGTTTAGGACAAAGAATATTACTCCCTTCGTCCCTATGAGAATGCACCCAAGTATTTTGGGTGAAATTTATTGGAAAGTGAATTTTGAGTTGGAGAATAAGAAAAAAACAAGTGGATGATAAAAATAAGTGGTAAGATGGAGAGAGATAATAAGTTTGTGGATGAGATTTAAAAATAGAAAGTGGGGCAATTGCCAAAAAGGGTAAGAGCGCAAAATGAGTGGGACAAACTAAAATAGAAAGAGATGCAAATTGTGAGGGACAGGGGGAGTATTTATGTTGAGACTCCCTTTCATATTTGCTTGTATTCATGAGTGTTTGTTGTTGCATAATCCGGGAAGAGCTTCTTGTTAATTTTTCAATCTTTTGTTCTGCTTTTTGAAATGCATCAAAATGTGTCTTAATTTGCTGTGCTCTATAAAAGTGCAATCGTAATTGGAGAATATATGTTGGTCTACTCTAAATGGGCTGAGATTATAAAGTTTAAGTATCATATCTAGATCTTATAATCCATTATTAAGGTGATGGGTGAACAAGGATTTTGATTAAAACATGGCAGAAGTCGATTTGTTTTTTGCATTGATATTTGCCTTGCGTGCTTTTGCCGTTTTACTTCCTCCATTGTTTAAGTGCACAATTTGGTTTGGGAAAGTAAAATAGGGATTGACGAGAGTGTGTAAGTGCATCAAAATTCCCAAGTGAAAGGGAGAGGATGGTCCCCTTGTGGGTAGGTGCAGTGTGAACATTGGTAAGCTAGTGAGTTGTGATTCGTCTATTATTCTTGAAGTGTTCATGAAAAATAGTGCACTAAATTAAAATTTCCCCATAAAAAAAGGGGCACTTTAAATTATAGAGAAAGTAAATAGCAGAAAAAGGTTTAAAGAATGAAAATATAATTATTTAATAGCCAATCATTGAATGTATTTATTTATCTTGCGAATTTTGGTGTTGAAGGTGAGTTCGTGCACCGAAAGAGCTGTTTTGGATCAGCTTTTGGATTATTTCAAGGAAAGACTTTCCTATTACCCTACTACATTAGTCGAGGACAATTATTTGGTACTTGCTATTCCTATCAAGCTTGTCTTTACTATATTCTTAATTGCTTTACCAGGATTCTTAGTATGACAAGGTTAAATCAATTTAGTTGGCAGATCAAGATCTGAGTCCCAGAAAACGAGTTGCTACTCAGCTTGTTAGGATGGAAAAGAAAATACTGCAAACATGCTTGCAAGCGACTGTGGACCTAATAGACCAGTTGCCTGATCACATTGTCTCTCCATGCCCCGCTCCATATGCCCCTTCTTTAAAGTGAAAGGTATCGGTTACAAATCATCGGTATTCAGAATTTGTATACATTCACTTATACTAATATTTGTGTTGTCTAATTGTTACTCTAAGGATCATGCGCCATCTAGAAGATTTCTTTGGTGGGTATGAGAGACAGAGTTTCCTTGTACATGGTGGTGTCGATCAATGGAAACAAATGTCAGGTTAGTGCATATATCTTCACAATATTACGAAGGTTAGATCATCATGCATTTGGCGCTCTTTGACAATCTTATTAAAAAAAAAAAAGAATTTTATGTATTTTTGCTTGACTGTAAATGAATTTGTTGAACAATATCTCTAATTTTTTGCAAATGTGGACATCCTCACCATTTCTCTTTTTGATGTTAAACACATCCTCTTTTTTCGAAATTGGTTGACATAATTGCTGGTTGTGGATTTGATTAATTCAAGTAGCACATGTAACTCTTTCTCCCCTTTCATTTGGGGGAGGAGAGAGAGAGGGTGGGAGATATTAGATACTCTCTGTGTCCCCCTGAGTTTGTTATTCCCTTTGTCTAATTTAATTTGCACCCAATTTGTATTCAGGGTTATCCCACAACCCTTTCCTATTTTGGTAATGATCTCCACAATTATCTTTTAATCACATCCAGAAATCCATGCTCTTATTATCTCATCTACTTATTTCTTCAGCCTACTTGTTATTTGTCTTGTATTCCCCAACTACAAATTAATAATTACACCTTTGTTAAGAGGTGCAAATTTAATAGGATGGAAGAAACACAATTTATACTTATCCGTTCCCTTCCTTTGCTACATTTCTTTTTATGGAAATGATCCCTATCACTTAATTCTTTGTTAACACCAACAAGGGTAAAGTTTCATACCGACCCCATCAAACCTCATCTTGGTGTGAGCCACAGCCACCTAATGATATTAGGGTAATAGAATGGAATATTACGACTCTTTTGTACCTTTATTTCCCTTGACAAAGTTTTCTATGAGAGCATTTTATATTTTCATAATATCTGTTTCCCGATTATGCTAACGTTATTAAAAAGTTTCAGAAAGCTGATTGCTCCTTACATTTCTACAATTCACACTATCATTTATTTCCTTGAACCATAAATTTGAAACGCGGGTCGCTGTAGGTGCAGGTGGATCGAAGATCAAGTATCGTAGGTATTACATAAAGATCGAGAGTAAATATGCATCCAAGTGAAGTGGATGTTGTGAAGTCTCAAGAAATCTCTTCCAAGTTAGGGTTTGCTTCATTTCTGTTTTTCAGCACATATCATGTAGCATACTGCTGATATTGAGGACATAATGATTTATGGGTATTTCTTTCCTTGTTTCCTGGTGTTCATAGATTTCACAGGGTCCCTTTAGAAAGAGGGTATTTTCAGTTTGTCAAATTAAAAATAAATGTATTTTTGACTTTTTTGTTGTTTAATTTGTCTTTAAAGTTGGTTGAAATTAAACTTTTTGTAGGTACAAAAAGAAAGTTGCGAATATTTAATATTCAAAATATGAGTTGGTTCAACATGGATTTAGTGCATTAATATTAAATTACGAATGGAAGATTAAGCATAGGTGTATACTAAAAATATTGTGGATTAAGTTCATTTTAGACTTAGACTCAAAATATAGACTAATCCATAACTTATTCTAGATGAAGTATGAAGCAACTTGTGAACAATGCTCTTCCAAGGGCTTAGTGAGCATGTGTTCGGTTGGCGCACAAATGGCACGGATACAATGTGCATGTGGCTCGACACAACACTCTAAGCGGGCTTCAAGCATGTTGTGGACACTAATTTTGGAAAATAGCTAGGCTTGGGTATGGCGTATGACACAAAATATCGTTGAGACGACTTGTTAGGCTTGTCACATGACTTTTGGAATGGCTCACTCCAACTACTCAATTTCCGACACATGATGTTGAATTGCACCTTGGCCCAAGCGCATTCAAAAATTTTCGACCTTTGCTCGATTACCCTACTTTTGGTTTTTTTTTCCTTGGCCAAATTCAACTAAACCATGTTCTTGGTCTCATCACAAATCACAATCTTGAAAAAAAACACCATCCGTTGTTTTTTCAATAGCCATATTTCACTCAACAATCTCTCACATAAATAAAAAAGGAAAAATATAACTACTAATAATAAATATGATATTATACTTTTAACTCATCACCAATTGCGACGATTATTGTAGTTTCATTTTAGTTGGTTGTGAAATTTTGTGAAAAAAAGTTTTCAATATTAGATATTTTTCTCTATTCAATTTATTACAATACAAAAAAAATTAACATGAAACTTATTTAAAAGAACCGTAATAAAATTTCAAGAGATCGATATACTAACAGTTTAGACTACAAAAGTTAAAGATATATAACAACAATTACGAGAGCTTTAAAATTAACAAGAAAATGCTAGATCATTATCGACATCATACTCAATATATTCCGTTTATAGAAATATAGGAAGAGACAACTAATAATCAAGCTTATTAAGCTTATAATTATTAATTAGTACAATCAGTTTAGCACAGCTATCACGTGCGAGTTGCCACGTGCACATTTCATTGATCAAGATTTCAGCATTCCGCGCTGCGCACTCCACTCCCAATTCACATTTCCAATCCCAATTTTTCATAAACAAGATACGATTTTACGTCGACGAGGACCAAAATCATCGTCATTAACTTCGAATCCTGCTTACTGGTAATGGGTACTCTTGTTTTGATGATGTAGCTTGTAATTCTCGACAATATTATTGGAATAATTTGTTCTAAAACATGTTGAATTTTGATTGTAAATTCTTAAGTTTTTTTTTTTTTTTTTTTTTTTTTTTTTTTTTTTTTCTGAATTTGATCCTGTTTTGGTTGTGGCTTTATGAGCATTAAGTAATTACTAAATTGGTACTGCATATGAACTCATAATTGGCGATTTCGATTTTGGATCAGTTGATATGGAGAATGGAAATCAAACATCTGATGCTGATGTAGGGATTTGGTATTCG
Organism: Amaranthus tricolor; assembly: GCF_026212465.1. NCBI lineage: Eukaryota > Viridiplantae > Streptophyta > Magnoliopsida > Caryophyllales > Amaranthaceae > Amaranthus > Amaranthus tricolor. The sequence continues at coordinate 27,974,039 of NC_080053.1, forward strand.
AGTTTGGCATATGATCAATGGGTCACACTTCCTGTTGCTGGTCGTCGACCCCCGGGTCGTTACAAGGTTATCATTGTTCTGTTGAATTTTGTTTATCAAGTTGTTTTTGGAATTTTTGGTTGCGTTGCGTTTTTAATTATTCTGGTTCTTAGGAAGATAGAGGGAGTTGTTAGGACTGCGATTGAGATTAGAAGAATTTAGATGCGAATTCTAAAATGCTGTTTGAATGGGAGGAAATGGAGGGAAATGAAGGAGATGGAAATGGTGGGATTTGTTTCCTTCGTTTGGATACCAAAAGGGAACGGAGAGAATTGGAGGGATTTACCTTTCACATTCTGTAAATAGATCCTTCCAACATTTAAAAGATTTGGAAGGAAAACACCAATTTCTCATTTTTTTAATTCCTACTATGTTATCCAATCATAGTGTAAGAAATGTTGGGTTTCGGGTGCATTTTTGAAGGATGCTAGCGTTCTTCTCCTAATATGTCTATGTTGTTGAAATACTACTAGTCTTGTACCTTTCCACGGTTTTTATTTTGTGTAAATTTGTGCTACAAAAGCATGCCATGAAAATCAACAGATTTGTATTGTACTATTGTTCATAGCATTTGCGCCCCCTGATTTTTTTCGACACCATTATACCATCGTATATGTACACATGGTGGTATGACACACTGCACCGATGCCTACCTGCTTTTCTTGTTAGAAGTGGAGTTCCATTTTTGTTTTTTGTTTTTGTGCAGCCGAAACAGCAGTATCAGTCTCAATATGCTGATGCATTTTATCTCTGACTCAGCCATACAGCTATACAAGTTATAAGGGCCTTATCTGTGTATTATTTATAATATTATCTGGTAGAGGACAGGAGGGGGGGGGGGGGGGGGGGGACAAACTCAAGAAAAGTTTATCCAGAACACATATTTAGCATGTTACCTTCTGGGTTTGTTATATTTCACTTATTTTTGAAGTTTGCTTATAACAAAGTTTTGTATTTCATTGCACTTAGTGGTCTTTTTTGTTGGTCTTCTGCTATACAATCATTTTATGTTCTTTTGTAGTGATTAGTGATCATTGAGTGTTGCCTTCATCGGACTGGAATCAGGGTATAACCTCTTTATTTGGTATTTTAGCATGCTGCAGCTGTTGTTGGGCAGAGGCTTTACATTTCTGGTGGCAGTCGTAATGGTCGCCATTTAGCAGATGTGCAGGTTTTCAGCTACTTAATATTCTCAAAAATATTTTGCTTGAGTTAATTTTTCGAATTTCCATCTGGGATAAGGCTGATGATATTATGCCAGTTTTTTATGTAAAGATGTTTTTGACATGTAGTATCTATATATCTAGGTTTTAGATTTTACTAGCTCCACATGGTCGTCACTGAGGCTTTCTGCTATCCCTGACGCAGTGCAATCTGAAAGTGATAGATTGGTACAAGGCTTCCCAGCCACCTCAGGACACCACATGGTAATTGATTCTTCATTAGTTATCTCAGGGTAAATAGTCATTATTTCTGATGGATGTACATTGATATTATTGGTCATATTTGCAGATTGTTTGGGAACAAAAGCTGCTTTGTCTTGATGGACATTCAAAGTACTCTAGTTTTGTAACAGGTTCTTTCCATTATGCTTCTTTCAATCATTTGATGCATTGCTTCTTTTCTAGAAATTTTATTTAATTTTTTTTGTATCCATTTTGTAGTACGGTTTTTGGATCTAGAGACACTTGAATGTGGAGTTATGGACACTGTTGGAGATCTTCCGGTAACTATACGTGAATAAAGCTGAAACACATTTTTTTGACGATTCTTTTATGTTGCCTTCTTGTGCATGATGTCAGAGTTTGTAAAGTTATCATTTGATTTATATTTTTGCTAAGGTTGCTCGTACAGGAGAGTCTGTGACACTAGTTGGATCAAAGTTGATAATGTTTGGCGGTGAAGATGCCCGCCGGAAACTTCTGAATGATATACATATTCTTGATCTTGACACAATGACTTGGAGTAAAGTTGAAGCTACGTGAGTATCTTTTTTTCTTTTGTTGGTTTTCTTCCAGTGTATCATAATTGATCTCTGCATCAATTTATTGTTATTTTGATAGGCAGAACTCGCCTTCTCCAAGATATGATCATGCAACTGCTGTGCATGCTGAACGCTACCTCCTAGTTTTTGGCGGGTGTTCTCATTCTACTTGTTTCAATGATTTATATGTTCTAGACTTGAATACAGTAAGTATATACTTTTAACAAATATATATATATATATATATATATATATATATATATATATATATATATATATATATATATATATATATATATATATATATGTATGTATATATATATATATATATATGTATATATATGTATATATTTATCTTTTTGAATGAATATAATTTTCTTTGCTTGATTTTGTAAGGCCACGATTACTTCATTTTTTTTTACTGAAAAAGAAATAGTTTTATTGATTAAACTGTTTTTTACTCAAGCAAATTGATTTTTACTATATATACAACTGAGGTTTACCCATTACAGTAAAATTTATTTTTGTTGATTCCCTATAATTTTGCTTTTACTGTTGCTGATTATAATTAACATGTGTTGTTGGGACTTGGGAATAAGGCTTTGACATTCTTGTTACGTTTGACACTTTAATTTTACTGATCTTACCTATTTTTGCTAAATGAAATCAAAATTTATACCGAGTGTTATCTAAGAGAATGGTGCATAGTTCGTAAGGCATAACCATATACGCTGAATGAGTAGTCATAGTACCTTGTGACTGTAGAGTGTAGACTAACATCATCAACAAAGACACCATGCTGACTTCTATGAATATCTGATCAGAGTTGGAGGGCTAGAGGTTAGTGGTATTGTCATCAACAAATACACCATGTTGACTGTTATTAATATTTCATTAGATCTGGAGAGAGGGCTAATTATTTGTGGTGCTCTTGTGGATGCTGATTCAGCTAGTTTTAAAAATGCTAGAAGTAATCGCAGTTAATGTTTGGAAGATTATATCAGTATTGTGCTAGTTCTAATGAAGCTATGGCAGTGCTCTTCTGTCCATTTCTTCCTGTTCTGTTTATGCAGAAATCTATTAATGACACAAAGTGGAAGTTTGGAATTCGAAGGTTTTAAAGTCATGGTCTCAAACAACTTTTGGGGAAAAAAGAGATTGATTTCTTGGATTATGTTGAGTACTCTGTCTTTAGATTTTTTCCTGTTTACAAAATTTGTTGTTCCTTTGAATTTTTCCCTTCACTATAGTTGTCAAATTTTATGTCTCCCTTTTTCCACTAAGATGAGGACTACAAACAGGCAAATTCAATGGAGACGTTATTACAACATCTTTGAGGGAATTGGAAAAAAATTGAAAGGAGGGAAGGAGTAACCCTTAAATAGGCTAGTTGCACTTAGCCTATATTTTTATACTTAAATATTTATTACTTGATGATAAGTAAATCAAGTGGATTTCTTTGGAATCGTATTCTGGAGACATATGGAGAGGGATTCTAGGCAAATGATATATTTTACAATTGTCTTCCACTCATTCAAAGTCTATGTGATCTGCTCACAGTTGCTGGCACTCGATAACATTTTGTGTGGATTGTCACTCTCTGTAGTCTTTACCAACCCTAAATAAGTTACTTCTACTGCTGGTTTTGACTTCGCTAATGCGGATAGCAATGTAGAAAAATTATGATCCATACTACTTAGGTCTTTCAATAGCATTACGGTGAGTCATCTGCATCATCAAAATGGGAGACAAGACCTCCTCCTCCACTTCAGCCCCTTAATTGCTCTTACTTGGAAATAGTAAGAACAGATTGTTTTTGGTGTCTCTGATGAGAATATTGCCTTTCATTACTCTTGATCTATTAATTTGTCATTAATTCTTTTGGGGTACAGGTTGCATGTACACCGTATTCACATCGAGAATTAAATGTATTGAAAGTACTTTTAACTTCTGTCTGAGAGACTATTAGCTTTACCTAATACCTGATAAATATATTTATTTTGGTCCTTGTGTGTAGATGGAGTGGTCTCAGCCTGAGACACGAGGTGATTATGTATCTCCTCGAGCTGGACATGCTGGTATTACAGTTAATGGAAACTGGTACATAGTTGGTGGTGGCGACAACAAAAGTGGTAATTACATTTTCAGTCTGTGAAAATAGATTTATTAAAGTATCTTTACTTTGTCTGATGATGAGTTGATATGAGCTGTTGAAATTTTGTAATACAGGATCCCTTGATACACTAGTGCTCGACATGAACAAGCTTGTTTGGTCTGTGGTGGCTACGGTAAATCTAAGGGATCCACTTGCTAGTGAGGTCTGCTTTCTTTGCCATTTTTTTTCATTGACATGCAGTATTGTATTTTATGCCTGGAACGTAGGAGTAGCCATACTGTGACCACTATATGTGGAGATTGACGGGGAATACTCCTACTAAAGAACTTATGCTAAACCTTCATCTCATTAAGTGGGGTCAGCTACATGCCGAGAGATGTGATGAAGGTGGTTGTCATGAACCTATTGATATTTGATAACCTCCTCACTAAATCTGAAATTGTTGTTGGATAACCTTGTTAGATTTGAAATGACCCTTTCGAATGGGATGTAGAACCGCAGGTCTTACTTTTGTCAAAGAATTGAAGGAGAAGATAACTAACATCTTTGGCTTTTATGGATATAACATAAATAGCTTGGTTTACAGCTATTAACGGAAGTTTTACAATGTTCAAATTTTGAGGGAAAATATGATTTTTGGTTTATTGTCCATCTCTTACGAAGATATTGTGTGCTAAAACTCTGTTTATAATTGCAAGGTAAATCTAATTCCCAATTGCTAGGATCTTATATTTTTGTATGATTTAGTAGGGTTCTTGCTCTACTAGGAAAGAATGACACACCTCATACTAGAACATCTCTGATCCCTTAAAAGAACGGATTCTGTTGAACTTCATAATGAAATTGTAAACATTATTTGAAGTTGAAACCTCATTGTTGCTGGTAATTTAAAAGACTCTTATTATATCCAATTAACAGGTCATGTCTGACATTTGTAGTGAAATAAAGAGATTATTGCTAGAATTTGCATATCTTGTAAAAAAAGGTATAATTTACATATGGATTTCTCAGAAGCTCTTTTGACTTTAATGATATCCTTCATTTAGTTTCAGAAGGCTACTACCCTGATTTATGTGGATGGTATCAAACTAGCTTAAGGAGACACCAATTGAGAAGATAATTTTTTTAAAAAAAACTTGGTTTGATTTATTGCATGAATTGTGTTTGAACAATATTTACGATTTATTCCTGAACAGGGAATCAGCATCTGCTTAGCTAATATTCACGAGGAACAATTTTTGGTTGCTTTTGGAGGATACAATGGCAATTATAACAATGAGGTGAGAGCAAACCATGCTGTGCATCAGATCTGATCCTGTTGGAGCAATTTTTGGAACAATAAGGATATAATGGAACAATGTTCTGAATTTATCATAAATAAGAATATGTATTTTCTCTCTATGATTACACAAAGGTTTCATATAAAATAAACCATGCTGTACATCTGATCTGGTTAGTGTCCGTGCCTTCTTTCTATGTCTCTAACGAAATGACCTTGTAATCTGGCATCAAGCAGCCTTAAAGGGCTGTAATGTAAGAAAAAAATTAGATTAGCACTATTAAGCATAAGGTTTTGTACTTTGTATATGAGGTTTATGAAATCAATCTGTAGGTAAATCCCATCATTTTTAACAGCGATGAGGAATTTCAGACCACATGACTATGCTAAGTCATTGGCTTGTTGCCTTGTTATGAGACCAAAACTGAGGATTCTGCACGTTTTAAGATATACAATTATTGCCTAAAATGTTCTGTTTAATATCAGGTACTTGTTATGAGACCCAAACTGAAGGATTCTGCACGTCCTAAGATATACATGTCACCTGCTGCAGCAGCTGCTGCAGCATCTGTCACTGCAGCTTATTCCTATAAATCTGAAAAGCCTCCGGAATTACCTAAGCCAGAATCTGTTTACCCAAAACAGGATGGTTCCCCTGTTTTGGCTAACATGAAAGATGCCAAAAGACTGTTAGAATTGTCGCTTATTGAAGTCAGAGAAGAAAATTCTATGCTGAAAGGAAAGATTGACGAAATTAACAGTAACCATGAAGAACTATCCAAGGTACTGGCTTCAGATTATAGTTTCTTTTACTGCATTCTTGCTGTAACTTGTACAGGTATGAAAAACGACTTGTTTTCTCTAGGAACTTACTTCTGTCCAAGGGCAATTGATATCAGAGAGATCAAGATGCTTTAAGTTAGAGGTTTGAGCTACAACTAGTCATTATTCAACTTACATCTTCATGAACACATACGGACATATGGTTTATCTTATTGAATTTCTGTTCCTGTAAATTTTTGACAGGCTCAGATAGCAGAGCTAGAACGCTTGTTAGAATCACGCCCTTCCATAGAGGCTGAATTACAGTCACTCAGGAAGGAGAAATCCACCTTTGAGCAGATTTTAGAGCATGATCCGGCAGTCCAGAGGCAAGGTTCCAGGGGTGTTTGGCAATGGCTTTCTGGAGGTGAAGGCAGTCCTTGAGAGTTCAAGGTCTCCGATTGACGTTTCCGCTGAAAATTGTGGTCAAGTTGTTGCAGCTATGCTAGCTTTTTGTTCGGATGTTGCCAAGCTGATGACATTAGTAAGACAACGATTATATTGCGATAGCTGCAAATTCGGTATTTGATACTTAAGCTTATTATAGTTAAAATGTGGATCATATACCTGAAAAAGTCGTGAATATTAGTGTAACAATGTTTTCCATGAGGCTTATTCAATTGGATTATTTGAATGTCATTTTTTTTTCTTACAGCCTCTATATTAGTAGCTGCAAATTCGGTATTTGTAACCGTCCGTTTCTCCTGTCTCGTATCATTGTTCTTCCTTTATATGGAATAGTGTATAGCCGAAACAATTTATGCGTTGATTTATCGAATTTTGTAAGGATTTGTTTTGAACTTTCTCCAGACTTACTGTTCTGCAACCTTGTTCTACATGCATTTATGCTCCTTCCTACATCAACGTTTGAAGGTAGAAGATTACTATCGGAGTCTCAAACTGAGTTTTGAGCCAGAGTTAGAGGTGGCCATGGACGAGTTATGGTTCAAATAACATGAACTTAGCACTAGACGACCCAATAAACAAATCGAGTTCGTTTAATTTAGGAACAAGGTCATGCCCGAGCAAGGGCAATTACAAGTGAGTTCATGTAACATCCGTCATTTTTTTAAAAATAATAATAATAATAAATAAATAAATAAATTTCAGAAATTTTAAAAATTAAAAAAAAATATAACTCCCCATTAACAAATAATTTCCCACTTTTCCCTCTAAATCTTATAACTAACCTCACTTACCTATTATAAATTAAACCAATTACCCTTAATTTCATTCACATTATTACTCACACTTCCTTCTTCTCCTACAAACTCTACCTCTATCTCCCATTTGCTTAAAAATTCAAGTCAAGAAAACGCAAGATTTCGATATTAAAGACAGCGAATTCGTAGGCAAAGATTATTAGGAGCGTACGTTGTCTAGGATCGCGTGACAAGGTAATTCTCAATGTCCATCTAATTAGGACTATCCCGTTAGTATTATATGCTAAGTGATAATTAATGTATTTAAATGGGTGCATGATTTGATATGACATTATTCTGTATGATATTATGTTTTATATATTCTCAATTATATTTACTATTTTTTTGTCAAACTTGAATTTATAATTATTATTTCGATAAAATTTATATTATTATTTTGATAACGAAATTAGATACGGTTTAATTTGGAAGAGAAATATTTATGATAGTAATTCCTATTGCCACCAATTAATGTTAGAATGGTGATTTGGAAAATGAGATTTCAGTTGGATATTCCTGAGATATATATTTATTGGGAAAAATTTATGATCATAAAATAAAATGTATAATGTATGTTTGATTGTATGTTTGTGTGCTCGCAACTAATTATTAAAAATCTATTAAATCACGTAAAGTGTAACACGAGGGAAATAAAGCTCTTATATTTGTTGTGATCCAAGTATAAGGGTGATGAATAAGTTGTCCTGTTTGGTTAGTATAGCTGCCGACAGGTATTATTATTTCTGATACTTGATACGATGTTTGGTCTTCCTTCTATTTGTTGTGATCCAAGTAGAAGGGGTGTGCACACTAGGGTTCCCTGAGACTACTCTGCTGGCCTTGAATTATTTGGGGTGACGACCTCTTGATGAAGTAGGTATAAGGGTAAAGCCTCAGCCTACTGGCGTTCTCGTTCCCTCAAATTAAAAAATTTGATTATGTGTTTGTCATTATTAAATATCAAATTAATAAATTGGTTTATGTGATATTATATATATTGTTTTCTCAAATTGTTTTTCTTTTAAACTCAGCTATTAATTATTTTCTAAAATTATTTCCAATTTGATTATATTTTATTTTCTTAAATCATTTTCAAACTTAATCGTTTTACGGGATGGGGTGGAATTACTCAATTTCCTGATTTTGGGAGTTTTTTCCTTGTTTTTCTTGCATTCTTATGTTGCAGGTTATTGATTGCGTGGGAATCGTGGGGTGAGGATCACCTAGAAACATAGTTTTTGTTAGAGTCGTATTTCAGTTTAAATTTTACCTTAAGTTGTTTAAATTTTATATGGACATAGATTGCGTTTCAGTTTTCTCTTATGTTGTAAGACCCTTTGTTGGATTTAAAGTTATTAAGTTATTTCTTAGTCGTTAAGCCTTACATTTATTTTATTAGAAATAGATGTGGCGGTAACACTCCTATGAGTAGGTTTTGGCTCATGCTTTTCATTAAAGGTGTTTTCAAAAGTCTGACCTATTCCGAGGGCGTTACTGTTCAATCATAATTATACATCGATTTGCTGATTATACATTTATGTTCTGAATTACATGATACTTGATAAATACTGCGCATGCACGTTTTTCTAATTAAATAATACATATAAATGTAATTAAAATATTCTAAAATATCGTGTAAATTTTTTTTGATGTTTTTTATCCTTGCAACTCACCATTTAGCCACACACTCTAAAAAAAAGATTATACATAAAAATGGACTAATTAATGAAAATAAATTAGACCATAATAACTTCTTTTCTAATTGGTCATTAAGCTTTTTAGCTTATGTGTCCATGTACAAATTTATATTCTCTTACTCGAATTTTATACCATGAAAGTATAAAAATATAAAATATAAAAAATATATATATATTAAATTGTAAAATATAAAAAATAGTAATAAGGTTGGCATCTAATGAAACTATATTATAGGTATGTGGAAGAGCTTTAAACACAAATTATAAATATCCATAATAAGATATCACAGCTAATTAATATAACACTAATTTTTAAATGAGACGGTCTTACGGTGAAACAATTTCTATTGGGCTGGCTTAATATATATTTTCAGTCTTAAAGTGATCAGTTATAACGTTAAAGTAATTACTTATAATTTTAAAATATCACTTTTTATAGTCTTAGAGTGATTATTCATAACTTTAAAACGATCCCTTAAGAACTTAAAATAATCAATTAAAGAAATTGGCTAATTATATAGGGCTGTCTCAAAGTGAGACAGTCTCATACAAGACGAGCTGTTAATATAAAGATCAAAAGGAAAAATAACTAAAATTCTAAATTGTAGACAAATATAAAAATTTAAAAATATTTAAAATTTTATTTTGTAAGTTTCCAAAATATATTAAATTGTATTTATATATACAAAGACAAAGAATAAGACAATATTTAAGTATTAGTTTTACATAGTCCCAAAGTAACATTTTGTGAAACCATAGTTGCCACTCTTTTATGAAAAAATTATTTTAAAAAATATAATATCAAAATCATATATTAAAAACACCCTAAAAGATTCAAAATTTTCAATATTACCAACAAATTCTTGAACTTCAGAAAAAAAATCTCATGAGTAGTCAATTTTAGTCCTTTAAGGTAATAATAATACTGATTTTTTATTGATATTGATTTACAGTAAGAAGTCTTTAATTGAATGAGTCCAACTTATTTAAAAAATAACGGCTTCCTATACAAGTAGTAATCCAATTTTCATTGCTTTTCAAAATTTTTTTTTACTAATAAGTTTTTTATATGGACTCGTCTCACAGTGAGATGTCTCATACAAGATAGGATAAAGATAAACAAACAAAAACTTAATAAAATTATACTAAAAAGTAAAAACCAAACAAAAACAAATAAAATAAAATCAAAAACAAACAAAAGATGAAGAAATTTTTTTTCAAAAAAAGAAAATTGAAATATTAAAATTCCAAGATTGAGAAAGTGATAATAAAGGATAATAGCCAAGTGTCATATACATACCCTCATAACCATATTTCAAAATGCCCCACATTTCCTCATCTCTTCTATCCTCTATCCTTCCAATTACTTCCACTTGATCATATTTTTATTCCTTTATTTTCTTCTTCTTTTCTCAATAAACCCATAAACAAACATAATTCCTCTTTTTTTTCATATTTATTTTCCATAAATTTATATACTTTTTAAAACCCTTTTTAAATTTCCATGGCAATATTAGAATTTTCTACTTTTTATAAAAATCAACTTAATCATAAACCATGCCAAATTCCTTCATATTTATCTTCAAGTTTTTCTCATAGTAGGAAATTGAATCTTAAGTTACTTCCTAATGTTTCTAGGGCTAAAATTACTTCTGGGATTTGCTGTTCTATTGCTCCCAAGTAAGAATTTTTTTAAAAAATTGTTTTGGGAAATTAAATTTTTTATATTTAATATGATTGGTTAATGTTTTATTTTTTGTTTTTTTTAGTGAAATTCAAAATCCTGTTGTTACTCCAACTGACAGTACCAAAAGTAAGCCTGAATGCTATGGAGTTTTTTGCTGGACTTATGATTTAAAAGCAGTAAGTTTCTTGTTTATTTTTAGTATTTTCACTTTTTACAACTATTTAAGTTTGCAAATTGCAACTAAATTAAAGATATTGGAGAGTTTGGTAAAATAACTCACTATAATATAATCTAACTTTTAAGTGTCACCATTTTAAAATTATAATGATATATGCAGTGGATAAGTGATATTTATTAAACCCTATAGCAGTATAATAAAAAATTATATTAAAATTTTTCAGGATCCAGTGATATTTGTTCTAAATGTCGTTGTAGACTATAATAACAAATGTCGCTAAAAGCCAAATAATTTTATAGTGAAACTTAAAATAAAAACTAATAATTATTACACCAAGTGACATTTTTCTAGTATCAGTAGATCCTATGTCGAATTAGTAAATTATCTGATTAAAAGAACTTAGTTATTATTGAACAAGCTATTTAAAATCAGCCGAATATAATCAGATATTTAAATCAATTATTAGCTATCAGTTGTTTGCGGATGTTTGCTAAAACACCCCAATTATGAATTGACGTATCGGTTAAAGTTTCCTTTCTATCCTTACGAAAAAAGTTAGATTTTCACCGTATACAAAAACAATTAATTTATTAGCTATTGTTCAAATTAATGTTTTGTAGGTTACTTGGTTGTAGTATTCCCTTTGTTTTTTTTATTGATGTTCACTCTTATTTTAATGCTTTATAGAAGTATCCCTCTTCTTAAAAAGGTACAATAAAACAATAGAAAAAACAAAGCGTTGGAATCCTTATATTTTATTAATTTTACTGTATAATAGTATAATAGTAAGAAAGAAGTTTGATTGTGAGCATGTCATTTGTTTTTTTTCATTGGTTAGTATTAATGGAATTTGACTAATTTGTTTTTTTTACCCTTACCATATTTATAAATTTATATTTTCGAAAAAACTTATACATTAATGGATGCAATAAATCACAATTATTCAAATTACACAGTTGTATATAAATGCACTGTTTAAAAAATTATAATGGAAAATATATAATGTACTGTGTAGAACATTATATACTGTCTGATAAAATTCTGGAATTACACTGCGTAGAAAATTATACTACAGAATAAATTACATTTATTCCAGTGTAATTGGAATTACACAATTTAGAAAATTATACTGCAAAATTACACTGTGTATAAAATTATACAGCAATTTAGGAAATTACTTGAAGTATATAATAGCTCTTTTTTTCATCAATTGTTATTTAAAACTAAAATGACATAAAATTCAATTAATTGATCATTAAAATCAGTCATTTATATTGTTAGACTACCATAATTATAATTTTGAGTTTTAGGAAAAATGTGAAGTATGGTTTGCTGTCTAAAATTTCATTAAAATATTAACGTATTTAAAAATCCGTGCATTGCACAGGTTTCTATCCTAGTGTATAAACTAAAACAAGAAAGATTGTCTTGTAAAGAAAAATAATGACTTTTTTTATTTGGATAAAATTAGAGAGATAGAGAAGGAAAACACTCAACCAACAAGCTAATCCATGATTTTCTAAGAAAATAATATAATTTGTTTAACTCTATTTTTAGTTGATGATCATGAGATGCGGCTAAGTTTTATTGAGCTGGTTGTTACTAACCTACCGGTCACCTTCCTTTTTCCGAACGGAGTTATTGGGATGTGACTCGGGCGAATCCAAGGCTTGTCAATGTTGTCAACTGGCAATTTATGTATAAAACCATATACATATGCTAATATATATGTTGGTTAAGTTGGTAGGAGCTCTTCTATGTATCAATATTGGCCCGGGTTCAAATCTCATTAAGCACATTTTTCAAAAAAAATATTATCGCCATTATTTAATTTTGCTCTAGATCCGCCCCTGATGTGACTAAGTTTTGAGGATTAAAGCTCTGAAATTGTTATTGCATTCAATCCTATTAATGCTAATACTTATAAAACCAAAAAAATCAATCTTAATAATCATTGATAAATATTTTTCTCTTTTACTCAATCCTATTTCCTATATATATATATATATATATATATATATATATATATATATATATATATATAATCATGTACCCCTATAAATTTATGATGAATGAGCGCCCCGGTGCTTGATCAAGCACATCAATTTGCCTCACGAATAGACCATTTGTTTGAACGAGCACCCTAGTCCCTACTCCCTAGTATTTCCCTAGCTAGCTTTTTGCCTTATGAAGCTTCTATCTTTGTTCTGCGCATTTTGCTCGATTGAGCGCTCAAGCTGTCGTTCAAGCGTTTCACTACTCGGTATCCTTAGGGAACTTTCCTGACATACTCTAAATGTTCGAGTAAATGTTCCAACACTTGTGCCATTTATGTATAATATGCCCATTGAAAATACTGGAATGTTACCCATGAATAAATACAGGATACAAGATTATTTATCCTCTTTCTACTTTCATGCATAAGGGTATACCATCTTTAAGTTTATGTATAGCTGCCCTTATGCTTCTGTACATTTTACAACTATATATCTTGATATCTGATGAAATTGTTCAACTAATTGTAGGAGGAGAAGACCAAATCATGGAAAAAGATGACAACCGTTGCTGTTTCAGGTGCAGCTGGGATGATATCAAACCATCTGTTGTTCAAAGTGAGTATTCCTGCTTCACCCGAATGCTTTAGATTCTTAAATGTTACAACGGAAGATTTCGTGATTTACGCATTGTTCGCTCTACCCATTGAGTTTGCTACATATCTCCCAGAAAACTCTTATATAGGAAACTGAAATGTAGCAAACTCAATGGCATAGATGGAGTAATGGCTCCATTATAGATTATGATCTCCAATTGTTAGCAACTGATATTGAAGATCAACAATGGGATCTAAGATTGTCATTTTTCTTTGGGTGGGGACGGTGGCATAGTACAAAATGTCGGATGTCATCGCAGCTTGGGTAACGGTCGCAAAACCACTTTTAGGTTAATATTGTTAGAGTATATAACATATTCCAAGGCCTCAACCATCAGCTTAAGCTTTTGGTTGAATTGGTTTCTTGGCAAATACAGTTGGTTTTGCGTACTCATTGCAAACCTTAAAAAATTTACAATGCAGTCGCGATTTGGTGACTAGTGAGGCAACCAATATTTTGCACTATAGGTTGGGGCGGGAGAGGGGGAGTGTAAGATTGTTTTTGTTGTATCCTTGCAAGTAGAACTGTAAGTTATATAGGCTTTGTTCTTTATTTCCTTCTTCAAAAGATGCTAAATATCAACATATCTAGAAGTTTCCAACTTATTTCGCCGACAAAATTTCGATCTGAGATCAAGATATCATTAGTCTATGTTATCTTTGTTCACAGTTTTAAAGATTGTGATTGCATTTTGAGAATTTCGAATGTTATTTGGCAGATTGCTTCAGGTGAAGTTTTTGGGCCCGATCAACCAATTTGTCTGAAACTACTTGGCTCCGAAAGGTCATTTCAAGCTCTAGAAGGTATGAGCTTTCTCTCATGGTTGGTCGAATCGATATATGACTTATTTGCTGCAGGATTCGTCGATATAACTTTTTCGAATTTCGATGATGTTGAATTTTCTTTTGATCTGCAATGACTTCAGGAGTAGCTATGGAACTTGAGGACTCATTATATCCACTGTTGAGAGAAGTTAGCATCGGCATTGATCCTTACGAAGTATTTGAAGATGCTGAATGGGTCCTTCTAATCGGGGCTAAGCCTCGTGGGCCTGGTATGGAACGAGCTGCCTTATTGGACATAAATGGAAGGATATATGCTGAACAAGTATGGGATTTTTCTACTTCTAATTTATATTCCGATCCCAATTTTTTGGGATTAAGGCTTTGATATTGTTTTTGTTTGTCTTATATAAACATATTGTCATCGACTAACTTTGTTTCTTAGTATATGCTATTGATTGTCCTAAGTTACACAAAAGGATAGCTTTAAATATTGATGCTACAATTATCTCTATTGATTTGTCCGGTGTAACATATTATGCTTGTTAATTTGTTTTTGAATTCGTGATTTGCTCAAAATGACTCAAAAATAGCCTAAACCCAACCATAATTCTCCTTTTCCTGTTCGTGTTTCGCAAGGAGATTAGTGAATCATGTCATAGGAACCAACTGACCTAAATGTGAGAAGGGATTTGTGTAAAGGACAAAAAAGGTTCACTTAAGGGACCAAAAGGAGAATGGGCATCCTATCGTTAGCTTTATGAGTGAACAAACCTTAGAAAATTCCCTGGTACATTTTTTGACGTTTTTCCCTATGAGATACCTAGGATGCAATCTCAACGAGAGATTGACTCCACTGTAGACCTTGTACCCGTAGTTGATGGCCCTAAAAACGATATTTGTCTCGACATATTCCAATTTCATATATATATGTTTATATTACAGGGAAAAGCACTGAATGCCGTGGCCTCACGCAACGTCAAAGTCATTGTGGTCGGAAATCCTTGCAACACCAAGTGAGATTTACATATTTGTATCTAAATTTCCTCTTAGTAGTGTCTTTCCATTGCATCTGATATTTTACTTTCCTATGTAGTGCGCTGATCTGCTTGAAAAATGCACCGGATATACCCGCCAAGAATTTCCACGCATTGACTAGATTAGATGAGAACCGAGCTAAGTGTCAGGTGAATACGAACCGCAACCTCTTATGTTTTTCATATGCTCCCATATGTGTACATTCCGAGGGCTGATCGAGCTGTTGCACTATTTGTTGCAGCTGGCTCTAAAAGCAGGTGTGTTCTATGACAAGGTATCTAATATGACCATTTGGGGAAACCACTCAACCACTCAGGTATTTAAAGGCATAGGAAATGATTTAAGTTCTTTGAATAATTTACAAAATTAGAGCCTTAAAGTTTAAGGCTTTTGTGAATTACAGCCTCAATATTTATTTTTTGCAAATTACAGCCACTAAAGTATCAAATTCTACAGCGTTCAGGCCAAATCACAGAATTCCGACCATTTTAGTAGTTGGAATTTTAGGTTAAAAGGGTCGAAATTTTAGGTTAAATGGTCGGAATTTTGTTGATTAGGTTTGAATGTTGTAGACTTTGACTATACTTTGGTGGCTGTAATTCGCAAAAAAAATAAACATTGAGGCTATAATTCGCAAAAGTTCAAAACTTTAAGGCTGTAATTTGAAAATTATTTAAATTCTTTAAATGCAAGATTTATGATCATTATTTTTAAGAACAATGATTGGAACATTTCCACAGGTTCCAGATTTCCTAAATGCTAAAATTGATGGGAAACCTGTCAAAGAGGTCATTAAGGACCAAAGGTGGTTAGAAGAGGAATTCACCGAGAAGATTCAAAAGGTGGGCGAGTAAAAAAATATGATACTTCTTCCGTCCCAATATTATGTTTCATTTTTATTTTCTATGTTTGGGTTCCTTGTATTAAGCATAAAATATTAATAAAAAAACAAAATAATTAAGAAAATTGATTCACGTGGGGTCCTCATATTGATAAAATATTAATAACGTACGAGATATTGGTAAAGACAGTGGAATCATGTAGGGTCATTGTACAGATAAAATATTGATAAAAATACATAATTTTAAGACGGGGGAGTACTTTATTCGATATTTGCTAATAACATCATATCATAACCTTAATGGTATTAAGTAACTCCCACCTAAGTGGAATGTGGGGATAGATATACGCAACTTTATTCTTGTTACTCATAACAAAGAGGTCGCTTTCCGATTGGTAGTTTTAGCGAACATCTTCTGCAACTTCACATACAAATAAACTCACATGATTTAACGAGTCAATCTAGTATTGTCCATTATAATTTGCAATCTTAACCTTGCTAATGTTAAGTGTTTTTGTAAAGTTTTGTGTTGATTAATGTTTAATTTTCTTCTTAATAGAGAGGAGGAACACTAATTCAGAAATGGGGTAGATCTTCTGCAGCATCAACTGCTGTATCAATTGCTGATGCCATAAAATCTCTTATCACCCCAACTCCACCGGGCGACTGGTTTTCTTCTGCGGTAAGCATATGAGTTGTGATATATTATCGATTTAACTGCACGAGTTAGTTCCAAACGGGCAGTGAAAACCCGTTTTTGAACATATTAGATCCAAAGATCGTCTTTATACATTCATTTGCCTTCTTTTAGGCGTACTAGTTTTAGCAAGTATGTCGATAGATTTCGAATTTTTGGCTTTTTTCACCGATCATCTATTTCTTCGATAAGTTATTGCATATTTTTACTCGTATATGTCGGGTTGTTCAGGTGTATACAAATGGCAATCCATATGGTATCGCTGAGGATATTGTTTTCAGTATGCCGTGCAGATCAAAGGTTATTACTTCGATTACAGTTATCGTTAAGTTGTTTTTAGAACTATGTTTTTCTTTTCCGTCATTTCCTTTTAAGCAAAACGTAAGCTCTTTAGGGTGATGGTGATTACGAGCTTGTCGAGGAAGTGATCTTCGATGATTATCTTCGCAAGCGAATCAAAAAGGTACGCTTCTTATCATCTTGAGGTTTTCGTTGAACTCAAAATCTTACTGCATGCCATCACCTCAAATATCTTCCTTGTTGGCAGACCGAAGAGGAGTTATTAGCAGAAAAACGATGCACGGCACACCTTATCGGAGAGGTGCGTTTTTGTAACATCGTATCGATTGTGTTGTTTTATAGTCAATAATCAATGTAACATATTTCGCCAGCTAATTCAGATTTTGAATTCGCGATCGACTCAATGATTTCGACCATAATTCGTTTTTTCTAGATTCGCAATATGCAAGAACATTAGTGAATTGTATTTAGAGGGTTCAACGGGGTGGGTCGACCCAACGGGTCAAGGGTCGGGTCAAATTTTAACGGATAATTAGCGGGTCGGGTCAATAACGGGCCTTAGTGTAAAGGGTCGGGCTGGGCCGAATCGGATAATTATAGAATTGATTGCGAAAAAAGTTTTACCACTTTTTTTTTTATATTTTTATATGATATTATTCTATACATAAGTGGGTCGACCCTACGGGCTATAAAGTAGAATAAAAAAACTATTTTATGAACTTTTAAAAAACGGGTTATAGTGGGTCGAATTTAAACGGGCTTTGACTCGCCCCGATCCGGTTTCCATATAAATTTTGACCCGTCCTGACTCGGTGCTTTAATTTTGTTATACTGAGTTAATTCGATAAACTCATGTGTTGTCGGTATTGCTTTCAGGGTATTGCTGTTTGTGATCTGCCCGCCGGCGACACAATGCTTCCAGGAGAAATGTAGATTTAGTGTATTTTGATACCCACCAATCCATATCTACTCGGTGAAAACTTGTTTACTTCCATATGTATAATTGACCTTAGTAGAGAATTTTTTATTATGCTATAATGCAATATTTTATTTAAATACTATTTGGACCTTTGATTGAGGAATAATATGATGATTAGAAAGTTATTTACTCTCTAAATCGCTTTGAGTTTGCTACTGATAGGGTATTTTTAGTACTAAATCCAAAGAGAAAGAGAAATATGTACTTGCTAGTTACTTTATATTGTCATCTTTAGGGATCGGCCAACAATGAGGACCTTGTTGATAAGTGAATAATTACTAAATTTGTGATTATTATTGCAGTAAATCTCTTAAGAGGTCGTTTCTTTGAGAGACGATTTTAAAGTCCAGTTTAATTCGTTTAAAAAAAATGTATACCAAATTTACTTGCCGTTGGTGATGACGGACGAGAAAGATGATTAAACATGCACAAAAGACCTTAAGTGGAGCTTGACAATGGCAGAAAAAGAAAAGGAGTGAAGGAGAATAGCTCCAAAAAAATGGAGGAATGAGAATGAAAAGAAGTATCTAAGTCTATAACGGCCGCTAATGAAGTAGCGGTTTTTTGAGAAACATAAACCTCTGCACAAGCAGTTTACAAATTGAACCACCGAGCACCGTCCTAAACGAAACCTAAGTGATCAGTGTAAACATGAGAGAAGCCACATGGGGAGCCGGGGAAGGCTTCACCCTCTTGCCAAAAATGCGATTTTTTGTAATTTTGGCTTTAACTCTTCTTATTAAATATATTATATAATTCTAAAAAGGTAAAAATATAACAAAAATTATTATAGCTCAATGGTTGGGGTAACACATTTATAATCTAAGGTTAAGGAATCAGACCCCAATTTAAACTATAATTTTTTATAGACTAATAAATTTATTATAATGTTATTATTCTTTATCGTTCAAAACTTTACATTCATAATTTTTAGCGTGTGTGTTTATATTTTTGCTATCTTAATTTTACTATATTTTTGAGACATATTAGCAAATATATGGAGTAAAAAACACAAACTCTCTTTGATTTTTAAAGAAAGTTCCCATTTATCATTTTGGGGTGTTTCATTTGTTGTTAACATAAAAAAATTGCCATCTATATCACAAATTTTGGACAAAAATAACATTGTTCCTGCTCATTTTAATATTTTAATAATGTTTATGATCTCCACATATCTTCTACTAACTTCATTTTAATATTTTTATATTTCTTATGATCCCCACATATTTCCCACTAATTTTATAAAATATTTTTCTATTAGTTGTAATCCAATATTTATTTCTGTTTATAGTTCACATTTTTCCTCCATCAAATTTATTATTTAATAAAATAATATCTCCACTATATAAAAGATTTTATTTTTCTTAATTCTCGTAAAATTTCTTGTAAGAACTTCATCAAAAGACGAAGAGTAAATTTTTATCAAAAGGGATAATTATAGGAAAGTTAAATATAATTTTTGTTATCATTCAAGTTCATTTCAATCTATATAAATTTAAAATTTTCATAGTTTAACTAATTTATATAGTAAATAATTTTTTAGTTTATCGACAATTAAAGTATTTTACCCATTAATTCAAAATCCTGACTTCACCTTTGGTGCAAAATAGAAAACAAGTTTTCGAAAGATATTATTTTGGAAAAAGATTCTAAATCACACTCCATTAATTGCAAAAAGAAATGTAAAAATACAAAACATACAATCATGAAATTCAGAAAGAAATTAAGGTTCAGATAATGGAAAGACGCCCAAGAAAAAAGTATTCCACCATTGTAATTCCAAAACATAAAACAAAGTCTTGGAAGCAAATCAATTATCTCTCGATTCCATAATTTATGGGAACATATAGCAAACAAATTCTATTAAAGAACAACAAAAATTACAACCAAAAAAAAAAAAAGAATACTACATTTTGGGAAAGAAAATGGAAGTCGATAGCCTGTAGCAACACGTAACAATAGTGTCTAAACAACAATTGTATGTATACTTGTTTCCAAGAGAAGCTCGTCCATAGATATAACTTATACGAGCAACATTGACGGACATTGTAGACTAAACTAAATGCAATGAATATCTAACTTCTGATGTAGCCGAATTACTCATCAACCACTCGAAAGAACGCAGTCTAATTGTCCTAGCATTGGTCGATAAGATATGTATGTATTGCGTACAAAAGTCAAACCAATCACCTCTCAGTAACCGAAGCCACCTTCTGATTAATCATCGCCTCAGCTGTGCGAATCGCTCTAAGCGATCCTATGATTGTTACTTTCCTACAAGATATGCACGAGAAAACCACGTTCATAAGAGCTTATCCCAAGAACAAACATACTTCCTACAAGTCAGTGTGTACTGTACCTGTTAGATGTACCGGACATGAAATCGCCTCTGTCTGAAATCTTGATTCTCGCCCCACTGGCCTGGAAATATAAATTTTTGGTTAGTGATTCGCTCAAAAAGCGAATAACAATCTAGAAAAATTTTGAACATGCAGACCTGATTGATTTCCAATATGTTCCTCCCTCCACGACCAACCACAACACCAATATGCTCATCAGCAACACCAATTGTCAAGGAGTTACCTCGATCTTCCTGTATCTGGGTAAGGAATGTTTCAATTATAACACAACAAACTTCACTGAATTATACAAGCGCTTGAACTGTGGTTCTATCGATAAGTAGTCTTATGGTTCAACTATATCATCAACATTGTGGTATATGAGGAGTAGGTCATGTAACTAATGTTCAGTCCACGATCTAATCAGATGAATCTCACCTTCCATAAGGGTGAGAAAAGTGCATTAAACACTGATGAAACTTCAAATAACCAGCCCAAACACAAACTGGAACTGCAGATATAGTCATTTGTGATATAAGTATTTGAGGCAAGTAGATTCAGGCGTTCAGCTGTATGAAGCAAATTTTGATAAGGCAGCAGTGCCTAGTGAACATGTCCAGAACCTTCAGAAATTGTACATTAAAAGAGGTAAAGAAGGAGGATTTGACGTTCAAGAATTCATAGAGAAAATAGCCCATTCAGAGATAAGATGGTTGAGTTGGAAAAATCACCAAATCTAGATTGTATGGCATTGGACTTGACCAAAACCAAGTTAGCCACAGAGGAAGAAAAGCACTAAAATTTAGCAGAGTCCCCTCAAACAATTTGTACAAAATATACAAATTAATTTCTCTTTTTTCAAAACCATTCTCCTACAAAGCTCCTAGTAATTGGGAGAAATAGTGCACTATTAAAAAAACGGATGAACAACAACAGCAAGAACAAAGCAAAATTAGGAAGGAAATGGACCTTATTATTTGGATATCTTCCTCCGACACCATTAGGCCCATAGTTTGAATTGTATGCTACTGGTCCAACTGGAGGATGCACATATGCATATGGCCCACATTGAAAACCACCAAACAAAACACCTATCAAAGCAAATTAAGATAATTAACTAGGAATTCATGGCCCTGCTATGCAAGCTAATCAGCAAACACTAAGATAGAATCTACCCATCTACATGATCATCTTTGCCCTCTTACTAGGGGAGGGACGAGGACAATGAAAAGAGAGTTGAAGATAATTACTACAAAAAATTAAAGGAGGAACCAACCACAAAAACCAAGATAACTTTCAAAAAATAGAGAAAAAATTACATCTAGATTAGCTCACAGAAATATCAGATATAGTGTCGGCTCAAAGCTTTAAAAGTATGGGAAAATAAGTGTCTTAAGGAGTTGGGGATACATAAGATCATGCGACAATAACAAATTACAATTATTCTATATCACAAAGGGGAGGAGTGCGACAGACAAGCCGACAATCAAGAACTGTATGTACTATCTAGATTCTAGATACCAGTATGGACCAAAAAATTCCTGTTCCAAATTGCTAAAAGAATTGAAAGTCAAATAACATATACAAAGTGTCTTTAAAACACCTAGGAAAGTTCACTAACAATTCTAAGTTTAATAATAAACAACGGCTTTACAAATTAAACTAAAATGAAGAAATGAAAGTAATACGGCAACAAGTTCATGTGATGCATTGACCACCTAGAAATCCAACACATTACCACTGAAAAGAAGAAAGAAGCAGCCTCAAGGAAAAATCTCAAAAGCAGAGGAACATGGATTGATTGAAACCTGTGTTACCTGGACTCGAGTACGAGTATCAGATACAAATGTGGATCCTAGTGTCCAATACAACATTTTTAGCATTCTTGGATACGCGGACACTATATCATTGAATACGGGTGCAAGGATACAGTAAAATAATTTTGAAAATTTCATGACATAAATATACTTAAAATTGCCTAAAATAATAATAATAATAATAATAATAATAATAATAATAATAATAATAATAAATAATAATAATAATAATAATAATAAATACTAATAAATAATAATAATAATAATAATAATGAGTAATAACAATAGTAATAATAATGAAAAGAAAAATAAAAGGAAAGAAAACGGAAAAAAAACAAGAAAAAGAAAACTTGGAAATAGCCCAAAGCCTAAAGCTAATAGGTATTAGAAGTATAAAACACATGAATAATTTACATCTTCTGCCTTTTATTTTCAAAGCTAGTCCTAGCGTTTTGACTTTCTGCTTTTTATTTCCATCTGCTTTATAGTATAAAGCCCAAAGCCCAAAGCCCAAAACCCAAAGCTAATAAAGGCTACTAAACCTTTTGCCTTATGTTTTCAAACCCTAGTCCTAACATTTCGGATTCCCATTCCCTGCTTTATATCTTGAAATCCTGAAGCTAATAAAGCTGATAAAGCCTTCAATGGCGATTTGAAACACCACAAGGTGAATTTTCATCTTCTTCTCCTTTTTTCTTTTATGTTCTCTTATTTTCTCTTTTATGTTCTCTTCATTTCTCCTTGATTTCTCTCCTCTTTGTCTTCTATCCATTTGGATCAAATGTGCCATACCCGTGTGCAATCCGGCGTAACGGACACGGGTGAGCCGGCAAAAAAAGGAGAGTCCGAGTAACATAGATTGATAC
Organism: Amaranthus tricolor; assembly: GCF_026212465.1. Taxonomy (NCBI): domain Eukaryota; kingdom Viridiplantae; phylum Streptophyta; class Magnoliopsida; order Caryophyllales; family Amaranthaceae; genus Amaranthus; species Amaranthus tricolor. Next base: position 27,997,353 of record NC_080053.1, read on the forward strand.
AAAGAAAAAGAATCTTGGATAAAGTGGGGAAGTCAAAAGAAAATAATGATAAAGCTTTAACAAGTAACCCTTTGATTCGTAGCCGGAGGCCTAGAGCTTCTAAAGTAAAATTATTCAGTTGATGGTGCATTTTTAAACTAAAGTACGAAAAACAGGATTAAATACCAATGCCTTGGTTTCCAAACTTCTATATCTTTAAAAATAAAATAATAAATACAATGAAGGAATCAACTTCTTATTTCCTACATAATCTTTGGACGCAAAATAAAAAAATCGTCTCACAATGAGTTTGGGCTGAAATTTCAAATTTAGATCGCATATGTATGTATAACGTATATGTAAAACATTATAAAAGGATAAATTTCTAAGAGCAACATGCACGTATAAGTTCGAAAGTGAAAAGCTACCTGAAATAATATTTGGGTAGAAAGATGGAAAAAAGACTAGATAATCAGCGAATAAATCAGGTCACCCGTAGTTGCATGTAAAACACAATTCATTTTTAGGTAGAAGCACAAAATGTCAACATAGAAAAGCTTAATTTAAGATGCCATCTACGTTACTTAAGTTCTCCAGAATAAAACAAATATTCATATACTATACTTTGTTCGTTTGCAATTGCATCATTTCTCCCAATTAGCTCTCATGCTTTTAGGAGACAATATGTAATTAAAAAGAAATGGGGAAGTATAATAAGAGTGACTAATCAAGTGAAACAAAGCAGCACCTGGGTATGATAGAGGAGCATTCATGGATTGCAAGTAGAGGGGATCTTCTGTCAGCTTGGATATGATAAGATCAGTAGCTCTCATCTGTCCTTCAAATGAACCTGTTAGCGTCACAACCCGATCTGTCAGCCCAATATAGTTATTGTCTTGAGGTGATATCTTTATGCCAGCTCCAGAATCTTCAATAAATGACCTGTTTACAGTAGAGTATATCAGAAACCAAAACCATATGACATGATTCCAGCTCCCAGGCCCCACTTTAAGGGTTTGAATTGTTAGTGCAAGTACCAAATTACTTATGTATAATGGTGATGACTCGATAACTCAAAAGAACGCACGTCATGTTGTGAGCAATGATGAGGGTGCGAAGGGTTTGAGAGCATTGAACGTAAAGCAATGGGGTGCATTGGACAAAACAATGAGGCTTTAATCAAGGCAACAAGAGGCTCTACAAAGGGTATTCGACCATGCCTTGAACGAGGCAAGGCATGGGTGGAGCACGGGCTCGAACAAGGCACGAGCCAGCAGCAAACAGAAGGTTGCTCGACAGGCACTTGTTCGAGCGGGGTTTGGCTTGTCCGAGCAGAAGCAGCAGATGCACACAGAAAGTAATTGGAGACAGGCGCTCGTTCGAGCAAGGTGTAGGCTCGTTCGAGCGCCCAGTACAGAATCCCAACGGTTAAACCACGAGTTAATGGCTATATTGAAGGACAGTTAGACCACGACTTATGGTGGGTTTATTGCTGAGTTTAAGTGTGATTCTAGAAGGTTTGTGTTCCTTCATTTAAAAGGCATTAGACTTCATAGAATAAAACACACACAACACATAAAGAGAGGGCTAATTCATATTGAGGGGGCTAGGGTGTATACCAAGAGAGCTTGTCTTCTATGTATAAGTATTGAGAGAGGTCTCCATTGTGAGATATTTGTCTTGAGAGCTTGCTCTCAAGAGTAGGTGTTTAATTATTGATGTATTGTTAAATCCGTTAATGAAAGTAAATATTTGTTTAGGGTATCTAAGATACCTCATAAAAACTTGTTGTGTTTGTTATATCTCTATTGTTCATATTCTTATTTTCATCCTCTTTAACATTGTTTCTTACAATTGTTGGGTCCAAGAACCTCCTCTTTCATGAATTTATATTTTATACCCATTAAAAGGTCATAATAAAAGCAGAACCTATTGTCAATCTTCTCCCAAAACTTTCTCAAAATATTTCAAAGGTTTAAAATTTTTAGAGGACATGTGAACATCCAAATTTGTTTTTCAAAATTGAACAGTAACACATGGCTATAACCATAGTCAAATAACATTGCTAGCTAAAAGTGTTCAAACCGGTGTTTGGGTCAGGTATTGGGATCAGGTTAGATCATTTTCAAAGTTTGTGTGTGGCTAGTTTACATGACAATTCAATTTGAATTTTGGCCACTTCGCATCAAGTTATCCTCAACTTTGGATCAAAATTGAACATTAGCCGACCTAATTTTTTAGTTCATTTAAGATTGTTATCTCAAACCTATTACTGAGCATGATCCGCTTAACCTTCTCAATTCTTTACTCAACTATCACACTCCTTGCTCTATGTCATTCAAAAATGTATGCACATACCCCAGAAACATTTTAAGTGTTCCATATCCATGAGTCTAGAGTCCAATATGTGAGTGTAAGATTAAAATGAAACAAGGTTTCATTTTCTTACTTCAATCTATCAGTAACCAAATTTCAAAATTACACTGAATAGGGAAAGATAATTCCAAACTCATACCTTTGCCTTAGTAATGAAGTATTTGTCTTTGAACTTGCCTTGTTATCTGCTAATTCTAAATTTCAATTTCATCCTAGGTGAGGTAAATTTGGGCTCACTCGCTCGTTCTTCGCTGAGAATTTACATATATTTTGTAAAGTGAACAGACTTTAAAGCTTCTCATGATTGTTTTTCTTAGTTTCCCTCTACTTCTAGCTGAGAATTTACATATACTTGTATACCACATTTCTTAATGGTAATAGATGAGAATGAATTATGTGAAGAAAAACAATTGATTAAACTTGGTCAAACATGATCATAACAAACCTTATCAAGTAGTTTTAGCTAAAGTACATTAAGATTATATTACTATTCTGGCTATTTAATACAAACAACCAAAAAGGACCGTAAATGCCATAAAAACCACTCCTCAACTACACTTTGTGGCTCACTAGGATACTTATCAAAAACTCGGAGTTCTACCCACACCTAGATCTTATACAGTTGGACAAGACTTTTCTCCTTGTAGCTTTTCATGTGTCTATGTGTATCTTTATCAAGTCATGAACTATAACTTCCTCCATTCTAACTAAGTGCATCATTTGCTTTTTGCACGCAAAAAAGTCATAACAATGATGCTATAACCTTTTGCTAATGGTAACACAATTAGTTTAACTTTCTTAGAGAGAAATTAAGATTGATGTAATTCAAGCCCTCTAATCAACTCCTTCTACAAGATCTACATAGGTTGCTTCTTGCATAAGTGCATCAATCAAAAAATAGGGACGTCAAGTTATCTTGCTCTTCAATAACAGAATAACCTTACAGAATCCATTCTGAATTTACTTTAGTCAACAACCAACTGTGTAACACATTAGACGTGGAAAATTTCATCGTTCCACGTCGCTACTTGCACATAATCAGAAAAAGAAACTAATGCAACAAGAAACATTAATAATTACAATATTTCAGAAAAGCATACTTTATGGTCGCTCCACTCTTGCCGATAATGGCACCACAGCAATTGTTTGGAACTACAAGTCTAACTTTTGATCTTTGGTCAGCATCATCACCATCTTCAGATTGGATCTGATAAAGAGAAGAATCTTGAGCAACAATCATTGAGTACTACATAAAATTCTTATATTTTCAAGTCAAACTTACCTCACTAAGCAGCTTATTGAGGATAAGATCCATCGCCTTCAGTACATCATCTATCTTTCCAGTTAACATAATTATTCTATCAGCTGTCCCAGGAAAAAATTCCTGATTACGTGACAACTGAATCCGAGCCCCAGACTCCTTCTGGAAATCAGTGATTGTGGACCCACCTTTGCCAATAACTGAACCAGCAGCGGCATTTGATACAAGGAATTTGATGTACGTAGGCTTTTCAACGTATTCTAAAACAAAAACAATCAGATATCATGAAAAAGTTCATCTGCTAAAAGAACAAACAAATGTCGCAGGCATGAGAAATTATTTAGCACAGTGACCAAAGATTAGACACCTCAAAGATTACTAAGATAACATTCGAAGCCTAGTCAACAGAAATTAAGATCTACTTAGATGAATGAATGAACTCTAATCTAAGTTACTATGACTCTTTGGTTCTCCACATGTACCTTAGTTGAATCTTTAACAATCGGGCTCTTTTAACACTTCAGAAACAAGTAAATTGACGGGTCCAGCCCTTGGAGACATTATGAGATTTCGAATCTAATTACCATAGGCTCAAATAAAGAAACACTATTCACTCATTAAAATTCAAAAAGCTGCATTTTTTCCGTTTGTATCTGGCAAAGGCTTCTTAACAGACTAAATCTAATTAAAAAGCCCAAAACAATGGTTATATTTTTCTTCACAAAACAGTATATGTGCATTTCCTTTAGTTGCAACTAGTATGAAACGGAAGAAGTACTATATGTGGCCTGTGGGTAATAATCAGGGAACTATCACATTACCAATCCACTATTATTAGCTTATTAATCCAAAATGAGGGTCCAAAAATATATACAACATAACTGAGTTGAAAATCACCCATCATGTCAAACATGGAGGCTGGAGCTAATTCACACCCAAAAACAAAAAACAAATTGATAAACTCAATAACCACAGCATCTAAATCGAGCAATAAAGTGGGAAAAATATAGGTCATTAAAAAATGCAAGTCCTCGACAGAAAAACCCTAATCTCCCTAAAAAATATTAAGCAATGCAAGAGAATAGAATGACAATACACAATTTGCAAATCAATGAATTACTGATTAAAATACAATTAAAAAAGCTTGGAAAAGATAAACAACGGATCTATAAAGAGAGAAACCTGAATTGGGGGATTTGGGGGTTCCAGATCGCTTAGGAGAAGAAATGTAAGAAGAAGAATCAGGAGACTCCATGAGAGAGGGTGGTGAGTGGAGTGTAGAGAGTGGAGAAATGGAAGGTTCAATGGAGAGAGAAAAAGGGCATGGAAGTTATGGTGGGATCGGAGAAGAAGAAGAGTGAATGAATGAAAGCTGAATAGTGGAAATAACGATAAGGAAAGGAATAGGAAAGGAAAGAAAAGGAAAGGAAAGGAATAGGAATGGGAATGGGAATAAAAGATATGGTTTGACGTGCGGGGGAGCCTGTCTATGTGCGCCTTCCCACAACTTCACTACTAGCCGACCACTACTTCCCCTCAGTAAGTCGAGATCTATCTTTCTATAAGACGAGTCTATATAATTAGGGGTAAAGTATTATATGAGATGGTCTCATTGAAAAATGCGCCTTTATAAGAGTTAAATTGTCCATTTTATATATATTATGAGAATATAGACTTCTTGTTTGAGCCCGTCTCACCGATAAACAGTCTACACAAGAGTAGCTCATAATCAGTTTATTTCTCTAGTTGATTACTTTAAGACAATTTGTGTGTATTGAGTCAGCCTAATAGAGATGGTCTTAGCGTGAGACTGTCTCATTTGAGAAATTGTTTTTTTAATTATAATAGGGTTGACTACCGAAAGGAAAATGTTATATGAGAATGGAATTTTGGATCTTATTTGCGAAATACAATAATTTTTCTAATCTTTGTGCTAAATCTCGTTAGTGTGATATCTTACGACTTGGGTTAATCACAGGAGACAAAATGATCAAGCTTAAAACTTGTATGGGCAATGAAGATATTGCTCTACCAAATGAAGAAATTGTCTTCATAATAACAATAATAATATAAATAAAAATTTTAAAAAAAATTAAAAAAAAATGAAAATGAAAAGTTATTAACTCCAATGTCAAATTTGTAAATTTTTAAATTCCAGGGTCAAATTCGTAATTTCATTCGAAGGGGTGGCGATAAAATGAAAAAGGTGGCGACAAATAAGAATCGGGAATATTTACCCCTAATCTATTAGATATTTTTAATGTATAATTATAAATCATATGATATTCGTTCAATTAAGGTGGATATAAATATGAATTCGATTGGGAGACCCACTCCGCCCAATACCTGTCCGCCCCACTTAATGCATGTCCGCGCTTATGTTTATAATGTCCTACTTATTTCGATTTTGTATATATATATTAGAAATTATTGACAAAAAAAAAATAAGTTTGCTAAGATATTACCAAAGTTTAGATATATTTTTTTTGATTTAAAAACACAAAACCTTTTACATTTAAAATAAATCATAAAAAATTTATACCATCTACTTTTTAGCTTCTACAATGTATACACCCATATTAAGTTACTTTTAATAAAAAAAAATATCCCCTTCTTATCCTTTTTGATTTTCTCAAAAAAATAAAAAATTATTTAATCCAATTTATTCCTTTCTTAAATTATTTCCTTCAGTTATTAGAGTCTATGAGCTTGAACAGAAATACATGTATTATGTATATAGTGTATATACTTAATGGTTGTCTAGTAGATACTATATTTGTAGAAAGACGATTCTAATGCCTATCAAAAGATTGTTGAATGCCATCTTTCTAGTCCGAAAACTAACTATGGCATGTCAAATTTTTACTTAGGCCCGCAATTGATTTGAAATCCGATTAGAAATTAATTGGTCTTAATAAAAAATATTAATTTATAATTAGGAAATAATTCGACCCAAAAACTAAAAAATATGGTTTAACTCGAGTACTTTGTCTCATCTTCAGTTACATGTTATTATTTGGAATCCATAAAATATTTAATCTATTTTTGAAATTTTAATTCAATATCTTTTTATTTTAGCACTAAAATCTTTATATGAATCTCTATATGTAAACATTTTATATATGTAAACAAAAAATTATTATATATATATATTTTTTAAAAAGTTTAGTGATAAGAAAAAATTTAAAGTCCTTGACCCATCTGGTTGACCCTAACTGAACATGACTCCTAATCCAAAATTAATTTAATTGAAAATAACCAAACTCAAAATATGTCGGGCCGACCGTTTTGACAAGTCTATAGTGTATTTTTATATGAGTAAGTATGTATGTATAAATGTGCCCGATCATAAATTACTTGATCTTATAATTGAATCCGAGTTTAACTCAACTTCGAAATAAATTTAAAATTATGTAAAAAACAATATAATTACAAAATTCAATTTTGAACCAATTCGAATTACTTGACCTGAGTTTAACTTGAGGATCCGAATGAACAAGTCTAATTCCAAGGAAATATATAATGACAAAATTTGTATATTGTGACAAAAGCTGTAACATCCGTTTTCTTTTTTTAAAAATAATAATAATAATAATAATAAATAAATAAATAAATTTCAGAATTTTTTTTTTTTAAAAATAACTTCCCATTAACAAATAACTTCCCACTTCTCCCTCTAAATCTTATAACTAACCTCACTTACCTATTATAAATTAAACCAATTACCCTTAATTCATTCACATTATTACTCACACTTTCTTTTTCTCCTACAAACTACTTCCTCCATCCTCCAATTGCTTAAAACTTAATCAAGAAAAGGCAAGATTTTGATATTAAAGACAGCGGATTCGTAGACAGAGATTATTAGGAGCGTACGTTGTCTAGGATCGCGTGACAAGGTAATTTTTAATGTCCATCTAATTAAGACTATCCCGTTAATATTATGTGCTAAGTGATAATTAAGGTGTTTAAATAGAATGCATAATTTTATATGACATTATTTTGTATGATATTATGTTTTATATATTCTCAAATTATATCTACTATTATTTTTGTCAAACTTTAATTTATAATTAATATTTTTGATAAAATTTATATTATTATTTTGATAACGAAATTAGATACGGTTTAATTTGAAAGAGAAATACTTATAATATTATTATTTTGATGAAAGTTATATTATTATTTAATAATGATTTTAAATGCGATTGAATTTGGGAGAAAAATATTATGATATTAATATTGCAATTGAATATTCTTGAGATATATATTTCTTGGGAAAACCTATGATCATAAAATAAAATGTATAATGTATGTTTGATTATATGTTTGTGTGCACGCGACTAATTATTAAAATATATTAAATCACGTAAAGTGTAACATGAGGGAAATGAAGCTCTTATATTTGTTGTGATCCAAGTATAAGGGTGATGAACAAGTTGTCCTGTTTGGTTAGTATAGCTGTCGACAGGTATTATTATTTCTGATACTTGATACGATGTTTGGTCTTCCTTCCATTTGTTGTGATCCAGGGTTCCCTGAGACTACTCTGCTGGATCTTGATTTATTTGGGGTGACGACCTCTTGATGAAGTAGGTATAGGGGTAAAGCCTCGGCCTACTGGCGTTCTCGTTCCCTCAAATTAAAAATTGATTATGTGGTTGCCATTATTAAATATCAAATTAATAAATTGGTTTATGTGATATTATATATATTGTTTTCTCAAATTGTTTTTCTTTTAAACTCAGCTCTATATTATTTTCTAAATTTTTTTTCAATTTGATTATATTTTATTTTCTTAAATAAATTTCAAACTTAATCGTTTTACGGGATGGAGTTGGAATTACTCAACTTCCTGATTTTTGGAGTTTTTCCTTTTTTTTCTTGCATTCTTATGTTGCAGGTTATTGATTGCGTGGGAATCGTGGAGTGGGATCACCTAAAAACATAGCTTTTATTAGAGTTGTATTTCAGTTAAAATTTTACCTTAAGTTGTTTATATTTCATATGGATATAGATTACGTTCAATCTTTTCTTATGTTGTAAGACCCTCTGTTGGATTTAAAGTTATTAAGTTATTTCTTAGTCGTTAAGCCTTACATTCATTTTATTAGAAATAGATGTGGCGGTAACACTCACATGAGTAGGTTTTGGCTCATGTTTTCCATTAAAGGTGTTTTCAAAAGTTCGACCTATTCTGAGGATGTTACAAAAGCTCTCAAGTCTCACTGATTACAAAGCAAATAGAACATTTATAAAATGTTAATGTCTGCAATTATATCTGCTTCAATTTTCCTACTAAATTCTAATCTTACGTGAACCGGTGAACGGTAACAAAGATGTATCTTCATTGAGCTTCAAAGGAGTTCGACCCCTTCAATTAAATGATGGAGTATATAACTATTTCAATTTTGATTTGAATCGATATTCGATTTTAAACACCACCATTACTCATAAGATTATGAATATGATGATATTTTATTAACGTTGCTCTCATGGCTAGGTGGCTCACACATACTTGAATGTCCATAATAAATACGCAAAATAAATAGAAGTGTTCAAAACAAATCCGATGATTCAATATTTATCCGACCTTATAATTAAATTTAATTTGACCTTATTTCAAAAATAATTTAAGAGAAATCAATATAAACACAATACCCCATTTTAAACCAATCGAAAATACTGGATCCTAAATCAACTCCATAGTCCGATTAAATACCTCCATCAACAAAAGGACAAAAATTGGTATCAATCTGACAGCATTTGGTGTATCATGTGTACCTGTGTGGTGTCAGTATCAGAATTTAGAACCCAACAAATCAGATTGTTCCTCAGTCCTCATCAAACTCTCACTATTCATTCCTTTTCCTCCATTAATCCTCTCTTTATCTCCCAATTTTCCTTTACTTTCGTTACAATGTACAATGTACAATCTTCTCTTCTATGCTCTTACGATTTCGGCCATTGATTTAGGTTAACTTAAAGCTTTTGTGCTATAAAATGTTCAAACTGCACAAGCACAAGTCTGCAAATGGCAGTGGTACTGGTAATGATAAATCCGGCGAAATATTTGAATTCCAGTTCTCCGATTTTCAGGCCATCAAGGTTCGTTTGTCTTTTTGCTGTTGATTTTTTTGCTCTATTTCATTGCTAAACTCCGTTATTCGAATTGTTGTAATCGGAATGTGTTGCCTATTAATAGATCTTGGTTTGATCAGTTCTGTGATTCTATTTATTCGTTTCTAATTGATCAGTTTTTATTTTTTATTATTTCCGAATTTAGGAATGTGTTGGGTCATTTTGTTCGCCTGAATTATACTTCTAATTAGCTTTGATTTAAGTAACTAGAGTACGATATTGTTTGGTTGGTTGTCAATTACTAAGTTGTTATAGTGGGTAATCATTTAGGTGAAGAAATTGCTAGCTAAAAATATCTTATATGACAATCTACACTTTGCATTGACACCCACAAATGTCATGGATGATTATAGCATGAAGTTTGTAATTGTGTAATTTGGATTTATAAACATTTAATAAAATGAAGAATTAGGAAGAGCAAGGAAAAAAGTAAAATCTTACGTATCTGACCATTGAAAGTTTCTACAAGCTTAGATATTTTATTACTTTTAAATTAGGAAGAACTGGTCAAATTTTAGATAGCCAAGCCAACTTCAATCAAGCTTGAGCAGTTGTGGAGGGATAAAAGTGGTGGGACCAAACGGAGTTGGTGTAAGAGTGAAGTGGCAGCTAGAACTAAATGTAGCACTCTTTAAGGGACGTCTTTACATGGGAGTTGAAGTACCATATGATGAAAGGTGTGCTACAAACTGACTTGGTCATTAGTTGATAGAATGAATAGTATTGATGGAGTTTGTTGAGAAATATAGAAGATGAAGACAAGGATCAAGCATTTGAGAAGCTTGAATCCCTTCAATAAAAGTTAAAAGGCTCACAAAATAAAAGTGCAATACATTTCTTTCTCATTACCCCTTGATTTACAATGACCTTCCCTCTAATTAACTCAATGTTTTTCTCTCCAAGCAGACTATCAAGCTATAATGTAATTCTTATGAAATATGTAACATCTCTACCTCATGCGGTCAACGAAACTACCCATGGATGACTAATCCCATAAATTAACACAAATCTTTTCAGGCGTATTTTGTCCTCACTAGTGCACAACTTTGTAGGTTGTCACTCATCCTAAAACTACTCCAAATCAGATCACATGTTGCAATAATGTCGGTGCCTTTTGCAAGGTCAATTTGTAGACAAGGTTGACAATAATAGAATTTTAAATACTTCATATGCTTATGTAAATGAAGTAGCTATCACTGGGCTATCTCTGGAACCTACTATGAAGAGATATGCATGGTGAAACGGGTTTCATGTGGTATTCCTTTGCAAGAGATATCCTATGTCTCATGCGTGTTTATTTTGGTGGTAAATAACTCTTTGGGTTCTTCTAAAAAGAGGAAGTATTTGTCATAGAGAGATATCTAGTGCAGCAATGCTTCACTTAAGCGAATCGTGAAAAAGAAAAAGGGACAAATATGGTCTTAGACGTTGCTTAATTCCTTTGGAAACCTTTATATGAGATGGTGGTAGTATTTAAAGTTTTGTATTGCAACTCATAACTAGAAAAAATTATATGTAAAACTTTTACCTTTTAAGAGCTTATTTTAAGGAAAGGTAATGTTGCTCATACAATTACTGGTCCAATTCGAACTTGAACATGACCTGACCCAATTTAAAATGACATTTACATATGCTCAATCCAAATTAACAATTTAATTACTCATACAAAAACTTGAAAAACCTCAAACATCATATCTGAAAATTGGTTGAACATTCGCATGAACACCTGTTTAATTACACCATGCAAAAATTTGAAAAACTTGAAAAACTTGCATCCCAACAACACTGTTGAAAGTTTGTACCTTGCTCTTAAAATTTTTACAGTGAGTAAAAGTCAAGGGACTAAACCTAAATCAAGGGACTAAACCTAAACTTGTAACAATGAAGCTTCCCCTGGAAAGGAAGATTGGCTCATGATTTACTCCATTATTATGATGTATAAATGTTGCTTTTTGGTATGGTGAATAGAAGATATTTGAAGACCTTTTTGTGCAATCATAGAAGATTATGTAATAGAATGGTTTTGAGGCCATTATAAGATAATAAAACTTTGTCTTACATCGGTTGTATGAACAAGTAATGTGGGCTTTATAGAGTAAATGAGCTATCTCACTTACTAGGTTAGTCCTTTGGGAGATTTTTTTGGTTTGTTCTATAACAATGGTATTAGAACCGACTCGGAGTAGTGGCTTGGGTTAAGCCAGCCGTTACCAACGTAGTCGTGACCAATGAGCATCCAACTCAGAGTGGAGGCCTGGGTTGAGTCATCCATGACCAACGAGGACATTGGAACTTATGGGGGTTTGAATGTAATGGAATGGATTGGAGGCCATTATAAGGTTATGGGACTTTGTCCCACATCGGTTGTATGGGCAACTAATGTGGGGTTTATAGAGTAAATGAGCTTTCTCACATACTAGGCTAGTCTTTTGGGTGAGTTCTCTCGTTTGTTCTATAACAAATTATTAGTAGACGTAGTTTCCTAATAGAGGTATTTGAGGTTACTCAAAGAAATCAAGAATATACCAAAGTGAGTGGTAGAGTGCACAATTCAAAAACACAAAAGTAGCTAGGAGGATTCTGGAGTAGTAATAAGAATGATACTATAGCAGTAATGAGGAGAATTCCGAAGAAAACAAATGGGGCTTGTGTTGTCTTCATGAAGCAAGTACGGCTTTTAGCCTTCTACTAGTCACAACAAGATCGAAAAGCTTTTTAAAAACATCAAAGAGAAAGTTTCCAGGTATTTCAGGTACCTAAAAGTGTATAACATGGTCCATGACCTGACCCGATAATGACGAGTTGGGTACTCGGTCTGTGACTTTATCTTTTTTTTGGTTACTTTTTTACCTGCCAGTAAAGAATCGGGTCATTGGGTTTCATATCGGGTCAATCATATTGTTTATTTGACACCCCTAGTTGGTACTCATTTTGTCCGCCCTTGAATTTCAAGGACGCGTGGATGTGTATGTTCTTCCCAAAAAATGTCATTTTCAGCAGAAAAAGGCCTTTGGAGGCCAGCTTGAGGGGCGTGTCCCAAAAGTGGGCGTGTTGGTACTCGTTTGATGCGGTTTCTTTAAGTTTACACCGCTACTTCCTTTGTTGTCATTTTCTCGAAAGACATTGTTGAAGGTTGTCTCTAGGTGTTCACCATATGAAAAAGCTACACCATCATTCATTTGGTGATGGTCTGTTTGGGGTCAAAAATGGTTAGTCCCATCTCCCATGTATAATTGGAAATTTTCTGATCATCGAAAGTGGAGACCAAATTTCAAAGGTTGGGACCAAATTTGTGAATATTTCCTACATTTTCTGGATGAAGAATCAGGACTTTTACATTGTTGAAACTCCTTGTTTAGATAATCTGAAGGCTTTGATAGAAGTGGCTTATAATAACCTGGCAGTCATGTGTCAGCAACAGGGAGGTGCACAGTAATTTAAATTTTGCTAATATTGTTTGATCTTGTTTAATTGGTAATCTTATTTTAAGGGTTAGCAAAACATAATTATGCTTAAGTTTTTTGCATTGTAGGCAATATATGTGGAATTAATATGTAGAAGGCCATAGTAAAGGCTGTCAAGTTAAAAAGATTTCAACATGTCAATGGAAGTAGAACCTTTCTGGTAACATGTGCTCTAGTTTTGCTCCACACATCCATTGATCTTTGTGTTACCACATAAGCTGTTATAATCTCATATCAAAGCCACTTTGAATACTATTATCTTTTAGCTTTGCATTTATGAAAACTTAAGACATTATTTAGCTCATAGAATCATTGAGAATATCTGATTTATTCAGAAAATAACTATTGGTGGTATACTGTATATTTTCATGTGCATAAATAGGCTTCATAGCAATAGAAATATCCATCAATTCTTTTTATTATAGCCATCAAGCATAATGTAACACCTTCAAGATGGCTTCTGCAACATCACGGACATTAAACTACCTCTAAATCTCTAATGTTGTCTGTGATATGGTGTGATTTGTGAAGGTTGTAACTTTTAATGGTTACTAAAGTTTAAGAAAAGCTGGGACGTGGGTTAAATATTCGAATCTTTTTCCATTTTTCTTTCCACTGTGTTTAGAACTGGTTCCAAAATTTGAAGTGAGGCTTTGATGAGTCAATTGTAAAGCTAAATAAAGTCATTCATGACTGGATAACATTTGCTTTATACTTAAAAAGTTTTCATTTTTGTACAAGTCATCCTCTACTTGTATATCTTTTTTTTCCTGATCAGGATTAATGTTTCTAATTCCTAATAGATAGGAATATTTTGTGAACAATGCCGTAGTCATGTCTTCTATGACGTAATTTTCTTTAGACTTGTTTAACAAGTTCTTTGTTGTACTTCAGGACAGGTCTACTCCTAGTTGCATTATAGTTGCTATCTTTATTTTTATTGATGTTTTTGGTGCCTCTTCTGTATTAATGTCAGGTTCCAAAAGGGTGGGACAAACTTTTCGTGTCTTTGGTCTCAGTTGAAACAGGTAAAACGTATGTCAAATCAGGAAAATCATCTGTAAAAAATGGTATTTGTCGGTGGAAAGAGACTTTCCATGAATCAGTCTCCATTTTACAAGATAAAGGGGAGTCAAAAGAGCTTGAAGGCTGCCTCTTCAGGTTTATTGTTGCAATGGTATGGTCTTTACTTAGGTTTGATGATTATTTTTTTTTTCCATGTCTTGCAAATTTTTTAATACATTTTGAGGTTAAGTTTTTGCGCACATCAGGGTTCATCTCGTTCTGGCATCCTTGGGGAAGTTACCATTAATCTGGCAAACTATGCAAGTTCAAGAACTTCTGTTCCTATGTCATTGCTACTAAAAAAATGCAACTACGGTACATCGATACAAGTAAGCAGTCTTCGCACTGATGATTATGCCCAGTATTATTGTTATGCTAATTCATTGATTCCCTAACTTCTATTTTGTGTTGGCTTTAGAAAGGCCGAGTTTGCCACTTCGGTGAATCTTCTTCGATATTATTGTAAATTATAGCCTCAAATGAGGTAGTTTCCTTTTCAGTGTATCCAATTTTTCCACTAAGTTAGAAATTGTAGCAGTGTTACTCCAGAATGCAGCTTAACTGCTTTAGCTGATGTACGTAACTCGATATAATTATGCTTGAACACATCTTTAACCAGAAGAATTTTCTGGTTGAAGTTCTGTCTCAGTGAGTTGTCTTTGCTATAAAATTTACTTTTACTTCGCCTAAAAAAGCTAGTGGCCTTTCTACTATTTCGTTCTTGTTTCCCTTTTTGTAGCAAATAGAGGTCGATAATGGGTCAAAATTTACTCGACCTGACCATAAACCATCCTGACACGAAAAGTCCCGAACACCCACTGTTGCAAATTCTTTTTACATCTGTATATACTTCTTGTATATTGGTCGATGATTAACTTTGCTGATTGCTTTGCAGTTCAAAATTCAGTGCCTAACACCCAAAATGAAAGATAGGTGAGTACTCTGGTGAAGATACCTCTTTCAAATAATTAATGTCTTGGGATCTTTACAAGTATCGAAGTGCATGTTACAGGGATGCACAGAGCAAACATACTATAAAACCTTTTGAAAATGGAAGTGTTGATGTGGAAATAAGATCCGAGTCATCTGAAGGTGTGAGTTCGAGGAGCGTGCTTTCCATGTCGGGCAATTCTTTGGAAATTACCTCTACATCACAAGCAGGTCTTAGTAGGGTACATCTCATTTCTTTCCTATTCTCTCTCTCTTTCTCTCTCTTTCTTTATCTATCTGTCTATCTATCTATCTTATGTGTGTATGTGTATTATGTCGCCTGCTTCATACGAGTGTGTGTCTTTGCCTGTGTTTGTGCTCTGCTGTGCTATTGTGCAGTTTTATTATCGTGGATGATTAAGGTTCTTGAAATTAGCATCCTCTTATTATGAATGAGTTCTCTGCACCGGAAATGCATGGGCATTTTTAAGTCCTCCATATTTTTGCAAGTTCACTATTGTTTCTTTTAGCATTTTTTTTCGAAAAGTGCAGCATTTCTATATTGGCTTGTTCGTTAATATTTTGACAATCTTACCCATGATTGGGACCGCTTTTTCGCTCACAAGAGTGGACCACTTCTTCATCCCCTAATTGCATGGATATGTTGATCTAGGTGATTTTTGATCAATTAAGCTTGAGATGTCTTTTATATCTTAGTTTTTGTTTCCATTTTCTTTCCTGTGTCTGCATAGGCACCTGCCCAACTGTGGTATAGAAGACAGTGATATCTTAGCGGCTGCTTCCCAAAGGCATGTGTTCTATAGAGAATCTGTGTCATGAATTAATGGCCAACCATGATGCTTCCTTTAGAGCATGTATTCCAGGGCAATTTTCACCTTGACCAATTTTAATTATAAGGTTTTCACCCCTTCAATTCAAAATTGAAGGTTAGTTTGTTGTTGCATCCATTTCGCTTGCAAAGCCATTGCTAACAAGTGTAAATCTTAGGAACAAGTGTCCAATCACTTGCCAAGTCTACATGCCACTCACAAAAACAAAATTTTCCTTAATCTTAGGATCAAGCAATTCCCAATCACCAGAACCTAATGCAAGAGAGCAAAGATTAGGAGGGAACCAAAATCACCAACTTACGATTACCCCCTCAGAAGCATATAGAGGCAAGGAGGGGGCTGGTCATGTAACGTGTTTCAGGTGGAGGATTATATCAGAGAGGAGGTGAGTGAGAAGGGGAGGAACCAGACAGTTGGCTGCAGTGGTGTGATATGGTTATGGTAGCTGATGGGTAGGTGGATGATATCATGGGTTCTACGGTGGTGTGAGTGGGGAAAAGGGGGCTGAGCGTTTCAGGAGGAAGAAGTGTGTGTATGTGTGTGTTTGTGTGTATTTTTGGGGAGGGGGCATAGGGCTTGTTGGAGAGCGGAATGATGAATGGCTGGGTGGGAAACTGATAAGCTTTTATTCTTAAGGCTAAACGTGATCGACACATCATAGACTTGTTGAACTGGTTTATTTAGGTTCCAGCATAACAGGCCTCCCCCTCCCCCCAATTGCATTTTTTGGGACAAATCATCAAATCACTTCTTTAAATCATCAAAGGGTCAGAAATTAGCTCATGGAGTTCATCGAAACTAAAAGCATAAGAACGCATAAATTGAGGAAACTTCTAATTTGATTTACTTTTTCACAATCTCATTGTTGGTTTCACCCAAATTTTAACATTAAACTCCTATAGGATAGTGAAAAATCTCTGATGTTCAGGATACTCTTGAAACAACTTTTGCGATCGATGTGGATTGTATTGCGGTGATTGAAGCCTATATTGCGGTCGCCGTATGCTCAAAGACCTTTACAATGCGGTTGCGGTGCTCACAAGCCACAGGAAATACAAAATAAGTTCAAAAACAAGCACCAAAGTGTTTCGTTAAAGATGTCCAAAATACATTTGATTGAGGATATGTAAATGTATCAAAAATGAAACATATAAAAACCAAACAGTCCTAATATAATTTGTTTTGTATCTTGCTTTGTTCCATATTTTGTTACAGTACAAAGTCTTAATTTTCATTCGCAGCATCTTACTGTGGTTTAGCTTTGTCAATGAAGTTTAGATGATGTCGTTTTCTATATCAAAAAAAATAAATAAAAATAAATCACAATTAGAAAGTAGTACGAATGTACGATTGAGTATTTGACGTAAATGCTGCTTTTTTTTATAAAACAGGATCCCAGTTTGTCGGCATCAGATTCCCGTCATAGTTTTGATTCCATTGAAGCTTCTTCCGGAAATGACTTGTTTTCTCCTCAAAATAACATGTTCTGCTCCATGAGCAATCACATTGAGAGACAAGATTCAATTGAATCTCAAAGAAGTATCCCATCACATAGCTTTCATGCAACAGATAATAATCGATCAAATCATTCTTCAATCAATTCTAGGAATGCTGAGTCATTCAGCCCTTATGCTTATCAGCAAGAGCGGAATTCAAATTCTTTTGTGTCACCATCACACTTTAATGCTGGCTCTTCTAAGGATCTTCTTGAAGCTGCTGAAATTAAAATTGAGGAGCTTAGGGCTGAGTCAAGGATATGGGAGCAAAATGCTAAGAAATCAACTCTTGATATCGAAGTCCTAAGAAAGGAAATGTCTGAGCAATCAAGGAGTCAATCAACTCTCAGTATGGAACTATCAGCATCACAGCAGGAATGTGATAGTCTAAAGCAGGAGGTTGAACATCTGAGAATACAAAAGGATAAGGATAGAATACAAAAGGAAATGGAAGAAGAAATAAGACTAGTTAAAGAATCAAATGCTGATTTGAATGAACAACTACAGAAAACACAACAGTCAAACATTGAGCTTTTGTCCATTTTACAGGAGCTTGAAGGAATCATAGAAACACAAAAATCAGAAATCGAAGACCTTTCTTCTGGCATATCAAAGCTGAAAGAAAGTGCGAATGGAGGTCTACCTGCAACAGCAGAAATCTTAAATAATTCTATTGTAGAAGGCTGCGAAGTTATCGAGCCAACACAAGATCCTGATGAACAAAATCCTGAGGGTATCCATGACATGAAACTCCAACTCTTGCAGTTGCAAGAAACACAAAAGGATCTAGAAAGTTCCATAAGAGTGCTTGAGAAGTCCGTGGAAGAGAAAAATGGTGAAATAGAGAGGGAACAGGATTTGAGAGCTCAAGCATTGTTAGCTTCTGATTCGAAGTGGAGATTTCAAGTATCTGCAAAAGAGGAAGAGATCAGGAAGTTGGAAGCAAAGCTATCTGAAGCTTTTAAAGATCAAGAAAATAAAAAATTGGAAGTTGAAAATGAAGATGACACTGATCTAGCCAAAGAGATCAATGTTCTTAGGAGAAAGCTAGAGGATCTTGAGAAGGACTGTAACGAACTGACCGAAGAAAATATGGAACTTCTTTTTAAGCTCAAAGAATCAAAACATGGTTTATCGTTACCTGATGGTTTAGTTGAGTCCTCCTGTGACAGTCTTAATGATGGTTCATGTACTTGTGGATCTGAGGTAAGTCAATTGAGAGACCAATTGAAAGAGCTTGAGTATGAACTGAGAAACAAAGAAAATGCTGCAACTTCTGTGAAGTCACAGGTTCCGTGCGTAGATTTTGAACTTAAATGTCATGAGCTGGAGGTTCAGATGCAGACTTACAAGAAGAAAGCTCTTCATCTTGAAGAGGAACTATGTAATTTTCAATTTCAAGTAAAAGAACAGCAGGCTGAAGTTCATATGTTAAAGCAACTAATTGTGCAGTATGAACTAAAAGAGACAAAGGCTGGAGACTTGCAGTTGCTACCAAATGTAAATTTTGCATCTTCACCACCCAATTATCAATCTCATATTCTTTTTGAAATGCGGGAATTGCTTGATAAATTTATAAAGCTGACAAAAAAGCATGTTCTTTCTTTTAATTGTTTCGTAAATTGCAATAGTATTTGTTGTTTTAATGACTCAAGAATTGAAATGTCAGATAATTCGTAAGTAACAGCTGCTTGCAGTTTTGGATTCTTTATGTAAAATCAATGGATGCATTGAAGGAGAATTTAATATGTGTGGGGAAATGTTTCAGGATGCAAAAGATGTCGAAGAAAACAACAAAGAGCCTCAGACTTCGAAAGAGTACACAGATCACACTAATAATCAGGTAGGTGGCACATTTGACCAAGTCATTCAACCTGACATGGGTAAGGAGTTGCCAGAAGATGCAGATATCAAAGCACTGAAATCAAATAACATGAGAAAGGAAGAAGAAATTGAAGCTCTTCAAAAACAGTTAAAGATGCTAGAAGATCACATGGCAAGTGTCCATCGTGAAAATCTTTTGTTGCAAGAGAAACTTGGGGACCTGGAAAGAGAAAAAAACAGCACATCGAATCATGTAGATGAGTTGAAGAAAGAGATTATTAAGCTATCAAGCAATGTTGAGTCACATAATTCTGCAAGAAAGGTACTTGAGAGGTTATCATCAGAGTTGGAAAAAGGAAAAGAAGACATAGAACGGCAGATGTCAGATTTAGAAAAGGAAAACATGCAGTTGTCAGAAAGAATATCGGCTTTGGAAGCTCAATTAAGATATTTGACGGATGAGAAAGAGACATGTCTTCTGGATCTTCGGCATTCAGAATCTCAATCAATAAAGCTCCGTGATGAGATTAGAAGATTGGAGATTCAGATTGATACACGGAAAGAAGATGTCAGACAGAAAGTACAAGACATGCAAAACAGGTGGCTTGAAGCCCAAGAAGAGTGTGAATATCTAAAGAAAGCTAATCCAAAGCTGCAATCGACAGCAGAAAACCTTATAGAAGAATGTGCTTCACTCCAGAAGTTTAATGGGGATCTGAAACAGAAGAACATGGAGTTGATAACACGATGCACAGTTCTGGAATCTCAGCTGAAAGACACCCAGGGAAAGTTTATTGAATGCTCTGAAAAGATTGAAGTTTTAGAACAAGAATTTCGTATTTTAGTGGAAGAAGTTTCCTTGAAGGAGAAGAGCCTTAACTCTGAACTTGAATCTCTTGTTATTGACAACAAAGAGCATTGGGAAAAGGTTATGCAAGAGAATATTTCGTTAACTGATAAGTATATGACGAAGGTATTTGAAGTTGAAAACCTTCAAAGAGAACTCGTGCACCTCATTGATCAGATATCAGTGGCTCATCACGAGCAGGAAACAGTGACACCAGAAGCTGTACTTGAAGTTTCTCTTTTACGTGCTGATAAAGCTAGGATTGAAGTTTCTCTTCAGGAACTTACTGGTAAATTTGCACTGTCTGAGAGAAAATTGAATACCCTAGAGGCAGAAATGGGAGCTAAAGAAGAGCAGCTGGCTGCTTTGATTAAAAGCCAAGAAATTCTGACTTCTAGCCATGAGAACCTGTTAGTGTCATTGGAAAACCACAAAAGTAGTGAAGAAAAATACAAAAGCATCATCAATGAGCTCGAAATCAATATTAAAGCATCAAAATATGAAAGCCAGCAGCTGGCTTTGGAAGTTTCAAGCCTCAAGGAGCAAATGCTAAGAGCTTCCTCGAGTCAAGCTGAAGTTTTGGATTTGAAGACGTTTCTCAATAAAACCAGATTTGAGTATGAAAGGGTGAAGGCTTCATTAGATTTGCTATGTGTTGATCATGATGAACTGAAGACTGAGAAGAATTCTCTTGTACAAAACATATCTGCTATGCAGAAGTCTCTGTTAGAGTTAGAGGAATGTCAGCGTAATAAGGTAGCTCTTGAGGAGAAAATTATGCGGTTAGAAGGGGACCTAGCTGCAAGAGAGGCGCTGTGTGCCCAGGATGCTGAGTTAAAAATTGAGTTGAGCAAAATTAAAAGGGAAAATGGAGAACTTAAGCGGAAAATTAAACATCTTGAGCAGGATCAAGAAGAATATCTGAAAAGAGTTCAAATCCTTCAAGAACAGCTCCAGTCAAAAGTTCACGCGATGGACGATCCAATCAATTCTATGGGTAAACCTGCTGACTTTGATAAATGTACTGCTGGAGTGTCTTCCACAAGAGATGAAAAACAACTTTTAGAGGTATGAAACTGGATAATTTTGATGTTTAGGCTACTTTTACTGTATAGTACCTTGGATATCTAACTGGATAATTTTGGTGCAGTAACATGATTCACTAGATAATTCCCTTTTGACTATGTAATTCACTCAAAATGGCCCAAAGATGGTCATAAACTGACCAAAATTCGCTTTTTTGATTCGCGATTTGCAAGGAGATTAGCAAATCATGTGACATTGGGTTGGTGCTTGGTACACTGATAGACTTTCGTCCTATACAGTCCATGAGTTGCATGAAGAATGCTTTCCATTTTCAGCAGTTTCCTTTAGGAATTAGGATAACTAACCTAGCAAAAAATTTAAGCCGAGCCAACTCCAGCATATATCTGCCGCATTCCCTCTCTCTCTTATTTTTCCTCAACCCCACATCTCCTTTTCAGTGTTTGATAACAGCTCATATAATATTTGACTGTAAAAGATTTGTTCTTCACCAGATGATCTGGCTATGCTCATATAAGGTGCTTTTATGTTTGGTTTCACTTGACATTGTTTCATGGAGGTATTATGTACTCTTCAAAACTGTTTACTTATCATTTTTTTTTTCTTACCAGATGTCTGGAGTTCAGATCACTGATCATCTTTCTAAAGTCCGGTCACTTGAAAATGAACTCGCTGAAGCATTGGAGGCAAATGATATGTACAAAGCCCAGCTTAGAAGGTATGCAAAGTGAGAAAGAGTTCAACCAATTTTTACATTTTTTTGGCACGTATTTGCACAATCATGTTTAACCTCATCACCGGTCAAAAGGTCCACAATCAGCTACAACAACATTGCATCACCTCAACGCCATCAAATGGCTCCCATGTAAGTGGGGTTTGAGGGGTCGAATGCACACAATCTTACCCTTGTTTGTGATAAGTGAAAACAAAGAGGTTGTTTCCATTTGGAAACTTCACATAAATAGATAGTGCACATGATTTAGCGAGCATTTTGATATAGTCCGTAACAATCCGAAACCAAAGACCTATAAATCTTTGGACAATCATGATCATTAAATGCATAAGACCAGTATTAACGTAACTGGGACCTCCTTAGTAACTTTACTTCGGCATAGGATCAACATTTAGGTCTTAAAATCTCTCAATAAACTCCAGTTTTTCTGCTTGTGCCAAAGTGTGCAACTGTTACATAATTCCCTAGCGAATTTGCCTTTGAATTTACGATTCGCTCAAAATGACCTAAAAATAGCCCAAAATCGACTGCACTTCGCTGTTTCATTTCGCCATTCACAAGAAAATTAGCAAATCATGTGACACTGTGCTAAAAAATCTCCCCTCAAACCACCCACACTTGTCTTCCTTCCAGTCAAAGAGGTCATTGAGATCTATTCACCATATGTTGCTCATCTCAGGTCTATTGCATGGATAGATTCTTTTGTGGTGGTGTAATTTCTTTTTTCGGTGAAAATTTTTCCAGGTTCATGTCTCAAGAACAAAACTATGCTGATATGCCCAAGGCTTCCGGAATTGACAATGAATCAGATCCCTATGTGAAAAGGCAAAGTGGCAATTTGTCATTTCTGGAGTTAGAATTGCAAGATCTTCGGGAGCAATACTTCCAAATGAGTCTTAAGTACGCTGAGGTTGAGGCTCAGCGTGCAGAACTTGTACTAAAACTCAAGACCTCGACTGATAGGAGGAGCTGGTTTTCTTGACCACATAGCTATTTTTCTTCTGATTTATCTTTCTCCATATCTCATTCATGAATGGGAGAAATTTGTTAATTTCTCCAAATTTATAGCTGTAAATGATTAAATTTTCAACCGACCAGATGGTCGAGTTAATAAATCAGGGAGCATAAACTGTTTGTAGATAGAATATGAGGAATGTTATGAAATCAACCTAATTCATTACGGATAATAAATTCGGTTCTATCTCAGTTTTCATATCACTCACAATCTGTTTTGGGATGAAACGTGTTTCACTCACATCTCAAAACATAGTCGCCCAGTTTGGTAATTGTATTTTCGGCCTGCTTATTGTTTGACCTTTAGCCTGTTGATCAAACAATCAAATAAAAACTTAAACGGAAATGACCAAAATGAAAATGTTTGGCTTTTGGCTTGTTTGTCAAACAAGCCAACTAAACTAACTAAATCGCCAAACACTTCCAGTGTAGTGAACCCATGAAAAAGAGCATCGGTTTTATATCTACTTACAAGAAACACTTGCACCACAATAGAGAAGAGTTTTAGAAGTTAACTAAACTTCTTATACAGAAAAAACCATACATAGAAACAGTCACATAGACATCGACATGGACAAATGCAAAGGAAAGGAAACGGCCACATTTTATTGAAGGAATGGTTTATCCAATTATACACCGCAAAATGAGCAGATGACGTATAAATTAAAGGAAGGCAACTATACGAATGAGCCAGCCCAGGAGAGCTAACGATAAAACTCGACCGCTACATCTCTTCACTTAGGCTTATCCTTTTCCTGTTTTCCTTCCATCCGCATACAAACGTTCATTGATTACTATTTACAATATTGAATAAGCTCGGATGACTTCAACAATGGGTGCCCTGCATAACGGGCATTTACCTCCACCTCGAACCAGCTCATTTGCACAGTTTAAACATGTGCACATGTGCCCACATCTGTGAAAAAGAATCAGATGCAACCGAGAGTCAATCACAAAAACAAGTGTGAAATCGAAACTCCTCGATTTCAGTTGAACCCCATAAGTTCCTAAGGATTTTGAGATGCTATATGTAAAAAGCTAAGGCAACGGCATAAATTTCACCAATTAACATGACTAACCTGTACAATAGAGAATCAATATGGTTGTCACAACAAACACAACATGTCCCTTTCTTCACATGTCCCCATCTGGAACCATCCAATGAGATCTCAGCACCTAAACAAAGATTAGATAATCAATTGTCAATAATTATACGAGATCCAAGACGCAACACTTGTGCCCAGAAAATCAGAGGGTCCCGATTATAGGTGTTCATAATAGACCAGATGACCCGATATTCACCCGACCTTATAACCGAACCCCATTTTTAAAAATGGATTTACATCTATGTAAAAACCAATGTGGACACAAGATCCGATTTTGAACCCACTCGAAACACATGACCTAAAATCAACCCAATGACCCGAATGAACACCTCTAGTCCCGATAGAATACAAAACACAGGGCAAGTGTTTCTATTAACCATCATCCTGTATCTCTTTTGACCTACATTTTTTTGTTTCTCCTTCACTATAGTCAAATTCTTGGTAGAGGGAAAAATTGCCTAACTTTTCTCAGAAAGGAAACGTATATTATGCAAACCTTTCCCACCAGTGGATCGATTCAGAGCTGCAGAAACTTCTTGCCGAACAGAACGCTGCAACTCCACCTGCATGTCGATGCAGGCTTCTAACATCTTCTGCATGTGGTTCATACCTTGTTGAAGCCTGACAACATCCGCTCGTAAATCATTCATCATCTCCCACTCCTGTTAAAAGGCCAGAAATTGTCAAGCAGAACCCAATATTATCAAAAATCGTTAACCTTAACAAGTTTAATCCCTTGCTAATACACTATATCTACCAGATGACACTCCTCTGCATAAAAAAATTACTTTATGCCATTCCTTTACCATTTAGAAAACATACATTGTTTGCAAGCCTCAAACTTGTGACCAAACGAAGTAATGATGTCACGCAAGCAACTTAACATGAATCCAAAACGCCTTGCACAATCTCTTGTCAAAAGAAGATGCGACATAATTTTTCTTGTACAACACAAGATGCACAAAACCCAAAAATAGAAACATTTAGTTCCACTTATCATCATGTAAACCTCAAATTTCTGGTTTCTGACTCCTTACTAGTGAAACATATTCGCTAGTTAGTTCGACTTAATAATTTACATTCGCTCAAAATGGTTTAAAAATAGACTAAAACCGACTATAATTCGTTTTTTTTGGATTCGCAATTCGCGAGGCAATTAGCGAATCATGTGACACTGCTCCTCACTCCTCAGTCCTCACATGTTAGCGATTGAAAAAACAATCTAGTAAAGATGCAACAAGTCAAGGCAATACCCACTAACTATTAAAATTTGTAAACATGAGGGTTTTATGCATCATACTGGGAACTTTTCTGTAGTGAGAAGTTCAAAAATTAAAAGAGCCAAAGGAAAATCAAAACTCATCTTTCATTTATGAAAAATAAGTAAAAAGCCAACGTAAATTCATACCAGATCAGTTTCAAAACAATAGTTTCATACTTTCAGGACTATACCAAAATCATACAACCAAATACTATGAAGCACAAGTAGCTTACTAGTTCTGAACGATGCATGCCATGCCTAGACCAGTTAGTATGTAGACCCTGTTGCCAGAGAGGCTGTGGAGGCGGTACTGGTGGGGATGGAAGGACAAGAGGAGGTCTATTGACGGTATCCCTTACATTTCGTTCTTCAGGTTGTTCCTGATCATGCAGTGAAGTAGCAGAAGTGGGCAAGTTTCTATGAAGCTCCCAATCAATTCCGGTCTGACCTTGCCTTTCCACATAAGACTGGATCAATTGGTCCAAACTTTCACGAAACCCGCTATGCAAAAGAGTTGAAACACTCCTCCTGAATCATAAAAGGGTAACCATAATTCAAATCAAGCATTTTAGATGGGAAAAAAAAAGTATACATACCAGAGAAGGCATACCTGCTTAGCAGCTCACGAAGCTCCATACTGTAGACATTATCATCATCAGGAGGGTGAAATCTATTAACTCGTCGAATGGGAAGGTTGCGTCTAATACGTGAAGGATTAGAAGGCCCCCAACTTCCTAATGTTGTTCGAGAACTATTGTTGGGCCAAGTTTGTTGACTAGGCAAAGCAGACCCATCCTCAGCATAATTTATATGAGCTGTCTGCCGCCGAGCATTACCTGAAGTTTCTTGCCAATCACTAACCGTATTAGCTTGTGTGTTTTCTCTCCATGGATCAAGCTCTGCCGAGTTCAACTCAGGCAAGTTTATCCGCTCATCTTCCGTGACCTGTTCCAGCCAATTCTCCCTCTGAATGTCATCTTCCCCAGTTGAAACGTCAATTGGAGCTTCTACAGGCCCATTAATAGTATTATTTGTAAACTCATTCACCTCATCATTCTGAATCCTAGACTGCAATTGATCAGAATCCCAAGCTTGGATCCCCACTTGAATTCCATGTTGAATCTCATCATTAGAAAAATCAATTCCCGGATCACCCGGTGACGTGTCAGAGTTACTGCTTGCTTGAATACGTACAATAGCTTCTTGTCTAGAGCGAAAACCTTCCCTGTTAAATGGAAATTGTAAGAGAATGTCATCCACTATATACTTTGGACACAACCCAAAAAATACCAAGTAATGTTCATAAAGACTCAAATACACTATTCTCGATCCAACTATTGAATTGGTTTGATAATATGGGAAATTCAAACTGACAAGTGATAGAGATCATAATTCAATATATACACCATAAATTTTATGCATTGGCACCAATACAAAAAGAAAATCAGACACAGTGGGGAAATATCATTTTAGATTAACCACTTTGTACTAAGTGATTAATGTGATTGATTGTATTTCATTGTCAATTTCTATTGTCAATACCCAAGTACCTTTGTGGGGGAAATATTATAATAGGAAAGTCTGCCATCAATCGTCTTCAGTCTGTTACCAAATTCACCGAGTAATTTAAGTGTTGCAAACCAATCTTCACAGTGTTCAACAATTGGCATTCATCCAAAGCAAAAGTCCTTTAATGCCATACACAAAGGCGTCTACAATATAGCATTATTGTAACGGACTGTTCTTTTCTAATATAGGTTTAATATAATATAATAGTAAGTAATACTAAAGCGGAAGCCTATCGAGCCGTGATTATCGCGAAAAAGAAATAAAACAAAACAGTATTTTCAAAATAAAATAAAATAAAATAAAACTTGTAGCTTACGTCAGAAATTGTACAAGGTACATAATGTAATGAGTGAAGCATGTAAATAGTAAAATTCAATTGCAACAGTCAAGTTGCGCCACTTCCACTAGTTCAACACTGGCTCAAAAACATGATAAAGCCACTCTAGAGTAATGGCTGCACATATGATTGGACAAAATGATAAAATTGTACAAATCTATTTAACGTAAGTACAAAGTAAAGACAATTTGTAGCTTACGCCAGAAATCAGAATGAATAACAAATGAAGCAAGAAATATTAATTGTTCTAGATAAAGACTTCAACTTTTGACAGATAGGCATATAGCAAACAAAATGTAAACAATGAAAAGATGAGCACACCTCAAACCAGAAACAGTGTTTCGTTGTCTCAACTGATGTAGTTCATTTGCAGCGACTGATGGTGGCCTTTCATCCTCAGCTGTTCTTTCAGTTCTCAAAAATCTACCTCTAAGTAATGACTGAAATAATAAATAAATAATAAAGATCTTGCATTTGATAGATTCATCTAAGAAGCAACAATGCTTCCTATCAATCATTTAGCTTAAAGATCACAGTAACTTGACATCAACCCAATGCCAAGTCGCTTCCAACTAGGTAGGTGGGGTGTCGAATGCACGCAACCTTGCCCTTGTAATAACAAAAAGGGGTTTCAGAATTCAGATTGACCCTTGATTGCAATCATGTGCAACTTCACAAAAATTAGACGTCTAAATAATATAATTTTAGCACATTATCATACCGTAGTTAGATTTTGCAAGTCTCACTTGGAATACTGAAAGGTTAAGCGACATCAAATTCTTGGAGCAATCTTGGCTGGTACTAGAATGGTTTTTGAAGAATTCTTGGAGATTTCTAATTCTCCTAGGCTTATTTTTTTGTTGAATATAACTTAATATTGTTGAAGTAATTTTTTAATTTCTCTTAAGCCTACTTTTGCTGAATATAATTTGATATTGTTGAACATAACTTGTCTTTACTAACTTAATATACTGAATTTTCACATTGCGTATTTTTACTTCACTTAACTTATTTTACAACACTTTACATGTTTCTGCTATTTTCCTCTTCAGCCTAGTTTAAAGGCAACTGAATTAGAATAAGAAGTTCACCTAGAAGTGTTTGCTATACCATTTGCATAATAATTGTTATTGTGTTTTCGATACTTGTGTGTTTTTTCATAGCTGTTCAAGAATAATGCAAACTATGCATGGGTCTGACAAAAATGATCAAGGATGGCTTGTAGCCACTTAAATAAGGTTTTTCCGATTAAACAAAATTTGTACTCACACCATCTCAAATTAGTTACAACGTAAAGGCTCATTTTTTGAATTCTAGGGTTTGAGAAAAAATTCAAGTTGGATAGAATAAATGTAGTAAAGTAGGGGCAATTTAACTGAATGTATGATGTAAATGCATGAAACTAGGATAGTTATATTATAGTAGATAAAAGTTTGTCTTACAAGGGAATGTAGCATCTAATTTTGATTGGCTCAGAAAGGCATATGTGGCAACTTGCAAATTATGTTTCCTAGACACATATTTCGAACATGGGAACATTGTTCAAAATTCATATCTATATGTAAAAATTTAGTCAAGTATTAACTATTCTTTATTTTAGAAAATAAAGCATTGAAATTTATATGTTAAAATACTAAAGCATTGTGTTACTTTAAAACTTGAAAGGAATAATGCCTAATAAAATTACTTGTTTTATATCAAAATATAAGGTAAATAATAAAATAATAAAGATAACAAGATAGTGTATCTTGTCTTGTCGACAAAAGTACGGGGCAACATGCCGAAATGTGTAAGGCAATCCAGGTTGCAACTAATTTACAGCGGAAGTAACCACTTCTCTCTCAGCAACAATGGTGTTACCTCTTGCTTCCACCTTAGTCCTTACCCCTCTTTTCTCCATCATGTTCATCATCTTTATCTTTATCTAAGCTCTGCTCTATAAATTTCACTCTTGTATCACTCTACGGTGTTCACACTCAGATATAAAAAAGTTTTTCTTCAATTTTTACTTAATCCATAAATTATCCCCAAATTTTCCTATCTTTCTCCTCAAGCATCTCCAAGACTTTCTCCACTTAAGAATCTCTTCTTATATGGTGAACCCAAAATTTTGAATCACTCGTTTCTAGCCAAATAGGAAGTTTTTACAATTATTATTAGTTTGTATGCAACCTTTTGAGTCAGATCAACAGAAGGTGGACGAGGTTTGGTTAGAAGATGATAATTCAATATAGGTAAGATGTTAGCTACTTCAATCAAGGTGAAAGTAGAGGATGATACAAAATTTTATGGTTAATATAGTAAACTTATATTCTACTTACTAATTAATTTTAACAGAGGAATTCGAGATTTGTATAAAAAATTTAGCGTTTGGTAGATAAACCTAATTCATTGGTACAAGTTTTGTATAAGAGTGACAATGAGTTACTGCCTTACTGAGAATTGGAAATCCAATAGAAAGACAAATAATTTCCTTTCATAACATTTACTTGTCATCTAAATAGGTTATGAATATATGGACAATTTATAGGTTGTTTAATTCACGTAATCTATATAAGGAAAGTGCATTATTCAACTCAATTTTCTTTTCCAAGTGTTTGAATAACAATCTTATTACCTTTCTCTACTTTAATGCGTTGAAAACTTGAAATGCCCCATCTCCCTTTGCCCCTGTCCCCCTAATCCCAATGCAGTGCAGGTTCTGAGCACAAGTCGTATAGCCAACTGCCTAGCACCCCAAGAAATAAGGGGCTTCATATATTAAATGGTGCATTTAGGCCCGAATCTAAGCAACGCTTTTCAAGTGATTTGTTTGTAAACTTTTTTATATTTGAAGTAATTTTAGAATATAATCAACCTCCACAAGAATATAACACATCCGATCAGTCACCTTGATCATTGTCGCCCCTTGAAGAACCACTTTTTGTCACATACCAACACCATTGCCCCTATAGTCACCATCATATTCCTTTCCCACCATCACTATCACCCAAAAGCCACCACTAGTTCATCAACAACTACCTTCGGACACTAACGCCATCATCTCAACGCTAATTAAGTCGGCTAAGCAAAATGCAAATGCAGTACGCAAGATTAAAAAACTAATAAATTGAAAATTTATCAGCTACATACAGTAATCTCAAAACTGCAGTTCCCAATTAGAATTACTTGACATATTTTGAGGCATACAACCTAACTTAATATATAAACTCTCTGTCCAGATAATGTTGCATCACTTATACTGTTACCCTAATTGGTTGTCCATTTGTTTTGCTCCACTTCCTCTTCAGAAAATTTTTATCACTTTTTTTCCTACCTCTCCTCACTCAAATGGTATGACCCACACAACAACCCACATGGTAGAGAAACTATTATATTACCTTCACGGGTATGGGAAAATCTCACGTATATGGTGTATGTAACAGCTGCCAACACCATATCCCAAGTCTAAGATCTACATCCACCTTCTTCTACAATAGTTTAAGAACAAAAGGCAATTACTCCCTTCTCGGTTCACTTAAGCACGCATTATACACATTACATCTTACCATTGTATGGCATTGTGAAAAATATATGTGCATCTCCTAACCTCCCGCTCTGTACAATATTCACTACTCAACATTCATACAAGCTAAAATTGGCCCAGAAATGAAAACAAAATGTTGTATGATATTGTAGTTTCCACCTGTATCACAACCACCTCATATCAACACAAGTACAACGAATGTCATGCATGGTAACATAGAAACAACTTAGATTTACTTCTATTCAAAGTAACAGGAATGAAAAACTAGGAAACTTACCTGAATACGATTACGGTGAGCAAAATCTGAAACGGCACGATGCTCTGATAAACCCTGAAGCTCCCTTTGTCTTTCACGTTCTATCCTCATAAGCAAGTCGATCAAAGCCTGCCTTCCACGAAACCTCAACCTATCTCTCCGAATACGCTCAGGATGGCCATCCTCACGATTACCAAGGCCAACATGAACCTGATCACCTTGGGTACCTGATCCACCGTTTTGATCTTCCCTCCGTCCTCCACGTACCCTTTGCTGATTTGCCATATGCACCCACTCTCTCACAAGTCTCACCCGTTCACGCTCGGTCTCACCAAGCCACTCTTCTCTGGGATTGCTATCTCTTTGTGAAACATTAGAAGAGTGGTCATTTATTCCGGTCTCCATCCATCCACGCACAATCTGCCTCACTCTCTCCCTCTCACCTTCACCAAGATCAGGAGATTGTTCTCTGCTAGAAAGGTTATTATCTCCACGTTCATTGCGGGTCTCCATCTGATCGTGAGACCAAGCTCTAAAATCATGCTCACTCTCACTAGCATTCTCTACACTACCCTGGTTATCACCCGCCCTGCTTTCCGATGTTGTTACTGTTGACACATCAGTATTGCTATCAACACTCCTCTCATGCCTCAGTCTTTCCCTAACCCGCTCTCTAGCACGGTTTAACGCATGTTCATCCTCCAATTCTCTCCACATTTGCAAAATAGAAGACGCCCTAGAGCTTGGCCTTTCGACAGTCCCTTGCCTCCGCAAAGAAGGGGACTGAGATTCCCTAAGAAAAGAATAATCAAGCATGGAAACAGGATGTAAACCTGCAAGAGCCATCAATTCAGACTCCCGGTTTCTCCTCTCCATGGTGGTAATCATTTCTTGGGCTTGTCTAGCTGCCCAACGACTTAAAATCCTCGATTGTCGTCTCCTAGCAACAGAAGACTCGGCCAGATCATCCCCTTCGAGATCAGACCTTCGCCTCCTACGCATAAGCTGATTACCCTCATCATCTTCATCCTCCATATTACGAGCTGAACTACACGAGGTGAACGACATACAATCATCCAAATGACCACACATAAGCTGCTCTAGTCCAAGCTCAAATTCAGCCCTAGCATCGGTAGAATTCTCAGGCTTTTGCTGCAATGGTCGGACATCCGCCATTTCTATCCACCCCAATCAAACACACACACACACTACAACCAAACTAACAGCACCAACAATAACCTCTAAAACCCTATTCTTGAAACCCAAAATCAATACAATTTTGCAGATTATCTTGACACCCAAATTCAATACAATCTTGCAGAGTAAAAAGAACTAAAACACCCAATACAAATTTATGAATGGAAGTCTATACTCTATGCAATTACAGAAACAATAGCTGTATGTCTGTACCCTAGAACAATTTTCAACCTGATCAAACAAAACAAAGAAAAAAATCAAAAATCTAACTCAAAATGAAGCTAAAATGAAACAAAATTACAATTTTACAATAATTCAATCAAAAAAACAACAACCCAGAACAATAAATAACAAAAAAGAAAAATTAGAAGCTTACCCAGAAACTCCCTTGTGTGTTTATGTTCACAAATCCTATTTATAACTCAAAGAAACCAAATTTCCAAGAAAAGGGTAAGAATAATACAGAAAAAGGTGAAATCTTCCATTGAAATCATAAACAAAGGTAAAGAAATGGTGTGTGGAAATAGTAATTGTGCATAGAATTTATGAATGATGGATAAAATCCAAGGTTGGAGCATTTAACAATTAAATTAATAGTAGTAATGTTGATTATATTAATGAATAAAATCAAGAAAAGATTATGAATTTCTAGACATGGAAGAATTAAATTGTGGAATTAATATAGTTTCTTGGAAAATTGGAAAATGTGTTGGTTGTTTATGAGGGAGACCGGTGATCTCAAACACCAAAAACAAGAGAGAGAAAGCAAATAGTGTACACGTCATTGTATATTATTTCTATCTTTGTTTCTTTCTCAACTTTTCAACGTCATACTCCCACTCTTTGCTGAATTTCTTACTCATTTTTATTTAATAATAAAAAAAATCTAATAATAAATAAAAAAAATAAAAATCTAGATATGCTGTTTTCCTCTAATCTCACCATATCAATACTTTTTTTTATATATTAAGATTAAGATAAGATAGGATATTAAGATTAAGAATATTAAAAAAAATTTATAGAATTTTTCATTACTTGTATTTATATATATATATTGCGATTAATAAATTTTTCTTTATATTAACTTTTTGTTAAATATATTCAGCGGAGTCAAATAGTGTTAGAAATAAATTAATCGTTGATTTGTTGAACATTAAAAATTTGATTGAGCAAATCTTCAACCAACGTCTTGTTTTTCTTAAACACAATGATGAAACGTCGTCATATTTTTACAAATAAAATTATGGTACATTTCATTTATAGGTGTTTAAAAACACGACCAATAAATCTGATATTTATACGATTTTATAAATAAATCGATCTTGATAATGAATTTAAAATTATATAAAAACTATGTAAAACCCGTTTTGATTGGATGAAACACGTTTCTTGAACTTAAAGAGAGAAAGTTGTGAGAGAAGTTCCTGCGATTTGCGATTCCGTGATTCTTGACCTTCTTCGTTTCTTGCTCTTCTTCCATGGGAAGACCTCGCAAAAATCCTCAAGGTTCTAATGGCAAAGGCAAGGCGGTACACGCAGGCTTCCTCACGAGGCTTGAGTGGAAAAAGTGGTGGAAGTTTGATACTCATTTCTGAGGGTCAATCTTCCAATACCAAATCATCGAATGTTTCTGAGATGCAAACAAAGATTGATAGGCTGAAGTCCCTGCTAGAATCAGCGAATAGGAGGGTGGAAAAGGAGCATACTATGAGTAGATTTGAAGTGCAATTAGCAACTAGTGAGGATACCCAGAATCAGAGGGTTGTTGCTCAGCCTTCGGTTCCTGTAGCGGAGTCGATTTCTCGGAATTTTTCCAATCCCTGAAGATATGAATTTGAGTTTTATTCCTCCTTCTTTGAGTAATGGTGTGTTTTGTGCTGTTGTTGATAGAGAAGAGGTCACTTCTATGCAATTATCATGGAAAGCCACATGTGCTATATTTGTTGTAGGTTATCAAACTAGTATGGCTGTTTTTTCTAGGTTCTTGAAATCTTCTTAGCTGAATATGGGTAATCTTAAACCTATATTGCATGATGATGGGTATTATATTGTGAACTGTGAGAAGGAGTCTGGTGCTGCTGAAATTGTTAGAGGCGGTAATTTTATGCTTGGCAAAAGGCCTGTTTTGATTCGAAAATGGGATGAGAATTTTGATTTTAAGAGAGACATTCTTAGAGTTGTTCCTGTCTGGGTGAGATTATTGAATTTTCCTACCAATAATTTTGGGGTGTCAAGTCATTGAGTAGTATAGGGAGTCTTTTTTGGGTTCCAATTGCTGCTGATGCATGTACTGCAAAGCAAAGTAGAGTCAGCTATGCTCGTCTCTTGATCGAAATAGATATTTCTAAACTTCTACCTAAGTCTGTGTTGATTGAGGATGAGGAAGGGAAGGTGCATGAGCAGGCTTATGATGCTGAGTGGATTCCTTATTTTTGTCAGAAATGTCAAGCTGTTGGGCATTTGTGCGGTGAGAATAAGCGTGAGCATGAGAAAGTAGTAGCTAAGAGAGTGAAAAAGGGTAAAGAAAAGGGAAAGGAGATTGTTGTAACCATTCCAACTCAACCTGCTTCCACATCTTGTGAAGTTGAGGAGGGTGAATGGATTCAAGTTACCGGGAGGAAAAATAAGGTGAATGTAGTTACAGGGGTTGAGTTAGATGGCAGTAGTTATGCTTGCGGTACTAATAATGGCGCTGGGATGCCCATGAATCCCATCTTGGGAGGATGAAGTGGGCAACATGGAATGTGAGAGGGCTTAGTGCCCTTTCTAAGGCCAAGAGTATTCGCAAATGGTTGAGAGATCATGATATTTTTTTGGTGGGGCTTCTTGAAGCTAGAATAAAATTCAGAAAGTGAATAAAGTGACTGATGCAATTGATGCTTCTTGGAAATGGGAGACCAATAATCAGTTTCATTCTCATGTGCGTATTCTTGTTGGCTGGGCTGTTGATCAGTTGCAGGTGCAGATTGTTCATATCCATATGCAGTTCATTCATTGTAAAGTGACCAAGAGGAGTAATAGGGAGGAGATTTGGTTTACCATTGTTTATGGCATGCATAGTGTTACTGATAGGAAAGCTTTGTGGAACGAAGTGATAGTGCTTGGTAGTAGGATGTTGGATCCTTGGTGCATTATGGGAGATTTTAATGCTGTGTATGACGTCTCACATCGCTCTAATGGTAGGTTGGTTTCTTCCTATGAGATGAGGGACTTTAGTGATTGTATTATGGAAGCTGGGCTTATTTGTCCTGGTTCTACTGGTCACTGGTTTTCTTGGCACAATAAAGCTCAGGGTGTCGGTAGGATCGCTTCTAGAATTGATCATGCTTTTGTCATTGATGTTTGGTTGGATAGAGAGGTAAATACGACGGTTCATTACTGTAATCACTACCTCTCTGATCATTCCTCTATTTTTTTTCAGTTTGGTAAGCAGGATAGGGGTAAAGGTAGGCCTTTTCGTTTTTTGAATTACTTGGCTGATCATCCGGATTTTCTTAACGTTGTTGAAGGGGCTTGGCGGATGGAGCAGAGTGGGTCTGCGATGGAGCAAGTGTGGAGGAAATTAAAGTGTGTTAAAGGGGCCTTAAAGTCTTTGCATGTGTTTCAATTTCAGCATATTCATGACAATATCTTGAAATGTCGGTCTGAGCTTGATGATATCCAAACTCTTCTTCAAGGTGATCCTTTAGATGGGGGTCTCCATGCTCGAGAGGCAGAGATTTGTGTGAAGCTTAGGAAATGGCAATTGATGGAGGAGACTGCCTTGAAGCAGAAGGCTAGGGTTAGATGGTTGAATGAAGGAGACTTGAACACTAAATTTTTTCATAGTGTTGTTAAGGGCAGGACTTGTCATAATAGGATTGATTGTTTACATGATGATTTGGGAAATATTGTGGAGGACAAGAGGAAGATCAGTGACCTTATCTCTCGGTTTTACAAAAATGTTCTTGGTACAAGTGCTACCTCTTTGGTGGGTATTGATCTGCAAGTTGTGAGAGATGGTGCTCAAGTGTCTCATGCTCAGGCTCTTGCTCTTATTAGACCTATCTCCACAGATGAAATCAATGCAGCTCTTAAGATTATTGATGACTCCAAAAGTCCAGGGTTAGACGGCTTCAACTCTTATTTTTTTAAGAAAGTTTGGCATATTATCAAACATGACATTTATGCTGCTCTTAATGATTTCTTCTTGCATAATATCTTTCATGCTCCTATTAACATCACTGCCATTACGTTGATCCCCAAGATTCCTAATGCTACTTTGGTTAAAGATTGTAGACCCATATCCTGTTGTACTGTGGTTTATAAGCATGTTGCCAAAATTCTTACATCTAGGCTTTGATCTGTGGTGTGTGATTTAGTTAGTATAGCTCAGTTTGAGTTTATCCCAGGAAGACAGATTGTTGATTATGTGTTGGCTACAAATCTCATTAAAGGGTATACTTGGAGTCACATAAGTCCTCGTTGTATGCTTAAAATTGATATGGCTAAGGCTTATGATTCTATAGAATGGTCTGTTTTGAAGAATGTTTTGAGTGAGGTGGGGTTTCCTTGTTAGTTTATTAACTGGATTAAGAGTTGTATTTCCTCTGCATCCTATTCTATTCTCATCAATGGTGCTCCTACTAAACCTTTCAAGGCTAGGAAAGGTCTCCGGCAAGGAGACCCCATGTCTCCTTATTTGTTTGCTATTTGTATAGAATATTTTTCTAGAGTTTTGCATAAGGTGAAAGGTAAGGAGATTTTATTTCATCCAAAATGCAAAAAGACAGGTATCATGAAATTGATGTTTGCTGATGATTTGCTGGTGTTCACCAAGCCTGATACTCAATCCTTATCTAAACTTAAGGGTGTGATTGGGGACTTTACCAAGGTTTCTGGGCTTCATATCAATAATAGCAAGAGTGCTATTTATATAGCAGGTGTTCAGCAGGAGGATGTTGCTCATATTCTGGATGTTATTAGTGTGCCCAAGGGGGATTTGCCCTTTTAGACACTTAGGCTTCCCTCTGTCTGCTAAACGGCTTGGTATTCATGACTGTGTTCCTATTGTTGATAGGATTACTGCTCGTGTTAAGCATTGGACTTCTAAAATGCTCACAATGGCTGGAAGAGTTCTTCTTGTGAATAGTGTTGTTAATAGTATGCACTCCTTTTAGGCCCAAATTTTTCTGCTTCCTAAAAAGATCATAAGTATGGTGGAGAGTATCTGCAATGCCTCTTCTGATAAGCAAAAGGGCTCTAAACCTAGAATTGCTTGGAAGAAGGTGTGTGTTCCTAAAGCTTATGGGGGTCTCAATATTTGTAATCTCAAAATCTGGAATGAGGTGGTTCTTTTGAAAAGTCTTTGGCTTTGGCTTCTAAAAAGGATAGATTGTGGATCAAGTGGGTGAATGATTAATACTTGAAAGGGGCTGATATTATGCAATATAGGGTGCCTACTGCTTCTTGGATGTTGTCTCAAATCATTGATAGTAGGACTCAGGTTCCTGACTGGGATGCGTTGAGCAGTTTTGTGGTCAATGGGAAAATTTAATGTGCAGAAGACATATTTACTGAGAGTTGCTTCTGGCCCTAAGCCTCCTTGGAGGGCTCTTTCGTGTAGTGGTAAGGCTTCTCCTAGGGGTTCTATTTGTATGTGGCAAATCTTACAGAATAGGCTACCTACTAAGGACAGGCTTGCCCATTGGGGTATTCAGTGTGATACTCTATGTGATGTGTAAGCAGGAGGATGAATCCAGAGATCACTTGTTTGGATGTTGTTCCTACGTTAGGGATTTGTCTCAACACATCAAAACCTTTGCTCCGGGTTTCTTTTGTTCTTCTTCTTTGGATGATGCTTTGACTGTGATGAGTAGGATGTGTAAGAGGAAGAAGAGTAAAGGCTCGATGTATGTTATGTTGTGGGTTGAGATGTTGTATCAAACTTGGCTACAGCATAATCTTTGTGTTTTTGGGGATCCTGGTTTCTTAGCTCTTCATGTGGCTCATAAGATTGTCTTTTTGGTTGTTGCTAGACTAGATTATAATTGTAAGAGCTGGCTTATTGCTTAGTTCTTTGTTTTGTTGTTTTTTGGGTTTATGATGCTTTGTCATAGTGTAACTTCCCTATCGTGTTTGGAAAGTGTTCCTTTTATAGCCTAGACTGTAAAAGGGGCTTTTTTGGGATTTAATATATTCTCTTTTATTTGCCAAAAAATAAAACCCGTTTGAACCGACCCAAAACGCCTGCCCTGAAATCGATTCGATGACCCGAATAAACATCTCTAATTGAATAGATGTACCTTTCTCGACATATTACATGATTTCCATAGACCAAAACACATGAATTACTTAAAAAACATACAATCTTTATTCGTATTTATTTGTATTTTTGTAATTCGTAATCATTCATCTATCTTTATTCTTGAAAGTGTCCGGCATCTGATTTTATTCTAATTACAATTTTTCAGTCATATAAACTCAAAGCACTTAGTTGCAAAAACATTGCAACACTAGTTCTAAAGAACGAATTCAAGTGATATTTTAGAATGATATCAAAACTCGTTTCCCATTCAAAATATGATAAGATCAAACTGTAACATCGGAGATATGCAATTGAAGACTCAAAGGCTTTTCATCTCAAGTTGTGTTTCATATTGTTGAGCCCTACATAGCTAGCTGAATGGTGCATCGCTTGTGGTATGTCTATCGATTCAACTACCTAATATGGCATCTTTACTTGTTTGAGGTATACATCATTGTTGGCACTAGACCTTTTGGTATGCACCATGCTAAGAGACCGATGGGTTGTACATGACCCGAATATATCAACGAAATACCCACACTTGATCTATGGCCACATTCTCAGCGATCTTAGGTTCAACCCTTGATCCAAAGATATCAATTTTTACAAGTGCATAATAGTCTTGTATTACATGTGAAGAACAAGCTAGACAGGAGTCAAAGTAGCTTAAGTTTTCAAAAGCTACATGCATGAAGAGTACAATATGCATTCATGTTAAAGTCTTCCTTGCACATCCTACACAACATTTTCGTGTTTCCCATCAACACTTTAAAATATCATTGCACTTCCCACAAGTTCATCCCAAAACCGAACCTAAACACATCACAAACATAAACCATTCATTTACCTTACCTTTGATCCTATACAACATTTTTTGATAGGACATTGGCAATTCAATCCTAAACACCTAAACGGGTACAAACTTCACCGTTTCCTATGAGAAGACACAGTATATAACAAAATTTCGAACAATTGCAAGGGTTATAGAATATAGAAGTAGCTTGAATCATATAAAACCAAAATCAGAAAGAAAAATACTTGTTAAGCACAGTTAACCGTATAAGTTCAATCGCTGGCAATTGTAACGTAAAATTGCATTCTTGACAGAAATACATGCTCTGTCGAAAAAACTACCATTATATAAAATCTCTATTTCATAGGTGTCCATCCAAAACTTCCTTACCGCAAACATAAAATTTTGACTCAGCACAGGAACTTTCAAGATATGTTTCAACTAAATACCACAGCCAAAAAAAGGATGAAACTAGAACCTAGTTCATTCTCCTGATAAGCTCGTTGATGAAATTCTCACGGTTTCCTGCATCTCCACCTTCAACAAAGTGGTTCCTCTTCTTGGTCAAACCACCCAAGGGAGCCTTGAGCTGGAATGGCCATAAGAAATTGTTGGCCTCCTTGAAGTGAGGTCCTACTGTGATGATCTCATGGATTAGATCTTCCATGCAGATAATACCATGCTTTCCAAGAGTCTGTCGACATTCAGAGACAACAATTTAGTAAGGTTAAAGATCAAAACAAGAAAATATGATGCATCAAAGTGCAATTGGTGGACAGTATATAACACATGCTCTGACTTTTTAACAGTTCAACTACAAACACAAAGCTCACGATGATTAGATTAAGCAAGAAAAATACAGATCAATCTGTCATGATCTATTCCAGGATGAACATTACTTTTATGGCATAAATGGGCAACTAACATGAAATTGTGCATGAAAGGAATTGAAAAATGTAACAGAAATATAAACCTCCCCCTCAACACATTTATTACCAGAGACATGCAGTTCATAGGTAGATGAAAACACAAATGCAATTGCAAAAAGTACTCCTAACACTTAAATAAAGTTAGTTTTCAGTATGTAATACCTGTTAATACATCCCTATTACTGAAAACGAAATGATTGAAATAAAAGACAGAAAAACAAGGTCAATAAATACCTTCTCAATAATGGAGTTATCCGTCAAAGCAATTCTCTGCTTATTAACTTTCCCAAAACCTCTCTTGTATACAAGCTCCTTAACACTTTTTATATTAGGGTACCTAGAAGAAATGACAGGGTTTACTAAGAATCATAAGCAAAAATCTTGCAACAAACAATGAAAAACAAGAATTAACATTTTACCCGTAGGTAACATAGGGTTCCACTCGGTGCAACATGTTCAATGTTGCCTTGTTGACCTTCAAAAATACCCCGTTAAAAATCTGCATCAACAAAAAACATCAGAGCACAGAAAAGCTAAACTAATGCTAACACAAGACTAAACTAAAACAATGAAGCAAGAAAAAAAAGTCCAACAGCGCTGAATCAGCTTACCAAGACAGAAACATAGTAAATGACCAAAGGCAGCTCAAACATAATAGAATTAGACCTCCTAGTAACTACAAAAAAATCAATCTCGAACCTGTCTCAAACGGAGAAGCTGAAGAATACTCCTGGTTTTGGGGTGCATGGCATTGATACTGAAAAAAAAGAAAAAAAAATAAATGCCAAGATAAACACTACAAACAGAAAGAATTTTAACAATTATCACCAACCCTCTAATACGGATGATGAAAAGAAGCTTTGCCTCTGGTTCAACATAGAAACCACCCTTCAACTTAGCTTCTCTTCTCAACTGGATCAACTCTTTCTCCTGAATAGCTACATAAAGTTGTTTCAGAAATAACTCATCATCCCGAACAAGTAGAGAGACATAAGGCATACAGCACATACCTGGTCAGAGTATTCCTTGGCATATTGAGCTGCTCTTTTGAAGATCAGCTTCCTGTTTTCAGCACGCTTCTTCTTCTCGGAATTGAGCAGCTCTTTTGTGGCCAAAGCCCACTCTTCCTCCCTTTTTTGTTTCTTCAAAAAAGACTCTGGGACAATAACTTTAGACTCCTCACCCATCTCCACCTAATCAATAGAACAAGCTCCATCAAACAAAAAACGAAAAACCTATAATCTCGCAAAGACAAGAAAAAAATCTAATAGCAAGATCATCTATTCAATCCAACGTTCTATACAAATGTAAGCAATTAATTTTCATTTTTTATGCAAGATCCCAACATTATTCAGACCCAGTAATCAAATTGCCACCATTACTAAGCAATCAAATAACGATGGACTTTACTGATAAACTTGTACCAATTTATCCAATTGACATTTGCATACAAGAAATTCTGTTACACTGAAATACTTAAACTTTAAACCTAAAGCACATTTATCAGATAACATAACACCCAAATACAAGCAAGCCTAATTTCATAAATCTTCAAAAAAAAACATAAACAAAATCATTCATCTCATTACTCTTCAAGAAAACAAGTAAACGAAAATCAGCCTCAAACAAAGTCGCAACATTTCATTCAAAAATTACATTAAAAAACCTAAATCAATTTAACGATTTTTCAGCATTGAAACGATTCACCCTACGAAAAATAAAAAACGAAATGTACATCTAAAAAATTCAATCCGTCACGATCAGCAACGGATAATCACATTCAGTAAAAATCAACCAACATTATAAACCCTAAGAAACACATAACAAATTCAAATCCATAGAAATTATGTGGTCGCAACAATTAGACATAGAAATAGAACAATCATACTAACTTTCAATAATCATTAACAAAAACAATGTCAATTAGAAGATCTTATTCAACGAATTAATTCGGTACAGAATCATCAAATGAAATGCAAAAGAAGAGTGAAAAACATACTGATCTGCGGCTGAAG
The DNA here is from genome assembly GCF_026212465.1 of Amaranthus tricolor. Classification (NCBI taxonomy): domain Eukaryota; kingdom Viridiplantae; phylum Streptophyta; class Magnoliopsida; order Caryophyllales; family Amaranthaceae; genus Amaranthus; species Amaranthus tricolor. The sequence goes on from NC_080053.1 coordinate 28,039,653, forward strand.
AAATGGAGAATGCAGAGGAAACGTTTGTTACTCCTACTTGGAAGACGAGAAAAGGAGGGGGAGGGGGGAAATGACAAGGGTTCTGAAGGGATATGTAAACCCTAGGAATTTATACGGTTCAGATTTGTTCGTCATATCATCTCCGCCGTTCCTTTTAACTTCTTTCTTTCTTTAGGTTTTTTGGGCTTTCATTGGTTTGATCTTTTGGGCTTTAGGGTTTATTGGGTAATTTAGGGAAAATTTTAAAAACAGCTAGTCTGACCGTCTCTTTTAGAGACATATTTTAAGTTTAACTTATCAAAGATTAATGTTTAATCACGATATAGTTGGTCTTAAACGAGATAGCTTCATAATGAAACCGTCAATTTGGGCCAGCCCAATTCGCGCGTGTAACAACTTGGGTATTTTTTTTCATTTTATGGGCATTTATTAATTTTTGACTTGAAAGATATCAATTTTCAAAATTGATACCTTTAAGGTCAAAATTGATAAATGCCCAAAAAATTGAAATGTTGTTACACGCGCGAATTGGGCCGGCTCAAATTAACGGTCTCATAATGACTACTTATATTATTCTCAATGTCTACTTTCAATATCTTGAACGCCTAATTACATTATTCTTAATGCCTACTTATAATATTTTTAAAAAATGTAAGGGGCTGATCCATTTGGAGATGGTCGCTAAAAGAGACCGTCTCTCACAATAATTTGTGTTTGAAGAAAATAAGCATATTTTGATATAAATATCCTCAAAATAAGCTAGGAGAAACTTATTTCGAAAAATAAGCTTTTTAAAGTCTAATGTCAAGGTTTGATTGTGTTGGCTGTTACTCTGTTAGTAATAGCGGGCCATTACTTAAGCTGAGCCAACCAAAACCAGCTCAACAATCACCTGCAGTTAGTAACAACAGACGATTCTTGAGCTGACTTTTGTTGACTCAGCTTAAGTAATGATTTGCTATTACTAACAGCAAGCGATATGCGAACATAAATCTTAAACTTCTTCTTCCCCAAATCAGTACCCCATTTGCCATACCTGAATACTTTTTCCCAATTCTTATAATTCGCCACCCTTTTTATTTTTTCGCCACCCCTAGTAAATTACCATATTGCCCTTGGTATTTGAAAAAATTACATTTATGCCATTAAAGCTAAAATTTTCTATATAAACCACACTCACACTAAAAATACTCTCACCACAACAAAAAACCAACATACAAAAGCAAAATTTGGGAGCAAAAATTAAGTTCAATCCGGAATTTATCATTCGAGGTAAGTTATTTGTAATTAAATTTTTTTAAAAAAAAATAAAAAAAAAATAGGAGTCGCCCAGATCTGGGCGACTCCTATTTTTTTTTTTTTTTTTTTTTTTTTTTTTCCGTATGTATTTTGTTAATTTTATTATTATTAATTTAATTATTATTATTATTGTATTGTTATTTTTGTTAATATTAAATATATGTTAATGTTATTATTATTAATTTTGTTATTATTATTATTGTGATTGTTAATTTTGTATTATTAAATATATGTTAATGTTGTTATTATTAATTTTATTATTATTATTGTTATTGTTATTTTTATTTATTATTAAATATATGTTTATGTTTTGTTTTATAAATTATTAGTTTAAATTTGTATGTTGTAACTTTTTTTTTTTTTTTTTTTAGTAAGTGTATATATATGTTATTTATATTTCACGGAAAAAAAAAAAAAAAAAAAAGAAAATGAGTCGCCCAGATCCGGGCAGCTGGACCCCGGTTCAGTCGCCTAATTTTAGGCGACTGAACCGGGGTCCAGCCGCCCGGATCTGGGCGACTCATTTTCTTTTTTTTTTTTTTTTTTATTTTTTGTATATTTTGGAGTAATAAATTTAAAAATTGAAATTAAAAAAAAAACTGATTATTATATATATATATATATATATTTTTTTTATTTTATTTTTATTTTTTCCTTATATTTAGGAAAAATATATTTAAAGTTTGAAATTTAAAAAAAAAACCTGATTTTTATTAATAAATTTATATATTTTTTTTAATAAAATGTTATTATTTATTTATTTTAAATTTGTTTTTTTTTTCCGTTTATTTAGGAATAATAATTTTAAATTTTGAAATATAAAAAAAAACATGATTATTATTAATAATTTTATATATTTTTTTTAATAAAATGTTAATATTGTACTTAATTTTGGAAAAAAAAAAGGTGATTATTATTAATAATTTTTTTGTTTTTTTTTTAAAAAAAAGGTGATTATTATTATAAATATAATTTTTTTTTATGTTATTACTGTTATTGTGATAGTTAATAATAATTTAATTTTTTGTTGTTATATAATTGTTTATGTTTGTATTATTAATTAATTATTTTGTTTTTTATGTTATTTTTTTCCATATTTTATTTATGATTATTATGTTTTTAGAAATATTATTATTTATAATATTGAATGAAACCGTAAAAAATTGTAGAAAATGGCTGGTAATCAAGGAAAAGAAAAGGGTTTTTTAGGCAATTGTTGAGAGGTAATAGTTCTAGGCCTACCTTACTCAGAGGGGACCCGCATGAGAGGGGGGTCACGGGTTCTGCTAGGAGGGCTAGGCAGGAAGAGGCGGCCAGACACAGTGTGGCTCAAAGTGCGTACTCATTTTGATGACTAGGCTGATAGCCTCCAGAGTAGTTGGGGGGTTTATAGTGATGATGATAATGATGCTGATGATGTTCAGTTCCAAGCTCCTGAGCCTGCCCCATTGGACTAGACTATAGTTCGTGGCCCCGACGGCAGATTTGCCCGTGGCGGCCCGAGTTCTTCCGCCGCATCTGAGCGTGCAGGAGGAAGTTTTGACGATAATGAACCGCCACGGGGCAGGCCCTCACAGTCCACTAACACGGACTGGTTAGTGACATCACCCCAGCCCGGGGGGCCGACAGATACGCGACTGATCCCTAGCTATGGCGGGCACATAGCTAAACTTATTTATGACGGCTCCGAGCGTACGCCTCCGATTCTGGAGTGCCGTATTAGGAAGAGACCGGTGGAGTCCATCATCGGACTGAGGGATATGTCCGATGAGCTAGTCGATTTTCTACCTTCCACTTCCCTCGGTCGACTACCGGTCATTATGCACCAGCACATCGACTCTGCTTTGATATCGGCGTTCGTCGAGAGGTGGCAGCTGGATACGAACACCTTTCACATGCCCTGGGGAGAGATGACGATTATGTTGCACGACGTGCAACGCATATTGGGTATTTCTATTGATGGTTCTTTGCCGGCTGAGCCTTCGGAGGCGGAGTGGGAGGTTGGTATCACCAATCTGGTCAGCGAGCCTCTGTCTGAGCTTCGACGTAAAGGTTCATTCACCAGCGGATGCATAAGCGTTGCTGAACTGATGCGGCTGTGTCATAGGTCGCAGGCCTTGGATACCCAGACCACAGCGTACTACATGGCTGTCATCGGCTCTACCTTGTTGGCGGATAAGACCAGGACTGGCATGCGACCTCACCCGATAGTTGTCGTCAACGACGATGAACAGGACGTGGCCTGGGGTGCGGTGACCTTGGCGTTCTTGTACAGGCAGCTCGGAATGGCATCTAGGGCTGGTTGCAAGACCATTACTGGATGCCTCACATTGCTCCAGACATGGATCTATGAGTACTTCCCCGCTTTCCGCCCTCATCCTCGCCGAAATGATGTGCCAAACATGACTAGGGCGGAGATGTGGACGCCGAAGAAAGTAGGTCGTGAGCTGGACAGATTGATGGAGTTCCGCAAGGTTCTGGACTTAATGACAGAGACTCAGGTATTTTACATTACATTTTGTCATGCATGTTGTTTTTTATTTGTAGGAAATTTTTTTTTAACTTGGCCTGTATGCAGGTTGAATGGACTCCCTACAATTTTTCTGCTGCTGCGTTGCTGAATGAGCACCCACGCACCACAGTCATCGGGGGTATCACCTGCTTTGATGTTGTGGAGGTGTATTTGCCGGAGCGGGCATTACGACAGATTGGGTTCGTGCAGTCTATTCCTCCAGCTCCTATTAGACCAGCCAAGGCTCTTCGACCGGCACACGGAACCTACTCCGTGACCTTTCCTTCTTCTGCTGTTGCATTTGTGGAGGCGTGGAGTAGGTTCCCCTACAGTGCCCGCCTTGTAGAGCAGGGACTTCGACGGGCTACTGTTCCTTCAGAGACTGAACCTAATTACGTTGAATGGTCTAGAGTGTGCTCGCACCCGTACATATCCCGAGACGAATTGCTGGCTTCCGGTCCTGGTCCTGGTCAGAGCAGATCTGATTACGTGAGTTTTATTATCAATTTTTTTCAAGTTTTTTTTTTTAATCAATTAATAACGCACATTGTCCTTTGTTGTTTTCAGTTCGCGAAAGAATGGGCCAGTCGATTCTCTCCAGTGGCAAGACTACCTACGCGGATTGCGGATTTGAACTCCCGTCAACGACATGCGTTAGAAATATACCTTAATGATTGTAGAGATTTATATGATGAATGGCAAACTGATCAAGGGCAAGGCCCTGAATAGTCTGTACTGAAACTATTTTACATTATTTATTGCATTTATTTTCGTCAATGATTGCATTTAATTTACATAAATATACACACTAACCCACATCACACATATACATGTATATTTGTCTACCAGCATTATAAATTCCTCCTATTAATCAAAGAAATAAATAAATTGTTAACACCACACACTGTAGTATAATTATGGATTATATACAACTTTTAATGAATGTCGTGTATAAATTCTATGGAGTATCTAAATTTACAGCATCGTCAGCGGTGTTATTTGTTGGTGGGTGTGCCCCGCGTAGATTATTCCACAGCATAATCATCGTTGTGAAATTTGTGTCAAGATCTTTCGCAAAATTGTCAGCTGCTTGTTTCCAACGTGGGTGGATCGGCGGCAGAGGGGATGAATCGTCGTTCATAAAAAGTTGAACAAAATGATTTCGATTAACCCAAAGTATATGTATTAGTTTATTTACACTTCTCGCGGCCTGTGCTTTTCTTAACGGAAGAATCAAACAGCTGTGTTGCGAATCACCGTCAGCAGAACCATAAAAAGCAATGGCAATGTTAAGAAACGTTGCTGCAGAGTAGAAAGCCATCGGTGCATCGAACCAGTGCATGAAAGGAGCAGGTCCATCGGTGTGTGAACCTACTCTGAATATTGACTCGTCTAGTGACTCCTGAGATAGATACAAAGTTAGGTATTGCGCTCTGTTCATTTGCATTTCCATACTCATAGCACGTCTTAAAAGAGGCCATGCTTCCTCGCCTCCCAGCTCTGTGACGGCAATTGCTCTAAATCCACAGTTACCATCACCTAACACATCAATCCAGTCGAACAAATAAGGAGGAAGCATGAATGGGATGTAATCAGGCCATGGAAACTGTGAGAAATCACGACCTCCTGGATCATCTACAATAAATGTAAATTAAGTTAATATGCGTAAATAACAAATAATTAATGAAAAAAACTAAAAATTAAGTCAATTACCGGATAAGTTGAAACTGAACTTAATTCCTACTGAAGATTGCGTCTCTCGGCCACTAGATCTGCCACTTGATCTCCCGCAGGAAGAAGATCTAGACCCTCGACCACGAGAAGATGATCGGCTATATTCAAATGAACTTTTTCTCCTTCTCATGTTTTTACTAGTGCTTGGTCTTCCCTTTCTCGGTGGACTAGCATAAGGCTCAGGTATATCCGCACCATCTGGGTGTAATTCATATTCAAGTACCTCAGCCATTCGGCGAACAAAAGCGGGATCAGATTTAAGGACTTCATCGACCAGAGATTCAAAGTACTCTTTGTCATTGGCGTTCGCGTTTCGTACTTCTTCATTGGGTTCGTCTCCTACCTCTGTGTACCTCAAAGTACTCCAGAATTCATGAATGTCATCCAAGTACAAAGCACCATGTGATCCAATGGTCATTTGTAAATAACATGCACACAGCAATCCATGGGTTTTTTGAAGTACACAACCGCATTTGTTCAATACAAAATCACCCATTTCTAACATGCGGTTAAACTCATTCTGGATCTGCTCCAAGGCATAGAGAGACACGTGGCGATATAGAGGTCTAAAGAAATACTGTCGTAGCGTTCTTGGTACAGAAGTCATGGATTCCTGTAGCGATTGTCGGATTTTAGCTTGTTGATTTGTAATCTGTGCGTGCGCCCTTTTGAAAAGGGTATCGAATGAGCTATTACCGCTACCAAGGTAATACTTAAAAGACGGGTGTTGGCTTTCCACTCTGCTGGTAGTATGGTTACCCAAGTGTAAACAATCATTCGTCCACGCACGCACAAATTTCTCTCTAAGTGGAATCCATGTTCCAGTCAAATACCGAACGACCCTTCGGTTCCTAACCGACCACGTACTGACGATCCCTTCCCATCTCTTTTCATATTCCCAGATTGTAGCACTTTCAACCAAGGGGTTCCATCTACTTTTCCTGAATAACTGCCCTTGTTGATTTTTCTTGCCGCCGCACAACTTGTCCACCATGTTCTCAACATCGTTGCCAATATGCCAGGTGCATAACAAATGACGTACATCTACATTAAACAAAACAGTGAACGTAATTAAGACATTATCAATAGATATAACCACAATAATGAACTCACAAAGCGTTTTTACCTGGGAAGACGTCACGAATAGCTACAGATAAACCTTCGTCACGATCGGTTACAATGACGCTAGGAGTCTGAGCAGTGCCGAAAATATCTCTCAATCCCTGCAGCACCCACGAGTACGACACAGCCGCCTCATCTCGCATCAAACAAAACGCAACCAAGAAGTTGTGATTTGTTGGCGTCATTCCGATCACTTCACATAGTGGCCACTTCGGTTTGTTCGTTTTGTACGTTGTATCTATCAGTACAACATACGGCCACGTACGTATCATTTGGATTGAAGTAGGATTTGCAATTAAAAGTCTGCTCAAGTGCCCGTCATTATCCAACTCTGTCCAGACCACATAATTATGTTCTGTGGCCATATGGAGACAGTGTTGAAGGGGAGTCCTGCCCTCCATTTCATCTCTCCTTATTGATTGCCTAATATTATATATCTGATTCATACTAGCATAAAAACCAGGAAAATTATCTCTAATAGAATTCATAATAAAGGCCGGTTGCATTCCGGTTGCACTAAGCTGTCGTATGTGCTTCCGAATATCTACATTAATCCTCGCCCTTACATGACCATCTCTGTACACCAAGAACGGGTGGTTATGTTTTCCCTTTTCACCAGGACACACCCTTACCGTCCAAGGTCTTTCTCTTGGTTTACGACTACTTCCTACAATCATAAATTTACACCCGCAACTCCTACTTTTAGAACCAGGTCGGGCAGCATTATCTACATTATCTACATCACCCCTAAGTTTACCATAGCGGTGACATCTTAAATAACAACTAACTCTGGAACGTCCTTCTTTCTTTTTATAAGAAGCACGTGTAAATTGAAAACCGATTGTTATTGCTATCGCATCGGCCCAACTATGTAACTCAGCTATGGAGATAGATTCCCTATCCGTAACAAAGCGACCGGAGTAGTCTACGTTGTCTCCAAAATTTTCAAACTCCTGCACATTTGAAATGATATAAATTAAGTACATTAATGATTACAATAATAATATTTGGATTAATAATAACAACAACAACAACAATAATAATAATAATAATAATAATAATTATAATAATAATAATAATATTAATAAATAAATAGATAACGATAAATCAAATTAATAATGACAATAACAATAATAATTTTAATAATAATAAAAACATTACGTTAATAAAAAAATTTAAAAACATTTAAAATAAATAAATAATGACATGACAAATAATAACAATAATAATAATAGAAATAATAATGACAACAAATACAACAATAATAATAATAATTATAACAATAATAAATAAATAAATAATTAAATAAATAAATAAATTACGTAAATTAAAATATTAAAAAATTTAAAAAATAAAAATATCAACAATAAAAATCATAATAATGACAACAACAATAATAATACTAACAATAATTATAATAATAATTTTAAAAAACATTAATACGTAAATAAAAAAAATTAAAAAAAAAAATAAAAAATAAACCAGTCACACAAATCTGGGCGACTGAACCACGGTCCAGTCGCACAAAACTGAGCGACTGGACCATGGTTCAGTCGCCCAGATTTGTGCGACTGGACCATGGGTTAGTCGCCCAGATTTGTGCGACTGAACCATGGTTCAGTCGCCTAGATTTGTGCGACTTGTTTTTTTTTTTTTTTTTTTTTTCGAACGACAATTTTACGTACCGCATCCGACCCATAGTCGCTTTCGTTAGCCATATTCAACCAACTACGCCTTACAACTTCTTTAACACTTTTTAGAGAGATAGTACCAGTTTTTAGAGAGATAGTACCGTGTTTGAATTCGTACTTCAAACGCATCTCAGAATTCGATATATATAGACAAATCATCCGCATTAAATTCTTAATAGTGTTATTAAGCGTGATTTACATTTATTAATTATGTTTTAACTCCAATGGCATTTTTGTAATTCTTTTAAATTCAGGGGCAATTAAGTAATTTTAGGGGGTGGCGAAAAAATGAAAAGGGGTGGCGAAAAATAGCAACACCCTATTTTTTTTGTTTGTAATTATATTATTTTGATTGATTTATGTATATTAATTATATGAAGGCTAATTCATAGAATTTAGTGCAATTAACTAATGAAGGCTAAATCATAGAATTTCATTTGTTTATTTGTTTGTAATCCTATTATTTTGATTGATACTCTTGGGTTATTAGCTAAGCCAAATTCTAGTTCAATATTGATAATGATTTTAGTTTGCATATACTATTTCTTGAGAAAAGTGGCGATATAATACACACACTTTCTCCCTTTGTGTTGTTAGATGAGCAAAAATAATCAATCCAATCAAACAAATAATAATAATCCCACAATCAAGCGCAATAAAGTAAAAATGCGGAAAGTAAAGCACACACGATATTTACGTGGAAAACCCAATGCGGGAAAAAACCACGGGACCGTAAGTGGTACCACACTCTTCCACTAATCACCAATAAAATTAATGGGTACAACCAAAATCCTCTCTAGACAATACTAGAGGTAATACAAACACCAAACAACCCTAAAACATCACCTAAAAGTGGTAAAATAACAATTAGGGTAAAATTAGGGCAAAATACAAATTACCCACTTACAATGCACAAAACGACAATCCAACCGTTGAATATGTAGATTGGGTAGACAGAAACACCGTGTCAAAATTTGACGAAAAACGGAGCACGAATGGCCTTCGATCGGATCGCTGAAAGTCACGCACGATACCTTTTCTTCTCCTCGCTCCTGTTTCTGTTTTTTTTTTTGTTTTTGTGCGTGTATTATGTTTCCAATTCTCAAAATAAAGCTGCTGCCCTATTTTCCTTATATAGCTTTGCCTTTTTTTTTTAATTAATAAATAATAATATTATTATTAGCCTATTATTATTAAGCCCATAATTAAATATATTAATTGGGCCTTCCTCCAAGTGGGAGGGAATAACCCAACAAATCTCCCCCTCACTCCAACTTGGGGGGTATGACAAGTCCCGCTTTCAAACGGCACACCTCTAACTTGTCTCTTGGAAGGATCTTCGTCAACATATCCGATCCATTTTCATGTGTACTGATCTTCACAAGCTCAAATATTTTTTCTTCTATCTGATCTCGAATCCAATGATACCTCCTTCGTATATGTTTCGTTCGACCATGATAGGTAGCATTCTTAGCTAGGTGAATGGCACTCTGACAATCACAATGTAACAAATAATCGTCTTGCTCCAAACCCAACTCCTCAAGGAAGTCCCTCATCCACACTAACTCTTTACCAGCTTCAACAGCTGCCACATACTCTGACTCAGTAGTCGATAGAACAACACATTTTTGCAATTTAGATTGCCAAGAAACAGCTCTCCCTGCAAGCGTCATCATGTAACCAGAAGTAGACTTACTAGAATCAATATCACCTGACATATCAGCATCTGTGTAACCATCCAACACAGGTTCGCCAGGACCAAAACATAAACTTACTCTAGAAGTACCCCTGAGATACCTTAGAATCCACTTAACTGCTGCCCAATGCTCCTTTCCAGGATTAGACATAAACCTGCTAACTACCCCAACAGCATGAGCTATATCAGGCCTAGTACATACCATAGTATACATCAAACTACCTACAGCGGATGAATAAGGCACATTTTTCATCTTCTTCTTATCTTCATCTGTTGTAGGACATTGTTTAGAACTCAATTTCATATGCACTGGCAGTGGAGAACACACAGGCTTAGCATTGTTCATATTGAACCTTTTCAGCACCTTTTCAATGTATTTCTCTTGTGATATCCACAATTTCTTATTTTTCCTATCGCGAGAAATACACATGCCTAAAATTTGTTTTGCAGGGCCAAGGTCCTTCATAGCAAAGGACTTGCTCAAACTAGCCTTTAAGTCAACAATCTTATTGGAATCACGACCAACAATCAACATATCATCAACATATAACAAGAGAATGAGAAAGTCACCTTCAGCAAAATTCTTCACAAACACGCAATGATCAGCATATGTCTTGTGGAAGTCATTATCAACCATGAATGACTCAAATTTCTTGTACCATTGTCGAGGCGCTTGCTTAAGACCATACAAACTCTTCTTTAAGCGACACACAAGTTTCTCCTTTCCCTTGACCTCGAAGCCTTCAGGTTGCTCCATGTAAATTTCCTCCTTTAGGTCACCATGGAGGAAAGTAGTCTTCACATCAAGTTGCTCAATCTCCAAATTCATGCTGGCAGCCAAACTAAGTACAACTCTGATTGAAGACATCTTCACCACTGGAGAGAAAATTTCATCAAAATCAATCCCCTTCTTCTGTTCATAGCCTCGCACAACAATCCTAGCCTTGAACCTAGGTGGTTGACCATCTTCTCCGTGCTTCAACTTAAACACCCATTTATTCTTGAGTGTTCGTTTGCCGTTAGGCAACTTTACCAGATCATAAGTGTGATTCTCATGCAAGGAATTCATCTCATCTTGCATGGCATTATACCACTCTTTACTTTTCTCATGTGACGTAGCCTCCTGAAAGTCTTCTGGCTCTCCCCCATCAGTTAGTAATACAAACTCTGTAGTAGGATACCTCATGAAAAGACGTGGTCCTCTAGTAGATCTTCTCACATCATCAGGCTGTGGTTGCGGTTCAACAACTGGAGGCTCAACTTCAGGTTGATCATCATGACCATCATCACCAATATTGTCATCATCATCATCCTTCACGTCTCCCCCTTCAACTCTGGAGTCATCTGCAGTAAGACTGAATCAAAATTGATTGGAGTATGAGAGGATGTTTGTTGCTTTGGCTTTTCAATGTCTTCAATAGTCTGATCTTCAAAGAACACAACATCTCTACTTCTGAGAACTTTCCTATCTACTGGATTCCATAACTTGTACCCAAGAGCATCTTCAGAGTACCCCAAAAATATACACTGCTTTGTCTTCTTATCTAACTTGGATCTCTCATCTCTAGGAATGTGAACAAAAACACGACATCCAAATACCCTCAAGTGCTTGTAGGAGACATCTTTACCGGTCCAAACTTTCTGAGAAACATCACCATCAAGAGGATTTGAAGGTGAAAGGTTAATCAAGTACACAGCTGTAACCAATGCCTCTGCCCAGAAAGACTTGGACAACTTTGCATGAGAGAGCATACATCGGATTCTTTCTTCAATTGTTCTGTTCATCCTCTCTGTAACTCCGTTCAATTGAGGTGTCTTTGGAACTGTTTTCTCAAGCTTGATGCCTTGACCCTTGCAGTAGCTTTCAAATGGGCCTCTGTACTCACCACCATTATCAGCTCTCACGACCTTGAGCTTTCTACCAGTTTCTCGCTCAACTCTAGCCTGAAACTCCTTGAAAGCAGAAAGTACCTGATCCTTGGTTTTCAACACAGTAACCCACACTTTTCGAGAATAATCATCAATAAAAGAAACAAAGTAAAGAGCACCACTATGGGATTTAGCATCCATAGAACATACATCAGTGTGGACAAGATCAAGAGGATACTTTCTCCTAGATGGGGGGCGAGAATGAAAAGCAACCCTATGTTGTTTACCAGCTAAACAATCAACACAGGATCTAAGAGACATACCTAAGACATCAGGGAGATATTGCTTCTTAGAGAGCATCTGCATACCTTTCTCACTCATATGGCCAAGTCTATTATGCCATAACTCACTAGAACATTCATCTGCAACATTTACCTCATCCGCGCAAACCTTCGCTTGCATCATATAAAGAGAACCTTGCTTCTTACCTCGGGCTGCTATAAGATTCCCCTTGCAGAGCTTCCACTTACCATCATTGAAGTGGCTGAAGTAACCCTCTTCATCAAGTCTACATATAGAAATGAGATTCAATCTGATATCAGGAACGTGTCTAACATTTCTCAAAATCAGCTTACAACCGGTGGAACTTTCCAAGTAAATAGTGCATTTGCCGAAAACCCTGGATGACCCATCATTCCCCATTCTAACACTACCAAAATCACCACTAGTGTAGGACGAGAAATAGTCTTGATGCGAAGTAAGATGATACGAAGCACCCGAATCAATCACCCAATTGCAGTCATCACCAGCTGCATTCAAACACTCTTTATCACCAATGAAGAGCAAATCATCATCACTGATTGCTAGAGCTGTAGTATTTTTCTCTTCAGACTTCGACTCAGATGAATCACCCTTTCTATCTTTTGACTTGTCTCTTTTCATCTTTCTGCAAAACCTCTTAATATGTCCCGGCTTGTCGCAGTAATGACAAATAATTCTACCCTTGGATTTAGACTTGTCTCTGGAATTGTCTCTACCTCGAGAAGGTCGATTTTTGCTTCTTCTCCTATTAGACTCTTGTGCAACATAATGAGCTTCAGAATGATTGGAGGAACCCATCTCCTTTCTCCTAGTCTCTTCATTCAGCAGACTAGCTTTGACACTCTCCATTGTCAACTTACCATCAGGAGCAGAATTGTTAAGTGATACAAATAGTGTGTCCCAACTATCCGGCAATGAGGAAAGTAGTAATAGTACCTGCAACTCATCATCTAAGGACATTTTCACTGCAGACAATTGATTAATCAAACCTTGAAAATCATTCAAATGTACTACCATGCTATTACCATCGTGAAATTCTAACTTTACCAATTTTCTCATCAATGACGCTTTACTTAAGGCGTTCTTCCTCTCATACATAGCCTCAAGTTTCATCCACAATTCATACGCATTCGTGTCATTGGAAATATGTTGGAGCACACTAACATCAACAAATTGTCTAATGGTTCCTACCGCTTTCCGATTCAAAATTTTCCATTTACTTTCATCTTGACCAGTGGGCATAGACTCATTTAAGATTGGTTCATACAAATCTTTCACATAAAGAATATCTTCCATCTTAGTTTTTCACACAGCGTAGTTGGTAGAGTCCAAATAAATCATACCGTGCATACTAGATTTATCATCCATCATAAACCAACACAAGAGTATCACCCAAGAAAATATAAACCAAGCTCTTGATACCACTATGTTGAGAAAAGTGGCGATATAATACACACACTTTCTCCCTTTGTGTTGTTAGATGAGCAAAAATAATCAATCCAATCAAACAAATAATAATAATCCCACAATCAAGCGCAATAAAGTAAAAATGCGGAAAGTAAAGCACACACGATATTTACGTGGAAAACCCAATGCGGGAAAAAACCACGGGACCGTAAGTGGTACCACACTCTTCCACTAATCACCAATAAAATTAATGGGTACAACCAAAATCCTCTCTAGACAATACTAGAGGTAATACAAACACCAAACAACCCTAAAACATCACCTAAAAGTGGTAAAATAACAATTAGGGTAAAATTAGGGCAAAATACAAATTACCCACTTACAATGCACAAAACGACAATCCAACTGTTGAATATGTAGATTGGGTAGACAGAAACACCGTGTCAAAATTTGACGAAAAACGGAGCACGAATGGCCTTCGATCGGATCGCCGAAAGTCACGCACGATACCTTTTCTTCTCCTCGCTCCTGTTTCTGTTTTTTTTTTTTTTGTTTTTGTGCGTGTATTATGTTTTCAATTCTCAAAATAAAGCTGCTGCCCTATTTTCCTTATATAGCTTTGCCTTTTTTTTTTAATTAATAAATAATATTATTATTATTAGCCTATTATTATTAAGCCCATAATTAAATATATTAATTGGGCCTTCCTCCAAGTGGGAGGGAATAACCCAACACTATTATCATTCATACTTGAAGTATGTTCCCCCTATCGTGCACGAGCTGGAAATCCAACCCTCCTTTCAGCATCTATTGCTTTATCAAACTTTATCGAAACCGTTGGCCTTATTCTTAACATGTCTTCTCCATCTGTAAACACAAATTCAAGAATTGCAATTATCACCAGCAGGCTTGGACATAACATTGAGTCAACTCAAACGAGGCTAAAAACTTCTAAGAGTCACTAATCACCATCTTACGATTGCTCCTCACTAATCACGCTTAACTTAGAGATTCTTAGCAAGTAAGATCCTTTAAATGGAGGATGCATGTTGTAGAAATGTGTAGTTTATCAATCTTTTGCTAAAGCTGAACTCGAGATATCCCACATACATTATGTATATATTTCTTTCATGTAGGTACAAAACGTCAAAACCACTACGCTTAAACCTGCTGAAACATGGATTATAAAAATCGATACTATATCTAATGCCCCTATTACTTTCAATACAAATCAAAACAAAGTCACAAAATAGAATAGGAAAAATTACCCTGAATAATACAACCTTTCAACTTTTTCCTTACAATAATACCAACTATTGATTAATAATGAATAATACCAACTTTAAGGTATGTTTTCCACAAACATCTATTTTTACCTCTAACCTCTAAAATAGGTTATTTCTAACAAAAAAAAAGATAAATAATATTTAAATTAAAGAATCAGCCCTCCCCTTCACCCACAGCACTCCACCCCAAACCCCCTACATCACCAAGCACTACCCCAACCCCACCACCACCCATCAACCAGTGAATAAGCAACAACTACTCCCTTGGTTTCCATTCACGAAACCTCTTTTCATGGCCGTCAATAGCAATCTCTTCTCCCTTGTCAATCAAAAGGTGTCAGTAGGGGTGGTTTTTTGATGGGAGAATTCTGGGTTCGTGGGTTTCTAGGTGGTAGGGGTAGGTAACACCCCGTTAAAATATCAAAAAAAAAATTAAAATTATTTAATTTAATTAATTATTTGATTATTTAATTTAATTAGTTATTTGATTGTTTAATTATTTAAGTGGTACGCGCGTGTTATCGTGTAACAAGTTTATCGCGTAACGAATTTTCGTTAACAATTAAACCGAACAATTAATTAATTAATTAATTAAAAAAAATTTAAAAATAAATAAATTTTGCAAAAATAGAGCCGGTTGTGGAGTGGCTTTTGGGGAGTTTGTAACTCCTCCCTTAATACTAATTAAAGGGGTAATTATTTTAGGCATTAAGGAATGAAATTAAGAAGGTTAATTAAGCTAATGACCTTGGATCTTTGACTCACAAAAAAATCAGAAATTTTTCTTCACATTTGCTTCAAAATTTTTGGCCAAAGTGTAGTTGAGAGGAAAAGTGAGGAAAATTCTTAAGTTGAGTTTTTGGGTGTTTAATTGTATTATTCAATCTTCAATCCTTGAAATTGTAAGTTTTGAAATTTAAATTCTTTAATCAAAGTTTAGTTTTTATTTGTATTAAAAGAATTATTGTTCTTAGTTTCACTTTGGTTATTTTCGTAAATTACATATTTCTTCAACAAAAATTTAATTTGTTAGAAGGAATTGTGTTTATGTGTGTGTGTTTTTTTTTTTTTTTGTTTTCATGCTTTATAATTCTTTAACAAAAATTTAATATGTTAGAAGAATTATGTCATGATTTATTTTATATAATTCTTTTCCATGATTTACAATTCTTTAACAAAATTTAATTTGTTAGAGGAATTTTTGTCATGATGTTTTGTTTTTTTTATATAGTTCCATGATTTTAATTCTTTCAAAAATATTGATTTTGTTAGAGGAATTAATTCATGAGTTATTTTATATAGTTTTTATGATTTATAAATCCTAACAAAATTTAATTTGTTGAAAGGATTAAGTCATGATTTGTTTTTTATATATGTATAACTTTCCATGATTAGTAATTCTTTAACAAAATTTAAATTTGTTATAAGAATTATATTCATGTTGATTTTAAATAAGTTCTTATGATTTATATTTCTTCAACAAAATTTTAATTTGTTAGAAGGAATTTAAAAATATGGGTCAATTTATATAGTCACTCATGAGTTCATAATTCTTTAACAAAATTGAATTTGCTTGAAGGATTGTGTTTATATATCTTGATTGAGGAAGTTGTTTTTTTTTTAGATTATGATTTTCTAATAAAATCTTAATTTGTTAAGGTGATTAAGTGTTGTGGAATTATTTTATTTAATTGTCACAACTTATGGGTTTTTCATGATTTTTCTTTTATGTTGAAAAAAAATAAATTTGATTTATGATTTTTGGGAATATTTTAATTTGATGATTCTTCGTGTCTTGATTATGAATTGGATTAATAATAAAGTTTTGTATATGAGTGGATGTATGTATATATATTGAGTTGTGTAAGTGTTAAGAGTTTTGGTTGGTTCACTATTGAGATTCAATTAGTAGTAGGGAATGTGCGTTTGTATGTATTGTGGCTTAGTTATGTAATTATAAGGATGAGATTAAAAGGATTTAATGATTTAAATAATAATAAAAAAAATATATATACAAAAAATAACGGGACAGCAGCTACTGTCTCGGCGGTCGCGCCCTGATCCGAGATGTCGATTGTGTTTTGATGTCGTTTTACTTATCCGTTGTATTCAAAACTAGTTAAGCGCTAAAATTAATTAAAAATAGTAAAAGGATGTTATAAATTATGAAATTTGGTACCCAATTGATGCCTTTCGGACGCAGTGGGAAGTCCGATTTTTTGTTTGAATTTTCTAAACTGTCCGAAATGGCCTTTTAAGCTACTGGTTAGATTTTAAATTTTGGAATTTTTGAAATTTGGGTGAAATCATTTAAAATTATAAAGTTTTAGTAGTGCCTTAATGGTATGGAGTGGATTAAATGTGTAAACACGTTCTAATACGTGATTTTTATATGTGTGTTGTGTTTAGGACCTCGATTCATAAGAGGTTGAGATTCAAATCGCGAAGCGCTTGAGTTGCTTTAATCGTGCTACTAAGGTACACACTTAGACCATACAATTGTAATTGGTATGCAAAGAAATATTGTGCTCATTCTATATTGTGGTGTTATATATCATCACCTAAGATTTAGACCCCCAAAATAATTTGTAAAGAGTTTAAATTAGAATTTGAGGATGGTTGTGTAATTACCCAAATGGAGCTACTTAATTGGAAATGGAATACCATTGTTATTCTTCCCATGGCAGTTTTGGATCATTACGGTCACCATTGGGGTATGCATACTTTTGCCTTTGACGACTCGAACAGGACGGGCAACGTTTTAGGTCGGAGGTTGCCTTGGGATTAGTTCTCCCTTGTGTATTCCTCCAAATTTTGAGAATCTCCGTCTACCCGAACTGGACGGGCAACGACATGAGTTGGAGTCTGGAAAGTCAAACGTGACATTTAATTAATCGATCCAAGAAGTGGTTTAATTTAATGTCCGATTTGTGGACCGAAATTCATATTTGTGTGAATTTTTCCGATTCACTTTAACCCGGACTATTACAGGTAGGTTGGTGGTGGGTTCATGGGTTTCTAGATTAATAGGTTTGTGGGTGGTAGTGGTGGGATTTTGGTGGTTGGTTTATGGATCTGTAGGTGGTAGGGATTGGAATACTCGGTGGGTTCAAGGGTTTTGAGTTTTGGGGTGGTTGGGGGTGGGGGTGTTTAACGGTGGGAGACATTCTCTGTAAGGGGGGGGGGGGGGGAGGGGTGGGGATTGGCAATGGGAGGGTGGGTGGAGGTTCTGGTGGTGGATTTGATAGAGGATGGTGAAACAACCCAAACTAAAGTAAACAGTATAATAATATTGTCCACAACACAATGGAAGACTTATAGTGGTTTGGACTGAATTCGACCTGTGATTCGATGATCACAGCAAACTAATATCAGAGTTATTTAAAACTTTTTACCTAAATAAGTAAATACTATTTACAAAATATTATGAAATTATTACAATTTAATTTACGAATAACTAATTTACAAAATGTATTTCCAAAAGAAGTCCTCGCCTCGCCAGTAACACATAATACATGTAGGCATGCTTTCCACCGCAGAGCTAACCTGAAAATGGATCTATCCTTCGTAAGGGATAGGCCCCATCAAAGACTGTCAACAATTGAATTGTTGAGCGATCCAACAAACTACTATACTTTATATACAAGTCGTTAACATACATCTTCAATTAAATTCTTTATTTGCTCAATTGGTAACTCTTTATAAAAGATTAATTTACCAAAACTCAAACTCTTTTAAAAGATCGTTTGATATTGACATAAATACGACTAAGAACCTTAATTTGGTTCATAGTGAATCAAAATACGGCTATAACTTTACAATTTAATAGCAAAAATCAAAATGCGGCTATTGCTTTACAAGTCAATAGCGAAACAATACGACAAATGAAACATATGATTTCATTTGCGAAGCAAACAAAACTTTATATACCAAACGTATTTATTCAAATCTCATATTAAAACAATGATATAACAACACTTAAAAACGTGGGAATATATGGATCGTTAGGAAGTAGGCTTGATCTAAATCCTGAGAACACGGGTGATCGTCATCACCGAAAATACGTTTCTTGCAAGAACGAAACAGGATCGGGGGCTCGAGACCGATCCGAATAACCATTACCTATTAGCAAGCTATAGGATTTCACAATAATCCAGATATAAATATCCATTGCCAATTTTCAAAAACGGACATTTTTCAATGTCGAACATTTCAATATTAAACGAATCAATAAATCACTTGATTTTCTTTGAAATCAATAACCATAACTCATTTTCATAGTACAGTATATTTAAAAGCTCATATTTATAAAGCTATGAACATACAAAACATAATTTGATCAAGGACTAGAAGCAAAGTCAAACGAAGTCAAAATCCAAAATTTCGAACACCAAAAATCAAATTAGAAAACCAAAGAACTTCATTGATGCATTTGAACAAAGACCTTGTGTACATCAACTTATAACGCCAAAAGATAACAATCCAAGCTCTCTTTTTCATCACCATCAATGATACTCAACAAACTCATACTATTCATAATTACCCAATAAAGAAACATAAAATAATCTTAAATACTTGATTAAAGAAATACCCAATTGAAATCCCAATTTGAACAATTAATCTTATGATTGGTTATTCTCAATTTTCATGACAGTCTGTTAGTATTTTGGTCATAACTCACTCATACGAACTCATTTGGGGGCGATTCAAGTGGCTACGTGACCCTGACTCAGAGATCTACAATTCTTATGAAGACACTAAAATCCAGAAACATTCAGAACAGCCCCGAAAATGGCAAATAGAAAGCTCATTGTCAATTTTCATGACAACCTGTTAGTATTTTGGACATAACTCCCTTATACGAACTCATTTTGGGGCGATTCAAGTGCCCACGCGACCGCGACTCGGAGCTCTACAAATCTAATAAAAACTTTAGAATCCAGAAACAATCACAACTGACCCGAAAATGGCCAAAACAGAACGCTCAATTTCTGTGAATATCCAAAATACTAAATTTTATACTAGAAACCAAATAACCCAATCAACCAATACTAATCAACACTAAAAACAACCCAATTACTAATTGAATTCATATATTCATCTTAAATTTAAGTTGATACTTAAATTTGAATCAGAGACCCAAATTGAAACCACAATTACTAAACTACTTTAAAACATTCAATTAGTACTTAAATAGAATATTTTGTGGTTACCTTTGAGCAAATTCTTCTCAGCACTTTGTAATCCACCCAAAATTAAAGATCTACTTCACTAATCCAACCAAAAAGAGCTTCTACCAAAAGAACCTAACAATTATACATATAAATGTCAAAATTAATGGTTCTATTAACCTTTAAATCAACATACACATAAAAGGAGGAAGATGAATATGAACTCACTATTACCAAAAGAGGATAGAGATGAGATTTTACTTGATTTCTTCAATCCCAGAATTCTCTAATTTCCAAAACAATCTCAATTAGCTTCCACTTGCTCAAGAAATCAAATTATTCAAGAAGAGTAGATTGAATTTCTTCAAATACTAGCTATTGGGGATTTCTAATGAGATTCTATGTTTTTGTTTTCCAGATACTTGAGATGGTAGAAGAAGGAGATGAGTATTACTTTGTAAATTTTATACAGATTTCACTTATGGATATGTTTGGTTCAGATGACTCGTGAATATTAGATGAGTCATAGGTTTAGGTGACTAAATTAGGAGTGATATGGCTTACTACACATATTTATCAAGTATGAGGTATATTATACTGTAACACCCCGAGATTTTAATGACGTAATTATTTAATATTTTAATGGTTTTTAAAGATTTTACAATTATTATTTAATTATTTTCGAATTAGCTTTAATAAATTTCTTTCACATACGGATTTAAATGTCGACTTATATATATATATATACTAAAAATACAGTTACGATTTCTCAAATAAAGAGGTTCGAATCAAAATGATTATTTTATTAAAATGTGTGAGGCCGCGAAGGTGAGTCTCTTAATTGGATCTCGCAACAAAATGAACCGAGATTAAAAAAAAAAAAAAAAAAAAAAAAAAAAAAAAAAAAAGAGAAAACGGTGTTAAAGACCACGAAACCCTAACACTGAAGACAAGCCGTCTTCCTCTTCCCTCTTCTTCTTTCTCTCTTTCTCTCAATCCCCTTTTTCCCCCAGCCGTGCCTCCTCCCTTTCCACCAGCCGCGCCTCCCCTCCTTCCCAACAGCAGCAGCAGCCGCCAGCAGCAGCTAGGGCTGCGTTTTCTTTCCCCACGCAAGCAGCAGCCACAGCACACTCTCCTCCTCCCTCGCTGCGTCTCGCCAGCAGCAGCCACGACCGCTGCCTTCTCCACAATCGCCAGCAGCCGCCACGGTCTAGATGCGTGGTGTTAACCGTCTAGTCTTCACTCCTTTCTAATTACCCCATTGTAAGCCCTCTCAAGTTCACTCTAAGTAATTTTGCTAGTTTCCAATCAGAATTTTACTAAGTTTATGAACTTGGTGTTAAATTTGTATGATTTTTCATTGAATCTTGTTGTGGGTAGAAAGTTGATTGATGACTTGAATGTATATGAATTGGGTTTTCGAAATATGGATGAAAAGTGTTAAACTTTGTATGATGGTTATTAAATCTTGCTGTGAGTGATAATTAGATTTGTGATTTGAATGCATTCATGAATTATGTTTTAGAAATATAAATAAATAGTGTTGAGCTTTGTATTATTTTCATAGAATCTTTTTGTGGGTAAGAGTATGTTTGATGAATTGAAAATATTTTTGATTTAGAGTTTGAAGTATGAATGAAAATAATGGTAGTATACTATTTTGATGGTGTCTTAGTAATGAGTAACCTTATTTGTGTTGAGTATGGGAGTTTTGTTAGGCATGGTAGTCTTAATTGGCCTTGTTGAAGTAAAAGAAATTATTAATGTTGATTACAAGTGCCCTCGTTAGATTATCGAAGTATAATTAAATGATATTAGTAAGGCTATGAACATAGTGTCAACTTTGAGAATTATTAAAGCTACTTGTTATGATGCTTGATTTTTAGTTCTTTCTAACCTTAGAGAATATAATGAATGATGTTGTGATGTGATAACTTTAAGACTCGTCGTTGTCGTCATATTAGCTCTACATCAACATTAAGTGTGAATCGTCGCCTTATATTAAGATGATGTGAACCGTTATAACTCAAAGTTAGTTGGCGTAGTGAAACAGTCGACATGATCCTTTTATTCTTTGCCGATGGAAAAACTTGTGTTATTGTTAAATTGACGATTATGCTTGATGTTGAATGAGATGCGTACGTGCTAGAAGTAATTGAAAACTTGTCGTGAATGGATGATA
Organism: Amaranthus tricolor; assembly: GCF_026212465.1. Taxonomy (NCBI): domain Eukaryota; kingdom Viridiplantae; phylum Streptophyta; class Magnoliopsida; order Caryophyllales; family Amaranthaceae; genus Amaranthus; species Amaranthus tricolor. The sequence goes on from NC_080053.1 coordinate 28,061,943, forward strand.
GTGGTTACTTGGTTTCTTGCGGGTATACCAAAGTAGTTAAGAGAACTTATAAGTTCTATTCCCAACTTGTATAGGTTCCCAGTTTATAAGAGGAAAGTAGACCCTTAGTTGGGTGATTTTCGTAACTTGTGGTCGTGCAGTGACGCTTGCAGGTAAGTACACGCAGTAACTGATTCTTGCATGCATCTTCAATATATTTTCCTTGCGTGATAATATTATACGAGCTAGGTTGAATATGATTTGCTATTTAAATACTGCTAAGTTTGTGTTACAAGTGGAAATCAGTTGTAAAGATGGTAGAGATTGAGTTCTGATATCGCGAGAGTAAAATGTTGGATTATATGAGATGGAATGGGAATGAGTCCCTTATTGATGAGATATTAAGTTGGATGTTACTGTGACTCCACTGGATTGGTACCCCAGTTGGTTTAGTTCCCGGAGGCATGGATCATCTATATATGGTCGCTGTACGGGGGTATGATCATACTTTGCCATTGGGCGCCGGCATGGCCGTCACCGCCCTTGGCTGAGGTGTTGCCATGTGGGTCTTGCAAACCCCAATATGGTGGCCTCTAGTCACAAAAGATGATACGTGGAATTAAGGAAGAAATAGAAAATGGTGAAGGCATTGAGAAGTGCACAGAAGTGAGGAATGGTTGGAGTAGATTTTTATACATTGGAGTGTCTTTCTTCCCTCGTTTGTTGAATTGATTGTTGGTTGCATATATAACTTGTTGCTAGATACTGACGTGTACTGCTTGTTTCCTTGTTGACGGCTTGTCTCTGATGGCCCTGCTATGACACGTTTGGTCTATGACTTTACGTTGAGCAGCAGGGGCGTTGTAGATAGGTCTTGCAGGTTTTGGAGTTTCCTTGCATTGCATATGGGGGGGGAATCGAGTGAGAACCTTGACGCGTGCCCTGTTCGAACCATTTTTGACGCTACATGTGATTTCGAATTGAAAGGGTGTATGTTTTGGTTGAGGCATGAGTCCTCCTTTTGATGTAATTCGTTCCGCTGCAAAGATTTATATCGTTTTATATTTTGTTTTAGTATCTTGAATGGCTTGTACAGTGGATTATCTTTTTGCTTGGAAAACCCAAGTGTTTACATGGGAACCACGATCCATGCTTAGCATGTCGACAGAGGTTTTGGCGATGACCTTTCCGCCGTGATTCTGTTACGAGGCCATTGATGCCTCTTCATTATGATGATTTATCGTTTGTCTAAATCTTCGGCGCGTCAAATTTCAGGGCAGATGCTGCCGAAATTTCCGTAGGATTTTGTTTGACAAGATTTTCAAACGTCATCTCTTTCTTTCTTCCTATTTAAATAATTATTTATTTCTACAAGTGACACCCTTGAAGGGTCTGAAATTCAGGGGTGTTACAGGTGGTATCAGAGCCAGTGGTTCCTATCTTTCCCAAACGCTTCGTATTTTCTCTAGTACTTATTCCTGTTTTGTTTTCGAAGTTAAACTGCTTTGAGAGTATGGGTAGACATGGGTTAGGTGCATTTATATATGCATGCATTTTGAGTATTATTGCACATGAATTTGCACGCTTAGGCTTACGATCCTTGCAATGATTGGAATGAATCTTTGTAATGAATTTGTGGTGACTTAACAGATGACGTTTTATTAATTGAAATTTTAAGCATGAATTATGTTTGTAGGAGCAAATGTTGCAAGTTATGGGTTGCGTAAGAGGCTACATTTTTTTTTATGTGCCTGTCCTAGTTAAGCTACGAGTTGCCGTACTTACCTTCAACCTTATATTAGTTGATTATGTGTTTATGTTTCATTGGTTAGTAGTTTATGTCAAAATTATTTAGATAAGCTTACTAGTTCATTTTCTTTAGTGAAGTTGATATATTTCAAAATAAGGATGAATTCCACGCAAAACAAGAATGTATGCCTGGTTGGAATTTGCATACAAAATGTGTTTTTGGCGATGAAGCATGTTATCTTAACGAATGGTGAACATCTCTCGTTTGTGAAACTCTTGTTTGCAGGGAAATGCCTCCGTTGTCTAGTCAACGTTTGAAGAGACGCTCGAACAAGGCCTTACGAGAACTGGTCATGGAGCTAGCCGAGGAAAGGAGATCTAGGTCTGCGCCCGAAGTTGAGACGGCAGCCTCCATGAGCAAGAGCATCTCACAGAACAAACCCCCTGTGTTTACAGGAACTGGAGAACCCGCAATCTTAGAGAACTGGTTACGGGAATTTGACAAGATTTTCAACGTGGTGCAATGCCCTGAGCACCTGAGAGTGGACCAAGCCGCTTTCTACCTACAAGAAGAAGCTGATTACTGGTGGTCCAATGCTAGAGACAACTTGATGAGTGATCCTCAGGAGCCGTTGCAATGGAAGGAGTTCAAAAGGGTGATTCGGGAAAAATACTACCCACCTCATATCAGGAAGCAAAAGTCCAATGAATTTTCGAAGCTCGAGATGGGGGATTTAACGGTTGACGAATACTATAAGAAGTTCATGGAGTATGTGAAATATTGCCCTGATGACGTCCCTACCGAGGAGCAGAAGATGCAGCGTTTTGAATTGGGGCTGAGCAATGAAATTCAAGTGCATGTTGATAGTGACCGGTACACCACTTTGGATGCGATGTACCAAAGAGCTGCTCAAGTGGGAAGTCTACTATACAAAGATAAGGGAAAGAAGCTTGAAACTAGCAGTGCAGGTGTCAACAGTGGGGATAAGAGAAAGGAGAGCTTCCAGCAGCAACACCATTCCCAGCAGAATAAGAAACACATGGGCTTTTCAAGCCTCGAAAGAAATGGGAAGTCGCACCATAGGGGGTTCAGCAATCAAAAGAAGAGTGGAGACAGTAATAGTAAGGAAAGAGTTTATTTCTGCCGCAGGTGTCCAAACAACCACCCAGGGAAGGATTGTAATGGGAATTTAGTAGAATGTAATGTTTGTGGCAAGTTGGGTCATCGTGGCTTCGAATGTTATGCCAAGCATGGGCGTCCGAATCAACAGAATGGGGGACAGCAGCATTTTTATCAGAGGAATTTTGGGAATCAGAGGAATGGGAGTGACTACCGTGGTCAAAACTTACATCAGTCGAAGAATGGGAACGGATATCGGCCTAGTCCAAGCAACTATAAACCCGGAGAGTCGAATGGTCGAAGTAATGGAAGTGCGGGAACCGGTGCGCTAACTACTCAATCAACACCTGGAAAATTAACCGCCATCAGCACAAGGGAAGCAGAGGATGCAAAGGATGTGGTCACAGGTACGTTTCTTGTGAACTCCGTGCCTGTCAATGCGTTATTTGATACTGGAGCATCAAATTCTTTTGTATCTGCATCAATAATTGAAAGGTTAGGATTAAAGGATCCCGAACCTTCTTCGTACGCCGTAGCAGTTCCTTCAGGAGAGTTGTATCAATGCACTAGAGTCTATAAGAGTGTTCCTTTGACCATTGGGGGAACCATTTTTCCTAGTGACCTATATGAGTTAAAGATGTGCGACTTAGACATTATTCTTGGGATGGACTGGTTGGGTCGGTTTAAAGCTATTGTTGAATGTGAGAGGCAAGAAGTCAGGCTTGTGGGGCCCAAGGGAAAGAAAGTTAAGTATTGCAAAGCTACTTCAGGTATGCAAACGAAGATAGTATCGTCCCTGAAGATGAAAACATTATTGAGGAAGGGACTGCCAAGCTACCTATGTCATGTACGTAAGATAGAAGACGAGGAGTTGACTCCTGAATCAGTGCCAATCGTAAATGAGTTCCTAGACGTCTTCCCAGAGGAGATACCGGGGATGCCACCTGTTAGGGCTGTTGAGTTCACCATAGACCTGGTACCAGGGGTGGGACCTATATCAAAAGCACCATATAGGTTGGCACCAGCTGAAATGGAGGAACTTAAAAAGCAAGTCGAGGAGTTATTAGAGAAGGGATACATTCGACCAAGTGTTTCGCCTTGGGGAGCACCTGTCTTGTTTGTTCGTAAGAAGGATGGGAGTATGAGGTTATGTATTGATTATCGAGAACTGAACAAGATAACTGTGAAGAACAAATACCCTCTTCCGAGAATCGATGATTTGTTTGACCAACTTAAGGGAGCAGGGTTATTTTCCAAAATTGACTTGAGGTCTGGCTATCATCAGCTGAGGATTGCGGAGCGCGATATTCCGAAAACAGCCTTTAGGACTCGATATGGGCACTTCGAGTTCACAGTGATGCCTTTTGGTTTGACTAATGCACCTGCAGCTTTTATGTGCATGATGAACCAGGTGTTTAGTTCGTGCCTCGACAATTTCGTGCTGGTCTTTATTGATGACATTTTGGTGTATTCGAGAGATAGGGTGGAACACGAACAACACTTGAGGAAGGTGTTGCAATTACTCCGAGACAATAAGTTGTACGCGAAGTTTTCAAAGTGTGAATTTTGGCTCGAGAAGGTTTCGTTCCTTGGGCATTTTGTGTCCAAAGAAGGAGTTGCCGTTGATCCCGCAAAAATTGAGGCGGTGAGAGATTGGCCTGCACCGAAGAATGTGACTGAAGTAAGGAGCTTTTTGGGTTTAGCTGGTTACTATAGGAGATTTGTGAAGGATTTCTCAAAGATCGCCCGCCCTATGACCAACTTGATGAAGAAAGACAAGAAATTCGAATGGTCTAAAGAGTGCGAGTTGGCTTTCCAAACCTTAAAGGAGAGGTTGACTACCGCACCCGTGCTTACTCTTCCAGATAGCACCCTTGAGTACCTTGTGTATAGTGATGCATCGAAGTATGGGTTGGGATGTGTATTGATGCAAAATAGGAAAGTGGTCGCGTATGCATCCAGACAACTAAAACCACATGAAGTCAATTACCCAACTCACGACCTGGAGCTAGCAGCCATTGTCTTTGCTTTGAAAATTTGGAGACATTACTTGTATGGAGTGAAGTGCAAGATCTACACTGATCATCAGAGTTTGCGATACTTGTATACGCAACAAAATTTGAACATGAGGCAGCGAAGATGGCTAGAGTTGATTAACGACTATGACGTGGAGTTTAATTACCATGAGGGTAGGGCGAACATGGTAGCCGATGCTCTAAGTAGAAAGACCAATCATTCCGTAGCTACCTTGACTATTCCTAGAGAGTTGCAAAGAGACATGGAAAAGTTGAACCTCGAGATTGTGCAGCACGGGGAGCTGAGGTCCAGATTAACAGCCTTATCAATTCGACCCTCAATTTTTGAAGAAATTTTAACACATCAAGTGAGTGACTCCTTATTGGAAAAAACGAGGGAGCAGGTTAAAGAAGGAAAAGCTGAAGGATTCACAATATTCGAGGATGGTAGCATTCGATACAATGGTAGATGGTGTGTACCCTCTTCTTGTGCAGAGCTCAAGGATAAAATCTTATCAGATTCTCATGGTTCGATGTATTCCGTCCACCCGGGGGGAGATAAAATGTATCGAGATCTGAAGCAAACATTCTGGTGGCCTGGGATGAAAAGAGATATTGCTGAGTTTGTTTCCAGGTGTCTGACATGTCAAAAGGTCAAAAGTGAACATAAGAGACCTGCAGGTTTACTCCAACCCTTGGATATTCCTGTATGGAAATGGGATGACATATCAATGGACTTTGTTTTGGGTTTACCGAGAACTAGGTCAGGAAATGACACGTTATGGGTGATCGTTGATAGACTCACCAAGAGTGCAAGATTCATTCCGATGAATAATCAATGGAGTATGGATCAGTTGACTCGAGCTTACCTTAAAAATGTTGTGCGATACCATGGTGTCCCTAGATCTATAGTTTCTGACCGTGATACTAGGTATGTGTCAAAATTTTGGGAGGCTTTTCAAGCAGCTCTGGGAACAGAACTTCTAAGAAGCACATCTTTTCACCCTGCCACTGATGGACAGACCGAGCGCACTAATCGGACTCTTGAAGATATGTTGAGAGCCGTAGCCTTGGATAGGCAAGGATCTTGGGATGAGTGCCTAGATATGGTGGAATTTTCATACAACAATAGTTACCAGGCAAGCATCCAGATGGCACCTTTTGAGGCTCTGTATGGTCGTCGTTGTCGTAATCCTGTATGTTGGGACGATTTCAGTGAATCTGTTACTCTAGGACCGGCTATGTTAGAGGAGATGACTGATCAGGTAAAAATGATTCGAGAAAGACTTAAGGCGGCCCAGGATCGACAAAAGTCCTACGCAGATCTTAAGAGGAGACCTGATGAGTTCGCCGTAGGGGATTATGTGTTATTGAGAGTTTCACCAATGAAGGGAGTCATGAGGTTTGGCAAGAGGGGGAAGTTGAGCCCCAAGTTTATAGGACCTTATGAGATCACAGAGAAGGTAGGAAAGGTCGCTTACAGACTAGCATTACCCAATGAGTTGGGTAAGGTGCATGATGTGTTTCACATTTCGCAGTTGAAGAGATATGTTCCCGATAAATCTCATGTGCTAGATCCCGAACCCTTAGATCTGGATGAAAATTTATCTTATGAAGAGAAACCTATCAAGATCTTAGATTCTAAGGTGCGTAGTACGAGGAGAAAAGATATAAAGATGGTGAAAGTTCTATGGGCTAACCAGCGCACACAGGAGGCAACGTGGGAAACTGAAGATTCCATGCGTGAGAAATACCCGCACCTTTTTCTTGAGGTTAGTAAGTTACGGGGTCGTAACTAAGTCTTTAAGGGGGGTAGAATGTGATAGAACTTCGCGCGTTTGCATGCATTTCCTCCTCTATGATACCGACCTATTAGAAAATTGCATGCTTTTGATTTTTTTTACATGCTTTTGATTGATTATGTTAAGTTAATTGTGTGACATTTACATGCTTTGTTTGGGTGTCGAGTTAATTTAGAGGACTATGAATGCTCGGAACAAAATATGCATGAATATTTGGATAAGAGTGAGTATAATAGTATCAATAAGGTCACGATCCTTGAGATAATTCCTTAGGCTTAAAATCGTTAAGACACCTTCTTGAGTTATTAGAAATATAAATTTTCTCAATTAGTACCTTGGGTGCGCTAGTTTCGGGGACGAAACTCCTTTTAAGGGGGGTAGTCTGTAACACCCCGAGATTTTAATGACGTAATTATTTAATATTTTAATGGTTTTTAAAGATTTTACAATTATTATTTAATTATTTTCGAATTAGCTTTAATAAATTTCTTTCACATACGGATTTAAATGTCGACTTATATATATATATACTAAAAATACAGTTACGATTTCTCAAATAAAGAGGTTCGAATCAAAATGATTATTTTATTAAAATGTGTGAGGCCGCGAAGGTGAGTCTCTTAATTGGATCTCGCAACAAAATGAACCGAGATTAAAAAAAAAAAAAAAAAAAAAAAAAAAAAAAAAAAAGAGAAAACGGTGTTAAAGACCACGAAACCCTAACACTGAAGACAAGCCGTCTTCCTCTTCCCTCTTCTTCTTTCTCTCTTTCTCTCAATCCCCTTTTTCCCCCAGCCGTGCCTCCTCCCTTTCCACCAGCCGCGCCTCCCCTCCTTCCCAACAGCAGCAGCAGCCGCCAGCAGCAGCTAGGGCTGCGTTTTCTTTCCCCACGCAAGCAGCAGCCACAGCACACTCTCCTCCTCCCTCGCTGCGTCTCGCCAGCAGCAGCCACGACCGCTGCCTTCTCCACAATCGCCAGCAGCCGCCACGGTCTAGATGCGTGGTGTTAACCGTCTAGTCTTCACTCCTTTCTAATTACCCCATTGTAAGCCCTCTCAAGTTCACTCTAAGTAATTTTGCTAGTTTCCAATCAGAATTTTACTAAGTTTATGAACTTGGTGTTAAATTTGTATGATTTTTCATTGAATCTTGTTGTGGGTAGAAAGTTGATTGATGACTTGAATGTATATGAATTGGGTTTTCGAAATATGGATGAAAAGTGTTAAACTTTGTATGATGGTTATTAAATCTTGCTGTGAGTGATAATTAGATTTGTGATTTGAATGCATTCATGAATTATGTTTTAGAAATATAAATAAATAGTGTTGAGCTTTGTATTATTTTCATAGAATCTTTTTGTGGGTAAGAGTATGTTTGATGAATTGAAAATATTTTTGATTTAGAGTTTGAAGTATGAATGAAAATAATGGTAGTATACTATTTTGATGGTGTCTTAGTAATGAGTAACCTTATTTGTGTTGAGTATGGGAGTTTTGTTAGGCATGGTAGTCTTAATTGGCCTTGTTGAAGTAAAAGAAATTATTAATGTTGATTACAAGTGCCCTCGTTAGATTATCGAAGTATAATTAAATGATATTAGTAAGGCTATGAACATAGTGTCAACTTTGAGAATTATTAAAGCTACTTGTTATGATGCTTGATTTTTAGTTCTTTCTAACCTTAGAGAATATAATGAATGATGTTGTGATGTGATAACTTTAAGACTCGTCGTTGTCGTCATATTAGCTCTACATCAACATTAAGTGTGAATCGTCGCCTTATATTAAGATGATGTGAACCGTTATAACTCAAAGTTAGTTGGCGTAGTGAAACAGTCGACATGATCCTTTTATTCTTTGCCGATGGAAAAACTTGTGTTATTGTTAAATTGACGATTATGCTTGATGTTGAATTAGATGCGTACGTGCTAGAAGTAATTGAAAACTTGTCGTGAATGGATGATAGTGGTTACTTGGTTTCTTGCTGGTATACCAAAGTAGTTAAGAGAACTTATAAGTTTTATTCCCAACTTGTATAGGTTCCCAGTTTATAAGAGGAAAGTAGACCCTTAGTTGGGTGATTTTCGTAACTTGTGGTCGTGCAGTGACGCTTGCAGGTAAGTACACGCAGTAACTGATTCTTGCATGCATCTTCAATATATTTTCCTTGCGTGATAATATTATACGAGCTAGGTTGAATATGATTTGCTATTTAAATACTGCTAAGTTTGTGTTACAAGTGGAAATCAGTTGTAAAGATGGTAGAGATTGAGTTCTGATATCGCGAGAGTAAAATGTTGGATTATATGAGATGGAATGGGAATGAGTCCCTTATTGATGAGATATTAAGTTGGATGTTACTGTGACTCCACTGGATTGGTACCCCAGTTGGTTTAGTTCCCGGAGGCATGGATCATCTATATATGGTCGCTGTACGGGGGTATGATCATACTTTGCCATTGGGCGCCGGCATGGCCGTCACCGCCCTTGGCTGAGGTGTTGCCATGTGGGTCTTGCAAACCCCAATATGGTGGCCTCTAGTCACAAAAGATGATACGTGGAATTAAGGAAGAAATAGAAAATGGTGAAGGCATTGAGAAGTGCACAGAAGTGAGGAATGGTTGGAGTAGATTTTTATACATTGGAGTGTCTTTCTTCCCTCGTTTGTTGAATTGATTGTTGGTTGCATATATAACTTGTTGCTAGATACTGACGTGTACTGCTTGTTTCCTTGTTGACGGCTTGTCTCTGATGGCCCTGCTATGACACGTTTGGTCTATGACTTTACGTTGAGCAGCAGGGGCGTTGTAGATAGGTCTTGCAGGTTTTGGAGTTTCCTTGCATTGCATATGGGGGGGGAATCGAGTGAGAACCTTGACGCGTGCCCTGTTCGAACCATTTTTGACGCTACATGTGATTTCGAATTGAAAGGGTGTATGTTTTGGTTGAGGCATGAGTCCTCCTTTTGATGTAATTCGTTCCGCTGCAAAGATTTATATCGTTTTATATTTTGTTTTAGTATCTTGAATGGCTTGTACAGTGGATTATCTTTTTGCTTGGAAAACCCAAGTGTTTACATGGGAACCACGATCCATGCTTAGCATGTCGACAGAGGTTTTGGCGATGACCTTTCCGCCGTGATTCTGTTACGAGGCCATTGATGCCTCTTCATTATGATGATTTATCGTTTGTCTAAATCTTCGGCGCGTCAAATTTCAGGGCAGATGCTGCCGAAATTTCCGTAGGATTTTGTTTGACAAGATTTTCAAACGTCATCTCTTTCTTTCTTCCTATTTAAATAATTATTTATTTCTACAAGTGACACCCTTGAAGGGTCTGAAATTCAGGGGTGTTACATATACACCCATATTTTTCGTCGTATAATTTATTTTGTCCACACAAATAATAAAACTAAAATCTAAAATTCGTAGTAAAATTTTACTTTTAAAATGACAAACTCATTTTACTTATTAAAATAGTAATTTTTAACAAAGACATTTTTATAACTATTTTAGGTGGTGAGGAATTATAACAAGTTATATGATGCTAGCGGAAAATGTGTCTCAAAGGTTGTATTATTCAATATTAATCAATAGTTTGTATTATTGTAGAAAAATTGTTAAAAATTTATATTATTCAAGATAATTTTTCTAATAGGATATACAAGTTGCTTTAAAATTATGAGCATCCGATTATGAATAAGCCAAGTAGTAGTCCAAAAAATAAAAATTTCAAGTATTGAAAAGATTATACTTTATGGTAGTAGATTATTAGTAATTAAATTAAATTAAATTTTAGAGCTTGAGATTAGTCAATTAGGGGCGGCCGTGTTCATTAGGAAAAATTGATTGACTTTTCAATCGGCTGCTTCATAGAGTAGACTCTCAATTCTCAAATTCAATAGCGTATAATTTACTCGTCAAATCAGAAGCTTCCTTGTTCTTGTTCAAATTCAGACCGAAATTTCATGATTTTTGATGTTTTCTGTATTTTTAATTCACAATTTGAATACTCCAAAGTAATTATTGACCCATTTCCAGCCAAAAAAGCGACGCTTTTTTGCAGTTTTATACACTGATTTCCTTCATTTTTGCACGTTCTTTTGCCTTTTCCCTCTCCTCCCTTCTTTCCTCTTTTTCGTCGCTTTGGTTTTGACGGAATAATACATAGTAATTTTAATTGTATTTTTAGGAAAGGAGGAAAAACCCTTAAACCCAACAATAACTTTAAGTACTATCAATCAATCTGAGAGATATTTGAAGTTTTCCGGAAAATTGGATTACTTCAGTTTCTGGGTTTTCTTTTTAATTGATTGAGATCTTTTGCTTTCTACATAAATTTAAATTTGAACTGTTTTTTTTTTCTTCAGAATTTCAGAGAATCTGAGAGATATTCAAATTTCTGATTCTTTTTTTGAATTTTATAAAAGGAGTAGGAAAGCCCCTTAAACCCAGCAATTACTCCAAGAACAATCTGAGGGATATTTCAAAATTTCCATTATTGGGTGTATCAATTCAAATGGGATTACTCCAATTTCTAGGTTTTCTTTTTGATTGAGATCTTTTGCTTTTTACATAAAATCAAATTTCAAGTGTTTTTTTTTGAATTATAGAGAACTAATCTGAGGATGAAAGCAGAACAGCAACAACACAATTGGGTGTTTTCACCTGCATTTGTGTACTTCTTGGCCTCATTTTTACTCTTGGGTTCAATTGCATCACTTTATGCTTGGTTAGTGTTCACCCCTTTTGCTAGAACTCCTTATGGGGTGCCATCTCTGGGTTGCCAAGAGGACAATGAAGGTTCTTGGTCAATTGGGTTTTTCTATGGCTCTTCCCCTTTTTCTCTCCAACCTATTGAAGATGTTAGTGTTAACCCCTTTTACTCCTTCTATTGTTCTTTGAATTTGTGCTTTTTTTGTTTAAATTTTTTATTTTGTGTTTTCAGAAGAATGTGTGGAAGAATGAGAGTTCAGCATGCCCAGTTGCTAATCCAGTGATCACTTGTGCTTCTGTTTCTGAGGCTGGTTATCCTAGTAACTTTGTTGCTGATCCTTTTCTTTATATTCAAGTAAGCATTTTTATGCTTCTCAAGTTTTCTTTGTTTTCATATATTTTTAGGGCTCTTGATTGTCAGGGCTGGTTCTAATTCTAAGTATGTTCAATATGTTCGACCGCACATGGTTCTAAAAAATTAGGGGCCTCAATATCAAATTACTTAGTATATTTTAAGTGTTTAAAGATAGAAAGTTGTTTGAAATATATCATATTTTGAAATTGCACAAGAGTCTTTAAAAAATTTGCCAATTTTTGCTCCGTCTCGATTGATGTTGTTTCTGATGTTGATAATGATTAGTTATGATATCATCAATTCAGCTTATTTGGACCTATGACACCAGAAAGATAATTTAAAATACTAGTATGCTTAGGGGAATGGAGAGGCGAAATGTTAATTTCGAGTTTCAGGAACGCTAGGTTCGGTCCTTTTTCCTATATGATAGTAATCTGTTGTAGATTGAAACATTTTTTCATTAGAACATTAATCTTGGATTCGGAATGAATTTTGGGAAACGTTTATTTCGAGGAGATGAAGTTTCCCAAAGGGATTTCGTGGGAAGATTATGGTTTCTAGGGTGTGGACTGGACTTTCATGGCAGCAAGAATATAACTCTTCATTTGCCTTTCAGTATGAGTAGAGTTCTTCGCTTTGATGCCCCATGTGCTGTAGGACTTCTAAAACAGAATCCCATTTAATTATTTCCATGACAGGACATAAAAGTCAATGTAGTGCTGTAGAAATCTGCTAGTGGGCTAATGTGCAAGTATTAGGTCAAGTGGTATTTAATATTGACAAGTTCTAAAGTTAATGCTCGTAATTTTTGTTGATTTTGTGATTTGTGAGCGAGTCATTTGAAGCTCTGCCATTGCTCTTGGGAAAAATATAGCAAACAATTTAAATGAGTTGTAGGTAGGTAGCTTAGAAGCATCTTCTAGAATTGTGCGGGATTTGCTTTGAATATTATGGAGAAGTAATTAATGAATTAGTTTAAGGACATAATGGAGGAAGATACTTGTTGGACTTGGAATCCTTAGCCATAGTAGAGCCAACTATCAGAGTGGAGCTATCATCGCGCAGCTAAAGTTTATAATTAGTGACTCTTTTTTTTATATAATACGGCTTATCCGACAATATTAGCGACATATTTGCATCTTGGGTTGTATATTGATGTTTTCCATGTTTCCTTTTCCTTCCATAAAGTAATCTCTTGCTCTTGCACATTTATCATTGTAACCCAATTTTTTCATGTGCTTAACTCACTACCTAAATAAAGCATTTAAGGTTTAACTCTGTAATAGAGCAAATATTCCGGGACAAGGAGAGTGGTTTACAGTATTATTGTGGAAGAGTGCAATACTAATGTTGTTTGGTTCACTTTAGAAAATGGGAACAACGGTTATTGTTGTGGGGGCACTCCGAGGAAGGAATTTAGTGCCATTTTGCTGATCTTCACAAATGCGATCACAATAAAAAATTAGATTGCGGTCAAGATTTATACATTTAAATATGCGTAAGAAGTTTGAGCCACTTTCAGGGATACAATTCAGGATATATTGAGGGAATGGTTAGTTTACTGCTATTTAGGGCCATTTTTGCAGATCTTTTTTACTTGGAGATTTGTTGTGTTGACTAGAAAATGTAGATGCACTTTTATGTGAAGAGTTAGAATTATGGGTGCTTAGAAGTAGTTGTGGGACGCTAAATATGACTTGGATGGGAGGGAGTTGAAATTTATATGAAGAAAATGGCTGCTCTAAATTCCCATCAAAGGCATCTACTTTTATTTATTTTATATCTGATTGGTAAAAGTCTTGTATGGACTTAGTTCACATTGAACCCTTTCAAAGAAGCTTGCATAGCGTTTTCTAACAATTCTAAACATTACTATGCAGGATGATGTGTTGTATTTGTTCTATGAAACAAAAAATTCAGTAACTATGCAAGGAGATATTGGTGTCTCAAGAAGCACTGATAAAGGAGTGACATGGAAACAGTTGGGTACCGCTTTGGACGAGAATTGGCATCTTTCTTATCCATATGTCTTCAATTATAACGATCAGGTAACAAACTGTACTACAAATTTCCGTGATTTTAAGTTCAGCCGGTCTTGTATGAGACCGTTCTAGCCCATTTTTAATAAACATTAAAAAAAATGAAAATTTAACTCGTAGGAAGTGTTTTTTTTTTAAAAAAACAAATAAATGTAACTCTGCTTTTTTTTAAATAGTCTGGGTTGCCCAATTGAAGTCGTCTCATAGTGAGATGGCCTCAATTGAGAATTAGTGTTTTAAGTTTACTCGTACTAGCAGTCAGTTCATTCTGGACCTCTGGTTAGGTTACTTAGTATACTGGCTAAATCGGATAATGTTAATTCGAGTTTAGTTCATGTGGAGAGTTGTGTGACACATTTTTTCTTGCTGTGTCTCAGATATACATGATGCCCGAGAGTAGTCAGAAAGGAGAACTCCGACTTTATAGAGCCGTTAGCTTCCCACTTAAGTGGAAACTAGTAAAAGTCCTTATAAAGAAACCACTTGTTGATTCATTCCTTGTGAAATATGGTACAAAATATTGGATTTTTGGTTCAGATCATAGTAGTTTTGGTGCTATAAAGAACGGGCAGCTTGAAATATGGTATAGTGACTCACCTCTCGGACCATGGAAACCTCACAAGAAGAATCCTATTCATAACATTGGAAAGAACTTTGGAGCTCGTAATGGGGGTAGACCGTTCATGTATGATGGACACCTTTATCGTGTTGGCCAAGACTGTGGAGAAACATATGGAAAACGAATTCGTACGTTTAAGGTGGAAATACTTACGGAAAAGGACTACAAAGAGGTTGAAGTACCTTCAGGATTCAGGGAATCCGGTAAGGGCCGCAACGCATGGAATGGTGTCCGTTACCATCATCTCGATGCGCAGCAGCTTAGTTCTGGGGAGTGGATTGCAGTTATGGACGGGGATCGTGTGCCTTCCGGGGACTCGGTCAATCGATTTGTTCTTGGGTGTGCTTCTGTTTTGGCTGTTGCTGCACTTGTTTTGTTGTTGGGTGTTCTTATGGGTTCGGTGAAATGCTTTATTCCTCTCAATTGGTGCCCGCATAACTTGAGGAAGAGGAGTGATACCCTTTTAGATTGGGAAAGACCCAACACTTTGGCTTCGAAATTGAGGCATTTCTCTTTTCGTTTGAATCGGGTTCTTTCATTACTACGGGTTTGGATAAAACCCAACACCATCATCGGGAAACTGGTTCTTTTCTTCATTTTTATCGTAGGTGTGGCATTGATGTGCAATGGTGTGTCATACATCTACGGTGGGAACGGTGCAGAGGAGCCTTACCTATTGGATGGTCACTATTCACAGTTTACTCTGTTAACGATGACATACGAGGCTCGGCTATGGAACCTGAAGATGTACATCAAACACTACTCAAGGTGTTCGTCAGTCCGGGAAATCGTTGTGGTTTGGAACAAAGGTAAAGTTCCTGAACCAAGTGAATTTGATTCTGCTGTACCAGTTAGGATTCGGGTAGAAAAAATGAACTCACTCAATAATCGGTTTAAAACCGATCCCGAGATTAAAACCCGTGCCATTCTCGAGCTTGATGATGATATAATGATGACTTGCGACGACATAGAGCGTGGTTTCAAAGTATGGCGAGAACACCCAGATCGACTAGTGGGATTTTACCCACGACTTGTCGATGGGAACCCTCTTAAATATCGAGCCGAGAAGTACGCTCGAAAGAAAAAAGGGTATAACATGATCTTAACCGGGGCAGCTTTTATGGACGTCCAGCTTGCTTTCGGAAGGTATTGGAGTGAAGAAGCTAAGGTAGGTAGACGATTAGTCGACAAGTTTTTTAACTGTGAAGATGTGCTGCTGAATTACTTGTACGCAAATGCTAGCTCATCCGCAACAGTTGAATACATCAAGCCCGCTTGGGCAATCGATACCTCGAAGTTTTCGAGTGCAGCCATTAGTCGTAACACGGATATGCATTACCAGAAAAGGAGC
This sequence comes from Amaranthus tricolor, assembly GCF_026212465.1. Taxonomy (NCBI): domain Eukaryota; kingdom Viridiplantae; phylum Streptophyta; class Magnoliopsida; order Caryophyllales; family Amaranthaceae; genus Amaranthus; species Amaranthus tricolor. The sequence goes on from NC_080053.1 coordinate 28,077,686, forward strand.
GAGTGTCTGTCGGAATTCGCAAAGTTGTATGGAAGTTTGGCCAACAGAAAGTCGAAATTTAACGAGCGAATAGATGGTTGGGATGTATAGTCTGATATTATGTGTTTTGGTGTATAATTTCTCTCCATTTACTTCCCTTTGAATCATCATAGACAAGAATATGGAGGGGTAAAGAGGAAAGAAATTAATTTTCCCCCTCTTTTTTTCTTTTTTAAAATTATTTAATTCCTCCTCATTGTGAATTTTCTTGGGGCTTTTTGGTAGTTTATCATTTAGAGGTAAAAATGTACATGGCTTTTCTTTTATTTGTGAACTTTGTTTCTTTATATATGTTGGATTTTGAGTTTATTAACATATTCTTGTTTTTGTTGTATGTGGAATTGGGGTTGAAATTGACAGGAAATTTAGAATTAATTTAAATTTGAAAAATTATCCGATATGATAGTCAAAAATGGAAAATGATATGAATAGACACATCTATTCCTTATTTATCCCAATAGTATTCTTTTTACTCTACTTTATTTACTTCTTTTAGTAACATATTACAAGAAAGAATGATTATTTTAGTAACAAATTTCTTGAACGGAGAAGCAATAACAAATATATTAGAACGGTCATCATGAAATTAGTGAATTGTTTTATTCCACGTATATAGAAGCTCTTGTGAAATAATTATAATGAGTATATCAATTCTGCTCGTAATTTGTCTAAAATTTTTAAATTTAATGCAATATATATTTTCTTTAGAATACAGTATCTCTTACTATAATCTATTTTGATAAGGGTGCAAAAAGTTTATATATTATTAAAATGACTCTTTTTTCCTATGGTCTTTGCTTTGCTTCAAACAAATTTGTTGACTATTGCCTTAAAGTTCAATGAGCTAAAAAAAACTTAACATGTAATTTAAGGTCAAAAAAAATCATAATACAAAAATCTCAAACAAACAATTTTAGACCAAAGCATGTAATCATGAGATAAACACATCAAAAGCAAAATATCAAAGACCAAAAATAAGATAAATACTTATGCATGGATAAATACATAGGCTCACTTTTCCGAAAAAATTTGAAAATAAAAGACAAAAAATCAAAAAAATAACCAAATAATTCAACTTTCAAATTTATTTAAAAAGTAAGCGTGAAAATTTCAAATCTGAAATTTGTGGCTGTTCGCAGTAAAGAAGACAAAAATAGTTGTTCCTACTTAGTAACTGGGAACAACTTTGACTTTTTTTTGACTAACTGCGAACAACTATCTGTGTATTTGTGCAGCTATCTGTTCACAGTTACTCGAACAGGTCAAACAAAGTCAAAGGAGTAACTGCAACAATTATTTTGTATTTTTTGACCCGTTCTCAGTTAATAATTGCGAACAGCCCCAAACCTTAGATTTAGGATTTTCACGCTTACTTTTAGAATAAGTTTGAAAGTTGGACTATTTTGATTTATTTTTTTGATTTTTTATCTTATTGTTTTCAAATTTTCTCCTTTTCCTCATAAGATGATGTTTACAAACACCAAGCCAATAATCATACTATGCAACTAATGGAGATGAAAGTGACTGTTTTTCATATATATACCAAAAAAAACTTGATAGTAACATTTAATTTAATATAATTCTTTACAATATTATTTCATTTATTTAATTGGTTTTATTTCCTTTACTTAAACTATCTTTACCTCTTTAAAATTTATTACAAAAACATTAAATATTCACCCGAATTTTCTAGTTGTAGCAACTTTAAAAAGTCTTATTTTGGACTAACAAACATGATTTGTTTTAAACTTCTATATCTACGTTTGGTTGGAATTAGTTGTTATACTTAAATAACGACCAATATTCATCAATCGTTATTCAAAAACTCTTACAAAATTTTTTAGTGAAATAATATTAATTTTATAATTTTTTACATATACTAATACAACTAAACATATTAAGGATTAAAATATCGAAATTAATAACCGAAAAGAAAAAGTATAACTATTCCGACCAAATGAACTAATTTAGATTATAGATATGCATCTAAGTTTCGGCTCTGATATCATGATAAATATATTATTGGGCTTGTACACAACAAGACCCGCATAAGAGAAGAGTTAACTGCACACAAACCAATGACGTTTCATCATAAAATCAATTTCTAATAGGAGAAGGATAAAGTGTTAGTGAAAAAGCCCAAACCAGCGTAAACAATATAATAATATTGTCTACAAAGCACAGCGGAAGACTTGTAGAAGTCTGGGCTGAATCCGACCTGTGGCTCGATAACCACAGCAATCAATATCAGAGTATTTAAAAACTTTACATAACTGTAATACAATTAATTACAAACCAGTTATAAACTAAGTTAATACATTATAAAATATGTAAACTCTTTTAAATTTTACAACACATGATTTGTCAAAATATCATGATAAGTTAACTTTCCAAAAACGATGTCCTTACTATCGCAACACATGACACATAAAGGAGCAGCACATCCATCCGCACTAAAGTTGGCAACCTGAAAGTGGACCTATCCCCGGTAAGAGATAGGCCCCATCATAAACTGTCAACAATTGAATTATTGAGTAATCGACAAACTATTACATTTATATACAAGTCATTAACAAACATCTCCAATCAAATTCGTTGTTCATTTGGTAACCATTTATGAACATTGTTTTATCCAAATCCAAACTCTTTTAAAAGACCGTTTGGTATCGACATAAATACGGCTATGAACCTTTAGTTCATAACGAATCAAATACGGCTATAACTTTACCAATTAATAGCGAAATAATACGGCAAATGAAACATATGCTTTCATTGCAAGACAAACAAAACTTTATATACCAAACATATTTATTCAAAACTCATTAAAAACAATAGTGTAATAACAGTTTAAAACGTGGGAATATAATGGACCGTTAGGAAGTAGGCTTGATCTAAATCCTGAGAACATGGGTGATCGTCATCACCGAAAATACGGTTCTTGCAAGAACGAAACGGGATCGGGGGCTCGAGACCGATCCGAATAACCATTACCTATTATCAAGCTATAGGATTTCACAATAATCCGAATATAAATATCCGTTGCCAATTCCCAAAAACGAACATTTTTATAATGTCGATTTCAATATAAACAAAACAATAATTCATTAAATTTTCTTTTGAAATCAACATACAAGAACTTGAGTTACTATCAATGGAATTAAACTAATTTTTCACCAATCTTAAATCCCAATATCCAACTTATATCCTATCCAAATAATATCAACTAATCAAATACCTAATTGATACTTATATTCTCAGATTTGATACTTGTACCAACACCCATAATAATCAATTAAGGACCATAACTCAGCAATACCAATCAATAAAAAAAAATAATAACCGTAGACTGATCCCAATTTGAACAATTAATCTCATGATTGATTATTCACGATTTTTATGACAGTCTGTTAGTATTTTGGTCCTAACTCTCTCATACGAACTCATTTGGGGACGATTCAAGTGGCTACGCGACTCTAACTCGGAGCTCTATAATTCTTATGAAGACACTAAAGCCCAATGACTCTAATTGTCTCAAAAATAGCCAAACAGATTCGAACGGAACAAAAACAGAAACCTCATTGTCGATTTTCATGACAACCTACTAGTATTTTGGACATAACTCCCTCATACGAACTCATTTTGGGGCGATTCAAGTGCCCACGTGACCGCGATTCGGAGCTCTACAAATCTTATGAAGACACTAGAACCCAAAAACAATTAGAACCGCCCCAAAATAGCCAAAACAGAGAGTTCAATTTCGAAACTGAAATTTCAAAATCCAAAATACCAAATTTTATATTAGAAATCAAATAACCCAAATAAACAATACTAATCAACACTAACAAGAACCCAATTACCAATTGAACTCATATACTCCAATTACACTCAAGTTGATGCTTAAATTTAAACTAAAGACCCAAATTAAACCATGAATACTAAACTACTACCAAAATTCAACAATTATTGTTTATACTTAAGAACATAAAACTACTTTAAAACATTCAATTTATACTTAAATAAAATAGTTTGTGGATTACCTTGATGAGCAATTCTTCAATCAAAATTCAAAATCCAACTTCAAACACCAAAAGAAGATTTACCAAAAAGTCTTTAACACAAAAGGGAGACTACTTGAATTCTTCTACCCCAACAAAATAAAGATGGAATTAGAAGAGGGTGAAGAAACAAGTGAAATTCATGCTGATGGTGTGCTTGATGGCTGCACAGGTCGGCTGTCTCATCCGTGGCTGCTGGCGGCTGGAGGAGGAGGAAGCAAGCAGCTGGTAGGCAGTAATCTAGATGGCGCAGCAGACGACAAAAAATGGTACAGCAGGCAAGGGAAAGAAAGGAGGGAAGGTTTTGTGCGTTTTTTTTTTGTTTTCCCAAAATGTATGGCATGTAGTCTCACTTGAAAATAAAAACCTTAAGAACCCTAATTTTTAATTTTGATCTACTTGGGTGAGACGATGAGTGATCTACTTGGGTGAGATGATGAGTGATTTACTTGGGTGAGTGATAAGGTGCGCGTGGCAAAGTAAGAGTAATATGGCTTCCTACACATATTCATCAAATATGAGGTGGTTAATATTCTCATATTTTTCGTCGTATAAATTATTTTGTCCCCAAAAGATAATAAATCTGATATCTAAAAATCGTAGTAAAACAAATCATTTTACTTATTAAAATAATAATTTTTAACAAAGACGTTTTTATAACTGTTTTAGTTAGTCAATCTCTCTGTAATTTTTCGATATGAGATCACCTATAAGTTAATTTTTTGAAAAAAACTATACCATGTTTGAAAACGATGATTTCATTTGAAAATTTAGAATTGGCTCGAATTTATTATTTGGCAAATAAAATGTAACAACCGTTTTTTTTTAAAAAAATAATAATAATAATAAATAAATTTCAGAAAAATAAAAAATAAAAATAAAAATAAAAATAAAAAAAGAAAACATAACTCCCCATTAACAATAACTTCCCACTCCTCCCTCTAAACCTTATAACTAACCTCACTTACCTCTTATAAATTAAACCAATTATCCTTAATTTCATTCACATTATTACTCACACTTCCTTTTTCTCCTACAAACTCTTCCTCCATCTCCCATTTGCTTAAAAATTCAAGTCAAGAAAACGCAAGATTTCGATATTAAAGACAGCGGATTCGTAGACAGAGATTATTATGAGCGTACGTTGTCTAGGATCGCGTGACAAGGTAATTCTCAATGTCCATCTAATTAGGTCTATCCCGTTAGTATTATGTGCTAAGTGATAATTAATGTGTTTAATAGGATGCATGATTTTATATGACATTATTTTATATGATGTTATGTTTTATATATTCTCAAATTATATTTTACTATTATTTTTGTCAAACTTGAATTTATAATTACTATTTTGATAAAATTTATATTATTATTTTGATGACAAAATTAAATACGGTTTAATTTGAAAGAAAAATACTTATAATATTATTATTTTGATGAAAGTTATATTATTATTTTAATAATAATTTTAAATGCTATTGAATTTGAGAGAAATATATTATGATATTAATATTGCAATTGAATATTCTTGACATATATTTTTGTTGGGAAAATTTATGATCCCAAAATAAAATAAATAATGTATGTTTGATTATATGTTTATGTGCTTGCGACTAATTATAAAAATCTGTTAAATCATGTAAAGTGTAACTCGAGGGAAATGAAGCTCTTATATTTGTTGTGATCCAAGTATATGGGTGATGAACAGGTTGCCTTGTTTGGTTAGTATAGCTGCCGACAAGTATTATTATTTCTGATACTTGATACGATGTTTGGTCTTCCTTCTATTTGTTGTGATCCAAGTAGAAGGGGTGTGCACACTAGGGTTCCCTGAGACTACTCTGCTGGCCTTGAATTATTTGGGGTGACGACCTCTTGATGAAGTAGATATAGGGGTAAAGCCTCGGCCTACTGGCGTTCTCGTTCCCTCAAATTAAAAAATTTGATTATGTGTTTGTCATAATTGAAATCTATAATTTAAAATGAAATACTTATTTTCAAATAGTTGATTCCATTGATTGACCTAGCTAAGGTAGTGTGAGTCATGGTCATCTCACCTTTACTGAAATAAACTTGCATGAATTTGATCTCATTTCAATTCTCAAAACTGTAAAAAACTGTGCTTTTTGAAAGGTCTCCCCCAATCATACTCATACTTCTAGGCATCAACTAAGAGATTCAGCATCTGCTCAGTGTTTACTTCCCTTCTTTTAAGATCAATTTCAGATAATAATTCCATCATATAATTGCATTTGCATGTGCAGGTACCAATCAGCTGCATACCCTTCTCAAATTTCAATCCCCCATATCCATACCCATACCCAATTACCCATATACCCATGCCCAATTAGGCAATTACCCTCTCTTATCTTCAATCTATCCATAACTTAACTATGGAGTCACTTGTTGCAGAGCAAAGTTGAATTGACCGCCACATTTATATAATTTATTAATAGAATTGGGCTTTTACTTTTTAGGGTTTTGAGATGAAATAAAGATAAAAAAGCTGTTATAGTGTTCAGAAGACAATATATTCAGGGGTATTTTCCTTTTTTCTCGCTTTTATTTTTATTTTTATTGATTTTAAATTCTGGGTTTTTGTTTTTTTATGTATTTGGAGAGAGGAGAGAGATTATAAGGGTGAAAAAGTATTGATGAAGGTGAAAATTGGTTGGATTGAGAGAGGAAAATGGTGAGAATGTAACCCATTTTTTAAAAACTAATTTTGAAGGGGGAGATGTTGGAAGTTGTTAGAGGAGACGGAGAAAAAATGGAGCAAGAATTTGATTCAAAGATGAGGATTCAAGATGAATCATCTAACAATGGCAATTGTAATGGTGGTATTCAAAGAGGCAAGAGTTTTCAATTCAGGGCTCCCCAGGAAAATTTTACTGTTGAAGATTTTGAATTGGGCAAGATCTATGGTGTTGGTTCTTATTCTAAGGTTCATTTTCTATTCATGATGCCTTGTTTATGTTTTTTTACTTTTGGGTTTTTGACATTTTCATTGATATTCATGTGTTTTCATGTTCTTTTGTTTTCTTCCTTTTCATGGTTTGTTTAAATTTGTTGGCCTGAGCTATTTTTGTTTTATGATGAGATGAAATGAATGGGAGGATAATTCATGAGGACGAACATTGGGACCGATTTATTGGTCATGGAGTTGACCCAATTAAGACGAACATTTTGTTGTTGTTGTTGTTGTTGGGTTTTTTTTTCTGTGAACTTAGATATGATTGGATGCAAACAATAGGCTTATACTACTTGTTGGTTGTTATAATCCAGGGAAAATAGGAGGTTATATGAATCTTGATGATTGATTTGCATGTTAGGTGCTGGATGATTCTTTAGGGTTAAAATCAAAGCTTATCATATACCTTTTTGCTTAGGATAACAATGAAAAAGACCCTAAATCAAGCTTGTAGAGGCAGCCTTGTCCATAATCGGTGTAAAAGCAATGATTTCATTGTGAATTGAACCTCAACTGTTTTCGCTTTCTTTGTCGTTCTGTATCAAAGTGTTCAGATCACAATTTGTGTCCTATATTCCATTTGGGATGTGCTGTTTCCCTCCGTTGACTGTTTAAATGTTGTGTTGATCCAGTGTAACATAATTCTCTAGCTAATTCGCTCAAATTTGCCCAAGAATAGACCAAACCGACCATACTTCGCCTTTTTCGATTCGCGAGGAGATTTGCGAATCATGTGACACTGTGTTGATCTATAGCATTAGTTAGGGGTAGAGTTTTGGATCAATTGTTACGACTGCTTCATGCTAAGATTATGTAAATTGACCCTTGGATGGCCATAGATATTTTATGTCCCTAAATCTATATTTGTGTTAGTGAACTCGTGAGACCATATTATATGAGAACTTGATTCTTTCAAAAGCTTTTATATGTCGCTGGATGAGTAACGTCGAATATCCATGAGACTTTATTTTATAAGGACTTGGCTTCTTAAATGGGTCATATGCCATATGAGAGGTTTTAAGAATGCAGGAAGAAATTACAACATCAATTTGAACGTCAACGATATGATAAGGCAGCGAATGAAAATTATGGGTAGCAAGTGCTACTAGTACTACAACATTTTTACTATACTAAAGTCATTTAGTGCAACTACTACTAATTTATTTATGAGCAAATCTATACTCTTAAAAATCCATTTATCTCTTTCTGTTCAAGTGCTTCAACAAATTGCCAACTAATTCATCTTGCAGACTTGAGCAAGCTAGCATTTTTTTGTCCTTTCAGTGACTAGAACATGTTTTACAGAAACAAGCTGAACCTATCTCATCCATATGTAGTTAGAAATTGTGTTAAGAGTTTTTATTAGTTTAAGAAAATCTGTTTATAATTATGAAGGCCCCAAGAAAAAAGAAATTCATGTTTGGGCCTCAGGATGCTTTGCTCTGCCCCTGAGGGTTTCTCTACCTCACTCTTCATATGCATGAGGAGACGAAGGGGGAACCTAAAAAAGACAAAGCACAAAGCTATACAAGCAACAAAACTGGCCTGAAAAAGCAAACAGGCACAAAAAAAGCCTATGTTTAAGAACTAATTTAACAAAACAATAGAAAGGTAGCAAATGCCCTGGTATCAGTAACAGCTTTCAGTTGCTGATTCTTCATCAGGAAAGAAAAGACTAGTGTTCTAGTCAATTATAGTTGTTAACATTGATGATAGATGCTTATGAGGGTATCAGGTTACAAAAATTTCCCGAGCATCCAGAATCAATTTGGATTTTGGAGATTGTACGTTGCTTTGCTCTTTCTGTTAGATGAAATAGTTTTGTTTGTTATGTCATTCTTTTCCTTGGTTGGTTTTCACGCTATGCCTTATTTTTTAAGAATCAGAGATGGAGACCCAAGCAAGTTCATAATTTAACACAACTCAATCAGAGCAAGATTAGCTTCCTATGTGTTCTAACAAAACAATCTGCTCATACTAGATTATTTTGATTTTCCAATGTTTGACCTTGTTGATTATAGGATAAAAGTATGCTTCTTGAATCAATTTTTTCCTTGGATGGCAGCTGTTTGCTGTGCCTTGTCTAATTATTTGATGCATTTGCAGGTTGTGCGGGCAAGAAAGAAGGATACGGGCGTTGTTTATGCTCTGAAGATAATGGATAAAAAGTTCATCACCAAGGAAAACAAGACTGCTTATGTAAAGTTGGAAAGAATTGTTCTTGATCAATTGGATCATCCTGGCATTGTTCGGCTGTTCTTTACTTTTCAAGATACCTTTTCTCTATGTAGGGTATTCTTTGCTATTCATTACCTTTTCTGCTCTTAAGCTTCCCTTTTATGCATTGGTGTTTCAACTTTTCGTTAAACTCGTTTCTTTTTTATGAAGATATGGCCCTTGAATCATGTGAAGGCGGGGAGCTTTTTGATCAGATAACGAGGGTAAGTTTATGGATTCAGACTACTCTGTTCAATTGCTATTTGAATATCCAAAATTTACAAATTGTTCATGAAATAGATTTGAAAGTCTGTACATAATAATTTCCAATTGTCAAACCCATATTTTCTAAATTTGTTTGTGACTTAGGAGTTTCTGATGACACTTTTACTTTCTGATATTTGTTCGGTTTCGTCTAATTTGTTTGAAATCAAAATATAATACGAGCTGAAGTGCTGAACATGTAAAGAAGAGGAATTTTTTTATAAAAAGAATGCATTTTAGAATATTGTTCATTAACAGGTCTTCACATTGTTGCAAATAATTTGAATACAATACCGCTGAGGCTCTAAATAGGATTTAAGCCATAAAGCATGAGGTGTTTTTCGGGTCTTATGATCTGAATATGGAAAAAGATCACAGTTTGGAGTGCGATAGTTGCTGGGCCTGCTTTGTACTTCACATTGTTTCTCCAAAGAAGTTCTCATATAAGAGGAGAATTGGCGATAATTAGTTAAAAACAGAAGTATATTACACATGGATTGATGGTTAAGGCAGGGATGTCAATGGAAGATAGACCTTAGCTACGGTAGCAATATATATGATGATTATTTTTCTTCTTTTAGAGTGTCATATTAATGTACAGGGTGGAGAGAGCGCATAGAGGAGAGTTTGAAAGAAAAGTGATAAGAACAAATAGAAAGTTCTAAGAGATTAGATTGGATGATTTGACATCCAATTGTCTTCTAGTTGACAATGTAGGAGCAAAGGTGGAATTTTAATCGGCCTTTAGAATCTAAGTGAGAATTGGAAAAAAACTGTGAATTGTTTTGAGCTCAAGAGTGTTAGGGGGGCCAAGGGGCTATCCGTTACGGGGTTGAGAAAAGAAAGAAAACAAGAAATATTAAGAAAAGGATTCAGTTTAAATTCCTTCAATTGCTCACTGTATGTGGTTTGAAAAGGAAAATAGAAAAAGGTTTGATTTCATTTTGAAGTTATTGGTGAAGGTGAGAAACAAAAAAGGACGGAAATCTAGCACCTAAACATCAACTACCATTTAAACTGACATTACATATGCTCACACATCACTTTCTCAATCACCACCAACTAAAACAAGATAATTTTTCCAATTGGGAAAAAGTTATTTGAGATGTCTAAATTTAAATTTCATTGTATAATCAATTTCCTATCATAGATTGTATGGTAACAAATTCTTCTACCTTATTAAATATTTCTCATGTACAATTAATTTTATTGTATGCAGAAAGGCCGTTTGTCTGAAAAGGAAGCCCGCTTTTACGCTGCCGAAGTTGTGGATGCTCTGGAGTATATTCATGGTTTGGGTTTGATTCACCGAGACATTAAGGTGAATTCCCACCTACCTTCTTTTCTTGCACCTTCCATGCTGATTTCTATAATACTGTGTAATATTTATTGCATAGAGGTTTTACTATCCTGCAGCCCGAGAACTTGTTGCTTACCTCTGATGGTCATATCAAGATTGCTGATTTTGGTAGTGTTAAACCTATGCAAGATAGTAGCATCACAGTTCTCCCAAATGCTGCATCAGGTTTATTCATTTTTTCTTGTTGATTTTCAGTACTGGTGCTTGGTTATACATGTGCTAATTTTTGTCCTACATGTGACTTATTCAGATGACAAGGCTTGCACTTTTGTGGGAACGGCAGCATATGTGCCTCCAGAGGTCTTGAATTCTTCACCTGCTACATTTGGGTATGTGGATGTCATTTTGCTTTAAAATGGAGAAAAGATGGTAGCTAATTATGCTGGGAAATCACATTTGTGTCCGTTATGAGTGTACCATTATTTTCCTTGCTTGTCAAAAACAAGAATCTTCTTTGATATGTTGCACTTTTAGACTTTCATGCAGTTATTTCCTTTTCTGAAACAGAAACGATTTGTGGGCGCTTGGTTGCACCTTGTACCAGATGCTTTCAGGAACCTCACCTTTCAAAGATGCAAGTGAATGGCTGATTTTCCAAAAAATTATTGCGAGAGATGTCAAATTTCCAGATTATTTCTCTGAGGAGGCAAAGGATCTCATTGATCAGTTGTTGGTAAGACATCATCAGTTTGTTGGTTTTGCATTTGGATCTGTGTTGTGTTGCTCATGTGTATTAGCTCTTGTTAACCAAAGTATACGTACACTCACAATTTACTAATGAGTGAATAGCACATTGCCTTATTCACGCTTTAATTTCATTATTTGTGATTGTGATACTGCCTTATTTTTAATTAAATAATTTTAAGCTTAAAAAGGAAAAAGCAAAGCTTTTCATATCTTGCTAAAGTTACGTCATGTCAAACGGAAAAAAAGACGAACGAGGATGTATCTTTTATTCTATCTATTTAAAATATTTTAATTATTAAAAATCTCATCAAACATATGAGGAGTTTCTATTTGACAAATGGGAAAGAGTTTACTACTTGAACCAACAAACAATCTCAAGGATGCATAGGATTGATTGTGGATCTAAGGTAAAAGAAGACCATTCAAGTTGTTTATATTCAATTTTGTATATATGATCGCTCATATGTTTACAAAGAGACATATTATGTACCCTTTTACTGAAGTAGAGGTGTAGTAGCATAGAGAGAAAAAAGGTGGAGACAAGTTTCTATACTCCTTCGTCCCTCTAGGATAGTGGCAAAGAGAAAGTGAATTGTTTTTAAGGAAAAAGGTAGATATTTGGTAATAAATGAAAAGAGAGAATGAATTGTAGGGATGAAGTTAAAGAGAGTTAGAATATATGAATGAGATTAAAAAAAAGTGTTGAGCCATTGTTCAAAAATAAAAATGATGCAAGATGAGGGACAACCCAAACTGAAAAATGATGCTAAATGAGAGGGACAATGGGAGTATATGGTAAATTGTAAAAAGGATACTTTTTTATGGAACATACTAAAATAAATAAGAAACAGAGGGAGTTTCAATTGCTGTATTTTTCTTGATATTTCTACTTTGGGAGTTGTCCTAGTAATGAGTATATATTTTATAGATTGATAGTTAATTACTTATCCAAAAAAAAAAATTATATTAGTTTCCTAACCTACCTTTGATTTAGCAGCTAATTTTGAACTCCAAATGCTAGCCTTATGCATAAATTGTATTTTCCTTGCAACTCTGTAGTATGATCTCATAGAGGTCCTATATTTGCTAAAGAATACTATTTATTTCTTTATTATCTTAACTCCCCATTCATTATATCAATAATTCAATTACTACTATTCACTTCTTATAAATGAACTAAATCGATTTGATTATTATGATATATAATTGCTTTAAACATGTCGTTGAGTATTATATTTAATATATATATATATATATATATATATATATATATATATATATATATATATATATATATATATATATATATATATATATATATATATATATATATATATATATATATATGATGAAAAATATTTTATCTTGAAGAATATCTTGATCATTGTGTAAACCAATATTTGCTGATTTGTTTGTTAAAATTGTCTGTTTTTTACCATTTTCTGCTGAAAAAAAATGAATGTGGTTGCGGCATATCTTACTGAAAATAACCCATTTAGTATATTAGTATAGATATGATTCCTAAGCTTCACAAAATTGTAATGTGAAATTAATTGATAAGTCTTCATTTGCATTCAGCATTGGCCACATGTGAAGGCAATATAGCCATATCATCTGGTGTGGAAACTCATGTTTGAGTATGATAAATGTTGCCATTTCCATCTTTCCCTTGCACATTTAAACGAACTTGACCAACTATGGTATCATGATGCATTTGACCTCCTTTGGAGACATATTGTTTTAACTATTATGAACTTACATATCATGATGTGGGCCCTTAATAGCTGCTTGCACTACATAGTTAGGTACAATGCATGTGTATGAATTTCTATACTCCCCATGCTTTTTTAACAAATGGATCGTTCGGTCTGTTACACTTTTCAATGTATATGAAGAATCCAACCTTGCACACTAAAGTTTACATTTATATGTCAGGAGAATATACATGGTCAAGGTTAATAGTACTATATGGATAATGAAAAAGTCTTAAATTTATTTTTTAGAAAAATTTTGGAAAATGACTTTTGATCCAAAATAAAAAACCTAGTGCTTTGAAAAATGACTTTGGATAAACTCTTATCACTCGTACATGGCTTTATTTTATCTATAACGAACCTGAAAATGGAATAAAAATTTGTACACAATAGACCCACTGATTCTGCATTCGCTTCCTCAGTTCAAGTCACTCTTAAGTATGCTGAATGTTTCTGGCTTTCTTCTTTTGATTAAAGGTTACGAAATACACTAATACAATTCCATGGTTTACTGGTGGATAGCCTTTTACGGTTCCTAACTTTTTTTTTCTTATGTAATCCATTTTTCAATCTATTTACTTGGATAATTAGTGCCTGTTCAAATGCTATGCATGTGAAGTTGTGAACACCGCGCATCGGGGTAACAGCATGCATTTGAACACTTGGCATTTAGGAATGAGGTGTGGGAGACAGAGAGTGGTTTTCTATGTTTGTTTGTTATTGTTGATAGGTTTCTTAATACTAGGTAAAATAAAATGTCGGTACTGTATTTACTTATGATGACGATATTATGTGTCGTTGAAAAAGCGTTTTTAGGAAATTCAAAACACATTGGAGAAATGTTTTGGGTTCAGTTGAAATATTACAAGCATGTGTATATTTGGCAGCGATATTTTCAGTCACACCCTTATGCCAGTAGGTTGGTTGCTTACCTTGATTCTTTTCCTTTTGATTTCTTGATAAATGGGAAGTGGGCTGCAGGGAAAAAGCTACTGAATTGAGGCAGTTTGTGCTCGTGTGTTTTTCTTGTACGGTAAAAAGGCATACGAGCTCCCTAAAGAGACGTGATTAGACGGAAAAAAAGGAAAAAGCTCTCCTAAAAGGTTACACAAATAAGAACGCAATAAGTCTGATTACTCTTCTTCACTGTTCCACCTGACTATGGACACTGATTCGAGAGACGATTTATGTGAAGGAGTTGTATAGAGATCGGCGGAGGTGAGGGATGGTCCGGATCAGCAAGTGACATCACTTAAAATATGTTAAAAAAATCTAATCGTACTATAATAAAAGGTAGAAAATGAACTTGGTTGAGTTGGTTGTGTAGTCACTTATTCTCAATCCCTACCAGGGTTCCGGCTAGTTGTAGATTTTGCTTCCCCTTTTATTTTATTTTTTTTTAAAAAATACATGCCATTAATAGTACTCCTATTAGTGACATCACTTGAGTTCTTTTCTGGATCCGTCCCTAATAGAGATGTGTAAAGAAAACTCAATTTGAGAAATTTTTGTTCTAGGTGTTTGTGGATTGGGGTATTGAAGTGGGATGGAGTTGTATTCAAATTGCTTGTCAATTCCCGTATAATACACACACCTATATGTTTTCTTTGTGTTCAATTGCAGTCTATAGATCCAAGCAAAAGACCTGGAGCTGGACCCGAGGGATATCGTGCTCTCAGAGGTCATCCTTTTTTTCATGGAGTTGATTGGGCGAAGTTACGGGACCTTCCCCCACCTAAGCTTGTCAAGGAACCTAGGGTAGCATTTTCTATTGTCACTATGTTCTATCGGTTTGGTAGTTGATTTTCCGGCTATAGTTCCTTAATTGATTGTTTTTGCACCATAGGCTCACTCTGGAGGAGCCGATACTTCCCAGGATCCATGGAATCCCGTACATGTCGGAGATGGTACGTCAAAGCAAAATGATGTGAACAGTGGTACCTCGTCATCCACGGAAGGAACTAGTCACATAACGAGACTTGCATCAATAGACTCTTTTGATTCAAAATGGTACGACTCTTTTGTGCACATTAAACCGTTTAATGCTTAAATATCTGCAAACTTGTCTTGATTTTTGGCACTCTAAAATTATTAAGCAATTACCAAATCATTGTCAAGCAAGGTTTCACTGGCCGCAACCTCCTTATCTATTTTGATAAAGGTATGGTCTGCTGTCATCCAACCCACCCCATACCCTTATCATAGCTTCTATGAGCGGTATATACTGTTTATGTTGATGATGTAGGATGACGTAATTTTATATTCTTCCTTTATTGACAGGCAGCAGTTCTTGGAACCTGGTGAATCTGTTCTCATGATCTCGATGGTTAAGAAAATTCAGAAGTTATCGAGCAAGAAGGTGCAGCTTATTCTTACGAACAAACCAAAATTGATCTACGTCGATCCATCAAAATTGATGGTAAAGGGGAATATAATTTGGTCTGATAATTCTAATGATTTGAATCTACAAGTATCGAGTCCTTCTCATTTTAAGATATGCACGGTGAGTATTCTCTTATCGATATCAAAAATAAACGTAAAAGTCCGCTTATAGATGTAACTCCTTTGCGCTATCTTGTGATTCGTTTGTTTTCTTTATGCCTTTGAATCTTCTCGTAAACGAAGTTTGCCGTTGACATGTTGATTTTCCTTTTGTCCGGTGGTAAATATTTCAGCCCAAAAAGGTGATGTCATTTGAAGACCCGAAGCAAAGAGCGTGGCAATGGAAGAAAGCCATTGAAGGACTTCAAAACCGGTGAATCGTTCAGTTTATTTTTTGTTGACATAGCAATACCTTGTTTTTTCTTCACTTGAATATAATGTAATGCACAGGAATTTGATAATCTTCATTGTTTAGTGAACATTTATGGAGAACTTTTAATTCAATAGAAAGGATATTAGATCAAATACATGTTTTTCTCATTCCGACCCCTTCTTTTGATCACATACATGTTTTTCGGAATGGAGCCTCTTTGATGGTCTCGTCACTTGCTCTCCTATAGTCCTATATCTTCGAATTTGCTGTATTACACAAATCGAAATGAGAGCTTTTGGATATAATGTTGCAAATTCAAACGGACAGATCGGAGTCTCATTTGGTAGCTCTTTGCTTGATGGAGATACTCAAGGTTTGTAAGAAGTGTGGTTTAGACTCCTGTGTAATAGTTAGGCTGCAACATACAAGTAATCCTACTTTCATGCTGTTATTTGTATATGTAGAAAAGGTACTCTACTCCAAAAACGATGTCGCGTAAAATGAATTTTGTGGTCAATACAAATGATTTTATATTAAATACATATTATATTTCAGTCATGATGAGCTCAAAAATTAATCGTGATACGGTGATGTGGCTTATGAATGGTACTACCTTTTGAGGAATTATTGATGGTTTTTCAATAAAACAAAATTCAAGTATATTCGGATTGTGGTCAATGCAAATGGTTTTGATTGGGATACGAAAAAAGTATTTTCTTTAATAAGATAAGTGTATAAAAATCAATCAATTAACATCAAATAAATTCAATAAACAAAGTAAAAAAATTGATTTACTCTATTTAATTAATGGTAAAGTGAAATAAGTATTTGTTGGAATATAGAGCAAATGTTTATTGATTAATATAGTACTTCATATCAATGTAATTAAAGATCGTTTTGTAAATAGCAACCAACAATTAGTATCTGCTGTTTACCGAACATATTTATAAAATATTAATATTTCCCGTTGATTTTAACAACCAATAAAAATAAAAATTAATACTTTTAATTGGTCTAACAAGTTAGAAAACCAAATCACCAAATGCAACTACCACCATTTACCTACACAAGTCAAATTAATAATTTTAATTCTAAATTCTCATTTTAATTTAATTAGATGTCAACCAAACTAACTTTAAATATACATATAGAGGGATAGAGATATTCATTCGGGTCACTTTCGAAACTGATATTTTGGATCGATTTAAATTTAAACTTTTTTTCTTTATTGATTTTTACATTCATTTTGATGTGGAAATCGGGTAAACAAAAATCTTGAGAGAGGCAAGAACAAGACCTTTAGATGGTGTCACGACCCACCACACGACTCAACCATGAGGCATGATCAACATTTGAAATCATTGATTATCATTTTTTTAATTATGTATGGATCCGCATATCATAGGAGTTCGATAACCCTATACATATATACAATACAAGCATTAGATCCACCCATAAACCCACGTTGTTGTTACTTGTTACTCCAATCATCCCACAATCTTCTTCTACTCCGGTGAGTTTTCCCCTTTTTCTAACTAATTTTTTTATTGTAGTTTTCGTTATTTTATTAAATTTTGAGTTTATTGCACTAAATTTTCTATTTATGGTTAATTTGTGAGAATGCTTTGTGTACCTGATGCTGCTACTGCTGCATTTTTTCATATTTGTTATGTTGATAATCATTTCCTGCAATTACTGCATGATGATTGATGGGATTGGTTTTGGCTGACATGCTTGTTGATGATTATTCTTCTTGAATGTTGATCCTCTCAACTTAACATGCATCATAGTGTAAAAACAAGGCCCGACCGTTTTGTAAATATTTTCAAATTTATCGATGTATCATGGTTTAGGCGGTACAGCAACAACATCATCTTCATTGTGACATCATCGTGTCTGTTACCGCAACGGTGACAGTTACCACATTTTTGTACTATGACATGCATGATATTGATGGTTGTCATTATTCTGGTGTTCTGTTAGATTTTGGGTATGATTTATTGGATTGGGTCATTTTATATTTTTTCTGTGTATATATATACAATATGTCAATTGATATTTGAAGTTTTATCTTGGGAGTAGGCTGGGGAACCAAAATTATAATAATTTTTAGACCCGTTTATGTTGTATTTTTTTTTCCAAATCTATGGCCTAAAACCAATCATCAAATTAGCAAAAGTAACAACTAATTTTTGAGCCTTAATTTGGTCCCTGCACCTTGCATATATCTAAAATTACCCATGAGCCATGGGAGTCGAGTCGGGTCATGTTTGGTTTTGAGTGTGTGGGATGCAATTTGAACAGCTCTAGGGGGGTGTTTGGCACATGTAAATGAGAATTGTGAGACTTTTAATCGAGATGAGACTGTTTCCTTAATTGTTATGTTAGACTTTCAGTTGAGACTTCCTAGTATCTTTGTATATTTTTCTTGGGGACTTTGATCAAATTTAAGTACTTTCCCTGTTCCCCTTGTAAATAAACAAGGACTTGGAACTTCCTTTTCATAAATTCCCAGTCCCTTCCTCCAAGTCCTTTGATTCTATTTTTGTAAAAAAAGCTTCTTGCATTTCATATTGGGATGCTGCAGTTATTTGGGTGATTGAGCAGCTAATTTCAAGTAATCTTTCAAACTAACTATGGGACTAGGATTGAAGAGTGCTTATTTTAGGAAAGTGCACGCAACACCATGAGATTATGTTGGTACTTCATTACTTAGGATCAAAATGCACCTTAGTCTTATAGCCTAGCTCTTGAACAATCTATGGAGTTTTGTATCTATTGACCTTGTTGCCTGATGTAATAACTGGATTTGCTGAAAATTTTGCCATGGTGTCACTTGAGTGACCGCTCGCAAGTGCCAGGACTGATTTTTTTTTTTGGTTTGTCCAGTTAAAAGATGGCTTCAGGTGTGTGGCATATGGAGAAAAGATCCAGTATCAGAAATGACTCTTTTGTCGACAGAGGAGATTCTGAGGGTTCATTGGAATGTGGGTCTCTTTCTATAATTGTCCTTGGTGCTTCAGGGGATCTCGCCAAGAAAAAGACTTTTCCTGCTCTGTTCAACCTCTATCGCCAGGTTGGATTTCATCTATTTGCTTCACATAGTCCTTGTTCTACCATGATGTGTCTGCTTGACTATTTATATGAGAAAGTCATTTTTGACCTAACCCAAATTCCTGATTGTTTGTGAAGGGATTTCTTCCTCCAAGTGAGGTCCATATCTTTGGTTATGCTAGGTCAAAGATGACAGATGATGAATTGAAAAATCGGATTCATGGGTGAGATATCTACATCTCTTGCTTTATGTCTTCTAAATGTGGCTTAAGACTGGATTTGCTCTTTTTTTTTTTTTTTTTTTTTTTTTTTTTTTTTTTTTTTCTAGTGGAGTTCTATGTCTGAAACTTTTTTGTTTAGTTTTCTAGTAGTTCCTATTGCAAGCTTCAAGGTAAATTAATTCAATCACTTTTGATTCTCATCAAGTTGTTTCATTATTTCATTTGTTCCTTTAGTTAAATTCTATGTACCTTGATTTTATCTGTTACAAGCTGCAGTGCATTTTTTTTTGCATCCTACGTAATTAGTAGAATTCTTCTTCATGCACCTCTTAGATCTCCTTGGTATATTGAAATTTTTGTGAACAGTTCTGGTATTCGTTGTTGAATAAGGCTTTGTTCATGAATGCAGATATCTGGTTCCCTCCAAGAATGCAACACCAGAGTTGTCTGATGATGTTTCTGCATTTTTGCGCTTGGTTGATACCTATTCTTTACTTTTTTTGTTTCTAGTTTCCAGACCGTAGGAAAGAGGTTTATACTTGGTTTTACCTCAATGTTCCAGATAAAATATGTCAGTGGCTCTTATGATACAGAGGAGGGCTTTCAGTTGTTGGATGGAGATATAACCAAGTATGAGTGTGAGCAGAACAGTCAAGGAGTATCTAGAAGACTCTTTTATCTTGCTCTCCCTCCTTCAGTATATCCATCTGTTTGCAGAATGATAAGTCTCTGCTGTATGGATAAATGTATGTTCATTGAACTCTGTTCATGGCGTGGAATAAAAATGAGGCTGTTCTGTTACATAACTGCCGCTTTATCACGGATTTGAGCTTATTAAACTGCAAAACCTCGTTATGTAACCAGTGTCTTTAAATCAAAGAGTAACAACTATTATAAGCTGTTATTCTAAAAACTTATATAAGTTCTAATAGGTCTATGTAGACTATTTCAATTATATATTCCAAAAACGGTGAGCTACTATGATAAAATGGATTTTTTTCCTAGTCATCAATTCACATTGCGATGTCCATTACTCCTCAAAACTAGTTGTAACAGCGTCTGCCTCAATCACGATGACATTCACGATTTTTACTTTCATGGTGCTTGTGACTTGTGATTGCTGGAAGCATGAATACTTTCAGAAAGATATATGGTAACTTCTGCAGTTATTAAGAGCATATTTATTTTAAATAATGTGTCAATAAGGAGTCTGTATTTTATATGCAATGCAATATCTTTTTTCCATGTATTACCTTTCTTGATGAAGAAAATACAAAAATTATGGTATTTGCAATTCAATTTGAATTCAACATCGTGTTCTTGATGATTGTCAAATTTCTTAGTTGTGCTAATTTTTTTATCACTTTACAAATATTATATTGTAGCAAAAAATGGTGGATGGACACGGATTGTTGTTGAGAAGCCTTTTGGGAGAGACCTGGAATCGGCAGAGCAGCTGAGTTCACAGATTGGAGAGTTGTTTGATGAGTCACAAATTTATCGTATTGATCATTATTTGGGGAAAGAGCTGGTGCAGAATTTGGTAATATTTCATGAAGTACTCTAATAACGTTTCGACTTTTATTCTAGCGAATACTGATATCATGTTAATCCACAGCTGGTGATGCGGTTTGCTAATCGCTTTTTTCTTCCCCTTTGGAATCGGGATAACATTGCTAATGTACAGGTAACCTTCTTGATCTTAAATTCAGGAAACTATTTTTGTTCTATATTTTGATGGTTGGAGTCATCTTTGAGTCAATTGATTCCATATACAGAAAACTTCACAACAAGGACACAAAATGGTCTTTTGGTGTTTTCAGGCTTCAGCTAACACTTTGTTCAGTATAAGCTTCCAAAACTCAAAAGAAAATGGAAAAAAATATATGAAGTTATAGGAAATTTTTTAGTGATTTGCATCTTAAGAGGAAAATCAAGTGGTCAAAATGTTAGGTATCACATTTCTTCCATGCTTTGTTTCAAAATCATTCCTTATTTCTGCCATCGATGCTTCTATATTTGATGACTTTGTGGCTTTGTGTAAATTCCAAAATAAATAAGAGAATGCATACAAAAGACTATCCTAATAGGTGAGAGAGCCCATTTACTCCCCCACATCAGTTGTCCATACAACCGATGTGGGACAAAGTTCCATAACCTTGTAATGGCCTCAAATCCATTCCATTATATTCGAACCCCCATAAGTTTTAACATCCTCGTTAGTCACGGTTGGCTTAACCCAGGCCACCACTCCGAGTCGGCTTTGATACCATTGTTATAGAATAAACAAGAGAACTCACCCAAAAGACTAGCCTAGTAGGTGAGAGAGCCCATTTACTCTATAAACTCCATATTAGTTGCCCATACAACCGATGTGGGACAAAGTCATATAACCTTGTAATGACCTCAAATCCGTTCCATTACACTTTGATCCCGAATCTTGTCGATTTTCTCTTAGAGGTGGATCTGAGTTTTAGCCATGGTTTCTTTCAAGAGTGCATCTGTTCGAGTATTCAAGGCTGCCGGTACTGCCCCAATGTTAGTGAATTGCTCCTCCATGACCTCAACCCTCCGTGTCACTGCCTCTATTGCCATTATTCCGGTTGCTTTGGTACCAGGTGCAACGTACAGCTTTGGGCTTTCTTGCTAGTTTCTGTAGTGGTTGAAATGTTGTGATTTTTCCAATCTTCCCTACTCAGTAACAAAGACAGGCAAATGAGAAATGCGATGAGGAAAAATAAGATAATGGTAAGGAGAGAGAATGTATACTATTATACTAAGAACACTCAATTTTGTGCAAAAATGCAACAATGAATATTCAGTATGCCCCTGTAGTAGTATGCAACTCTGTATTGTACTACTTTAGTCTGGACTCTGAAGGAGAATTTATTATGACTATTGCAGTCTTGCTTGCTTTTCAAGTTCATTTTAGTATTCTGTGTGTTCTTGAACCATCCTACTATATAGTCTTGTTGCCCATTGTACCATTGGGTCATTACAATATTTCATCGTAGTCGGTAGTTAGTGGAGAGCAGATATTATTGTAGTTACTGGAGAGAAGATATTTAATGATAGTAGAGACTTAGAGAGTGAATATGATAAATTGAGGCAAGCATTAGTTAGAATTTAGATTTTTATCCAATATAGAAAGTGGAGCATATACATTCATAAACATAAGAGATTAAGAGGTCCTTGCCATACAAGGAAATGAATAGTTAAGTGCAAACAAACAAAATCCTTCACATTGAGAAGACGATTTTCTATTTTGCACTGTTTTTCAAATGATTTGTTATTTCTTAAAACACATGAATACCACTGAAACGTTCAAAAAAAAATGTGTACCCTCTTTTATTGACTTTTCCTTGTGTCTATATCCTAATATTGTTTATTTATTAAACATGATATGTTCATGTTAAGAGTTAAGACTCTCAAGTCCATATTTGACTCCGAGCAGCATAGTCTTTGTTTCTTAATAAACCTGCTTGTCTAATTTGTGCATCGTTCTTGTAGATTGTCTTTAGAGAGGATTTCGGAACAGAGGGCCGTGGTGGATACTTCGATCAGTATGGGTATGTTATCACATTTTTGTTTTTGTTACAGAATATTTCTTAAGAACATGTAACAACTCTGCTATTTGCAACAATATTTTCTGTACCCCATTTGTATAAATTTTTGAGTTTGGTTCTTCTTTCTTAATGACTCAATGCTATTTGTATCCTGATTCCTCATCATTAGTTCATCACTATTTCCTATCAGTCACTGAATTTCAGATTTTATACTTTTTGCAGAATAATTCGTGACATTATTCAAAATCATCTCTTGCAGGTAATATTATAATTCTTGCATTTCTATTACATATGTTTTCGGTTTCCTTCTTGATCCCCAGATTCTCGTTGTACTTATAAGATAGTAGACATCATTAAGTTTGCAATTCGAACGATCCTGAAAATGTACTCTTCCATAATATTTTCTCTTGCATTTATTAACCTCAGATACTATTATTTTTTTTTATTCATTTGGCTATAAGGTAGGGAAAACTAGGTTATGTCCTAAGAAATCATACTTTTCGTATGATAGGTTTTTTTTAGTTTATTTTTGTTTTCTCTTCTCCATGTATTTTTCTTGATAATTTCTAGCAGTAAGGTTGGTAATTTGGTATCCTTGCCCAAGTATCCAGCAATTTGTATTGATTTCTGGTGATATACATTGATTATATATCTTTCAGGTTCTTTGTTTAGTTGCCATGGAGAAGCCAGTGTCACTTAAACCAGAACACATTCGAGATGAGAAAGTGAAGGTGAATATTTTCTTTGACGTGACCTGTCTTTATGTGTTTGTTCCCCCCCTACTTCCTCCAGGCTTGATTTGTTCTTTCTTAGTCAGCTTTTTTTTTACATGTGATCTGTTGCTTTCCATACCAATGTGATATCATAAATTTCAGATAAAACATCACCACCTTTTTTATCAAAGAAGTTAAAAGTACCAATAAAGTAATACTACCTCCTTCAACAAAGATGTTATCTTCATTTTATGCCTTTGATCATTAATGTCTTCAATTAGGTAATAATAAAAGTTACAAAAGGTTGCTGTTTGAATTACACATCGAAATAAATCTTGCTGGATCCCACCTTATTATGTTTCCCATTCTATCTTTTTTTACAAAAAATACTTCAATAATACGAAATAATAGTCATCTGAAATACTCCATATTAACTGTTAAGGCACAAACAAATGAATCTGTACTCCATAAGTTGATAACATAGCCACAAAAGATATCAAGGACAGGAGTACTGGTATGGTTAACAGTGTTTCTAAATTAACGTATTTTTTGTATCACTCATATCTACAGCACTTTGTTGGCATGGTGAACACAGTTTCCTTAATCTGTTCTTTTTGACAGCTGATGGGAGTCATCAGAATGACACTAAATTTTGCATTTCTTATGAGCTAGTTCTCCTATTCTATCGATTCTATCTATGATGACCACTTAGTATTGTTTATTTTTTAATATTGTGGAGGTAAGAACTCTCTGATTATGGATGTGAATGTTACTGTTGATTAGCTTGCTAGTTAGTCTCTTTTTTCTGTATTCAACTTTTCCTGTGGTTAATTGTATATGGTTGTTTTAAAGGTTCTTCAAGCAGTTGATCGAATTAAGGATGAAGATGTCGTTCTTGGGCAATATGAGGGCTACAGAGATGATCCAACTGTTCCAAACACCTCTAACACACCAACTTTTGCTACTGTGATTTTGCGGATACACAATGAAAGATGGGAAGGTGTGACTTAGTTTTTATCCACTTTTTTTTTGAAGTTTAACAGTTTTTGGTGTTGACCTCATGGAATTTTTGCTCCATTGGACCTTATCAAATATTTTTCCCGTATTTCATGGGCCAAAGATTTATAGTTCTTTGGTTTCAGATTATAACAGACTATAGTAAAATGGTTCATTAAGTTATGTGCACTTCTTATTTATGTGAAGTTTCACATGATGTTTGCTACCAAGGCTCAATCGGAAACAACCTCCTTGTTTGTGTCATCACTAGCAAGGGTAAGGTTGCGTACATCCGACCACGTCAAACCCCACCCTTGGTGGAAGCCACTGGATGACTTTGGGATAATAAAATGTACGTGTGGACCTTATCAAATATATTGTAACCTGATGTGAGAATTCTGGTCAAAAGCTCATTTATATCTCTCTTCTCTAACAACACTTCGTATGGCAGGTGTTCCGTTTATACTTAAGGCAGGGAAGGCATTGAATTCAAGAAAAGCAGAAATCCGTATTCAATTCAAGGATGTCCCTGGTGATATATTCAAATGTATGGCGTCTTTTTGGCAGTTGTATTATTATTAAATCTTTTCTTTTTCATGTGAAAGTACTTTCTTGCATAAATGGAGAGGGCATAGTAAAAAATGTTGGATGCCATCATGGTTGCTAAACCACTTTGGAAATCAATGTAATAGTTTAGCGTTTGTCGTGCCTATATTAAGTTTTACCCTGGTCTGATGTGTATGGTAGTGATCATTGTAGCAAGATGTTAAGAGTTCTCTTGTGGTCTTCTTTCATTAGAAATGTTTAGGAATCTCTATTCGGGTTTCTCTTATGATATCTCTAAATAATAGTTTTGTTTCTTTTTAGGTAAAAAACAAGGAAGAAATGAATTTGTGATGCGGCTACAACCTTCAGAGGCAATCTATATGAAACTTACGGTATGTGAATTTCACTGACTTCTGTCATGTATATTCTTGTTAGTAATATAGTTGGGCCTTACCAAATTGAAGCCATCACTCATGTATACTGTTTATGGGTTGTTGCTAGTAGCAGTGTTTAAACCTAGGATCTAGAGGTTGGAGGTTAGTTTTTGTTGCCACTAGTCCAACAAGGTAGCTACTACTGTTTATGAGTTGTGAATCTGTCTCTAATTCACTCAAA
This sequence comes from Amaranthus tricolor, assembly GCF_026212465.1. NCBI lineage: Eukaryota > Viridiplantae > Streptophyta > Magnoliopsida > Caryophyllales > Amaranthaceae > Amaranthus > Amaranthus tricolor. Next base: position 28,103,496 of record NC_080053.1, read on the forward strand.
AATATTATCATCCTCCCACCATTAGCCCATATATGTACTTCACTACTTTCTTCCCCTTTTTAGTGAATATTTCAATTTCTATAATAACCAATATTAGGATATAGACATAAGAGTTGTGCTTGAACATTGAATGGATGTGGCATGATCAACGGCAATTCGCTCTCTCATATGCCTCATAGTACATTGTCTAGTAGTCTCATACATAATTTCTGTAAAGCAATTTGCAAAAAACTTCATGAATGTTCCGTGTAAATGCGAGAAACTTGATGTTATTTGGATCTTAGACATGTGGATATGGGGTGGGATCGCAATCAAATGCACTACCACCTACCCACTACCCACCATTGGTATAACTTTCATGTCTGCATCTGTCCACTACCCTTGAAAGTCATCCTCATACAGCCCAATGAGGTACGGAATCCATGATACTATATCAATATGCCATATACACAAGTCACTCACATACCATTATAGCTTGGGGTAAATAAATATCTTCTGATTCCATCGGATACTTTAGGGCATCTTAGGTCTTGATGGATATGTGACCCTAGATTTGAAGCTTCTAAAGTTCCTTTTTTAAATGTATGTTGTGTGCACAAATCTAACAGCAGTAAGCTACTTGGCTGAAAGCTGTTTTTCGAGCCGAGTAACAATGTTTATTTCCTTTAACAGGTGAAACAGCCGGGGCTGGAAATGTCAACTGTACAAAGTGAACTAGATTTGTCATATAGGCAGCGTTATCAGGGAGTTGTTATTCCAGAGGCCTACGAACGTTTGATTCTGGACACGTAAGGAACATGAAGTTGTCTAATATAGCACTTCTTGTGTGTTCTTTGATCAATCCATATTACCCTTTAGAGTAGAATACAAACTTACCCACTAAATTAATGATTATCTTCTTAACTTGTCCGCAGAATTAGAGGTGATCAACAGCATTTCGTTCGAAGAGACGAGCTTAAGGTAACAATTGCGTGAATTTTCATTAATGTTCCTTGATATTCCACAAATATTTGGTATTTGCATCATAATCATCTCAACCGAATGCTGTTTCTTTTCTCAGGCTGCCTGGGAGATTTTCACTCCTCTTCTGCACAGAATTGATGACGGACAGCTGAAGTCCATTCCATATAAGCCTGGAACTCGAGGCCCAACCGAGGCAGATACCCTACTTGAAAACGCTGGCTATATTCAAACTCATGGTTATATCTGGATTCCTCCTACTTTATAGGATTGTGCAACCAATTTGCAATACAAAAAGATGGTTATACAACAATAATGTCAGAGCCTTAATCCCAAAAGATCGGGGTTGGGTATGAAACTCTGCTGGTCATAAAATTTCTTGATGGACTTGCTATTTCCACTGTTTTGTTGTGTATTAGATTTGGTTTTGTAAGATGAATTAGACTCGGATGCAAAATTTAGGAAATTCTCGGACTGAAAGAATGTTTGGAGGATATTTGCAAGGCGAATACTCGATCTTTAAAGAAGTGTTTGTTTTAATTTTAGTTTTTTTGTTCAATATATACCTAAAGATGTCCGTGATAGAAAAATCACATCGAAAGGAGATATAATAATTAAGTACTTGCAGGTGATTTACTACATATAAATGTGTTTTAGCTTTTTGCATCTATACTATATATTAAGTCGTTAATCTCAATGATATGTGTCGCACATTAAAATTCTAAAGGTTAAAGACAAATCTACAAAGAGTCAACAAATATTTGTTTAATTTAATTGATATTAAGCAACATATTCTTTATGATAAACATAAAAATATTCTTTATCATAGATATATATTCTTCATGATAAATGGCATTCAAAGAACAAATAATCAATTAATTCATGAGCAGAATCACAAATACCACACAAATCTGAAGTATTAATATCAAAATTGAGCAACTCATATGTTGTTTTGATCTTGCAAGGATCACTTTTTTCAATCAATCTTAAATCTTACCTTTTTTGGAGCAGTAAATCTTACCTTCATCACATAATTATTAAATAGATAGAAGCAAGAATAATAAAACAGAAAAATATTACTTTATACACATAATTCATGGACCAACTATTAATGCAAGTAGAGGAGAGATCTCACCAATCATTATTCTTTGTGTTTGACACCCAGATGGTCTTGAACTTTAGGAGTACAAAGAGAGTCCCCCACATAACCAATATAAAAAAATTTCAAAAGCTAAAGATTTGAAACTTCACAAAAAAAAAAAAGCTACTTCGACGAAAAAAAACCCAATAATCTAGCCGGGAAGAAAATCTCGCACAAATTGGAGTACAAAAACTAAAAGTCTTTAACTAAAACTAGATCGAGTCAATTAAGCAATGTTATACATAGCAATCTCGAACAATTAGGCGGCCACTCGGGTTGATATTACATTCAGGACTGTGCATAAAACAAGAAAAATACCCCACTACAAAACCTAGCCTTCCTACATGTTGCTCTTCTTCAAATCCTCATTTTCCTTGGTCAGATGATCGATTTTCGTCTGAAGAATGTTGATCATGGTCCTCGCACTCATCACTTCAATCTTCAAAGACTCTTTCTCGATTGAAGTCCGATAAATTTCATTACGTAGATCTTCAAAGAGTTTCAAACAGCTTGGAGGGACATTAATATCGATTACATTTGCTAGAGGGCAGGGCCGCTCTTTTCGCGGCTCAACTAACTCGAGTAACGGGAATTCCAAAAGTCCAGATGACAACTTAGTCGTACCACTTGATGATGAGCAGCGTCTCTCTGTTACTAAGTTAGAGTTATCGAGAATATTGGAATGACATGTTTCAGGCTCACTCGGCTTAAAACGTTTATTTGGGCCAAGTGACAATGGTTCTAGATCAATTGTGCAAGCTAACGGGCCATCTTCTGCCCTTTCTATTTTGCAAAGAGGCGGAATCTCTTGAACCTCTGTCGAAAAACCACAGCTCGTTACAGCGGCAGATTCAGAATTATTCATCAAATGTATAGAATCCTGGAACATTGAAGAAAAGAATTTAAAAATATTAGTAACAGGAAAAAAATAGGACCTAAAATGCAGAAACACTATGTATTTGGTAGCATTGGCTTTTTTGGTTGGCTTTTGGCTTGTTGGTTGGTTAAACAGTCAAAAAAGTGTTTGGTAAATGACTTTTAAGCCAACTAAAATGCTGCCTTTTAAGCCAAAATAAAAAAGCTACTCCAGTTAACTTTTTTTTTGGCTTTTAGCTTGTTGACTCACTTTTTCTCTAATAAACAACCAACATCCAATACCTAAATTTACCAAACATCTCCATATAACAACTGGCTGTTTGAGCTAGCTTTAAAGCCAACAAAAACAGCCAATATTTTCCGCTGGTCAAACAAGTCAACAAAAAAAGACAATAGCCAACGGCTAACCATCGATTGCCAAACGCCCCCATAAGAATGAACTCAGTCACAATTGTTAATATTTCGTGATTAATTGTTTAAAAAATGTTACCTCGTGTTTAATGGTCATAATTAGACAGGATCAAACAACAAAACATCAACCAATACGACTAAGCGACTCCCGCCTGGGGCTAGGCAGAATTAGGGGGGCAAATGTATGCATACAAAAACCACATAATCAACCTAGTATTGAACCCACCTCCACACGTGCATCGTCATTAGCTGCAGCCTCATCATCAACCTCTAATCCTGGAACAAGAGTAGACCCATCCTTCTCCCATTCCTCCTCCACAAAGGGTCCATATTGCTCCCCGGGCTTAAATCCTGGACCGCTTTTCTTCAAAATCTTGCACAATAAATATGCATCCTGTCCATCCAAAATCAAGCAGTCACAAACAGAGCTAAGAATACTGAACTGACAATTTTTGTCCTCCTAAGCAAACGGAAGTACGGAACAGTAGACATTCTCTCTTTCGAAGTCATTAAATACATTGAAATAACACTTAAAGTATCTTACTCCCCATTACCAACAATGTCAAAAGCCTTGATCCCAAAAGATTAAGGTCAGTTATATGAAACATAATCAACAATATTCATACTTCAATGCAAAGAAAAATATGTAATATGCATATCATTTAGTTCATAAACAAAATAACAAAATAATTCCTATTTTGATTAAACTTCAAAATCAAGAAACATAACTCCACACCAAAAAACATAATAGGAAAAGTAGATACATACAAATGCAGCATTACATGCAAAAACTCACACTAACCAATCAATATTTATCCTGTTTGATTGTGAGACCAGTATGTTCCTCAAGTACACAGTACACTGTGTTACTCAAGACATGGACGCAAAGTACAAGTCTCAGTGGCATACAAGGAACGGATACCTAAAATTAGCACAGACCTAGGTGTGATGGAGATTGCATAATAGAACATGTTTTTAAAATGTAAGACTTTCTACAAGAGTTTTTCATGTTACAAATACATATACACACATTACAGATTGACGTATTTGTTTGTTTTTGTTGAAATTTACATCTCGAACATATTTGTGAACATATAGATGTATCACATACTTTTCTGTTACTCATCCCTCTGTCTTACCTTTTTTTTTTCTTTTTACATGTTTAATCATGTCAGAGTCATCAAAAACATAACCAACTAACCATAGTAACATAAGCTCAAAGAAAAATGAGAAACACCCAGATTCAAGAACAAATACAAGAAATAGGTAAACCCTTGAACTTCGCACATCCCGTTACTTTTGAGCATACAAAGTCTAAGGCACAGTTAAGTATTGCCTCACCACCAGGAACTGGAAGTACTCTTAAATACTGTACAATAGAAACTTAGAAATCGACAAAACTCCACACCACAAATTCCAATTCCATCAACTATTAGAGGGCATCATGGCACATAGTTTCTCCATAAGTCCACTCCAATACATGATACATGAACGAAATGAGGGCACTCTATTTGGCCTTCAATACGCAATTGATTAAGATATTTACTTTACCACAAAATTCAGTTCAAACAATTGCTTTTCAACAATTTTAAACTTTCAATTTTTGCATAAATGACCAAGTGTTAATATTTTACAAAGATTTCGCATCATAAAGATTAGATAAAGAGATGCAACAACGAAAACCAACAGAATCATCAATTCGGACCCTTCAAAACTAGCCCCACTCATGCAATAATAGATTTAAACACAAACATCTCAGCACCTTGATTTCTAAAGAAATCCAACAAAAGATTTTCTAAAACTGGAGATGTCGCCGTAAGCATAGCATCTGAACCAGAAAAGGAAAATACTACAAGAATTATAATTTGTGAAGGATAGAGATGGTAAAATGTGAAAGAACTTCAAACTAATTCCCATCTAGCATTTAATCAGAGAATCAAAAAGCTACAATACTAATAATACGAAGGCATCTAATACATGTTCCACTAAGGGTAAGTGTAAGAACCACCAAACATATGTGCCACAGCCATCGCCATTTATCGCTAAGAAAAAAGCTCTACAATCCGATGACATCCATTAAGAAAGCAAATAAGCAATGTCAGAGCCATAGTGAACAATGGGTTTATTTGACCCCACTTAAATTTGATAAATTTGGCAATTCTACGAATGAAAGATTCAGAATGACCGTAATTATTTTTTAACAAATGTTATTTGACCCCACATAACAAATTTTCTAAATCTGCCACTGCAAATAAGAGAACGTAGGCGTAATATATTTAGTTCAAGAAACCTTACCAATACAACGCCATCTTTGGCAAGCTCTTCGTCTGTTAATCTATATTCATGCATAACCCAATTAGTTCGTTTCCCACATGGTGCCCGCCCGCTGTAAAAAACAAGAGTCTTCTTCATACCAACTGTACGAAAGTTGTGTATGATCGGGCGGTCATTTCCTGTGGCTTTCCAGTAGCCTTTTCCTGTCGCCCGATTTACTCTAGAACCATTAACATACTTTCTATCTTGTACACCAAAAAAATACCACTCATTGTCTCGGCTCTTCAGCTTCGACAAAGCTGTAATTATAATACAAATAAAAAAGAACAAATCAGATCTAATTAAACTGCACCTTCATAGCAAGTACAACCTGAATAAATAGTTCTACAGATTGCTACATCGCGCATATGAGAAGGTTAAATGTAGCAAATCTCAGTGCGACAAACAAGTACTCTAATCACAATTCTTCGACACTACTTTTGAAATTATACAACCATTCAAATGCACATCAAAAGGGTTGGAAGGATACTGAAAGATCATAAAACTGGGAAGCTTCTCTAGCAAAATCCCCCCAACAAACAAATTTAAGGTACCAATTCCAACATCCATAATCCAAGCCCAATGAGAGTATACCATCAAACAACAAAATCTTTAAACAAACCCCAATATTAGTTGACCCAATCACACCCACAACTCATTAAAAGATCCCAACTTGTCAATTAAAATCAATCAAAAAAAGAAACCTTTAAACCAATATTATAATAAATGCCACCACATTTCGCAATTACAGTCGCCACCCAATTCAATTCAACAAAAAATTAAAATGCGCATATAATTCTCCTAAACATTAATATAACCATAAATAATAAACTAAACATATTCCAAACTCTATAATCCAAGCCCATTGAGAGCATGGGGGAGCTTGGCTATAAACTGAATGTACTTAGCCGGTGGAGCAACTTGTAAATTAACCACTCGAGCATTTATTTATACCTTAAAAAAGCTAAAATTGTCCTAAAAGCTATTTTGTCAAACACTATAACATCAAACAAGAAAATTTTAATCAAACCCCAATATTAATTGACCCAATCACACCCCACAACTCATCAAAACATGACAACTTGTCAATTAAAAACAACAATTAAAACAAAAAATTAACCAATATTAAAAGTTCCACCACATTTCTCAATTACAGTCTGCCACCCAATTCAATTTAACAAAAAATTAAAACGTGCATGTAAATCTCAAAACCTTAAACTTAACAAAATAAACAATAAACTCAACTAAATTAAAAGGAAAACCCAGAAAGAGTAAAGAGAATTAAGAACCTGGTAAGTCCCAAGGCTCAGACTTATAAATATCAGTCTCAGAAATAGCATCAAAACGAATAGGTTTGCTACAAATTTTGCGTTTAAGGTAGTAACCCACAAGTTCTTGATCAGTAGGATGGAATCTAAACCCAGGAGCAAGGGAAGTAACTGTCTCGGGCGGAGGTGATAGAAGTCTTGGAGGAGACTGCGGCGGCGGCGGCGGCGGCGGAAGTAGAAGTCTTGAAGAAAACTGCGGCAAAGGCGGCGGTGGCGGTGGTGGCGGTGGTTCAGTACCCATCGATGAAGGGGTAGTGTCGAATAGTGAAAGGAGCAGAATTTTGGCGGATTGTGAATGAAATTGGGTAGTGAAAATGGATACGGATTCGGGTATGGGTATGGATATGGATTATGGATATGGGTATGGGTAAATTAGAATGAAAAAGGAAGGAGAAGAAGGAAGGATGAAGAAGAAGGAAGGGTGGAGAAGAAGAAAGAGAGGGGGAGAGATTGAGTAAGGCTTAAGAAAAGCTCAAAGAGGCGTGCCATTGAAGTTAATTCAAACAACAAACAAAACCTTTGAGTTTCTTCTAATCACTAATTTTCACTCATTTTAATTATATCATAATACAATATTTGATATGATTAGGTTAAGTGGATAAATGAAAATTTAAAAAATAAAATATAAATATATTAAGTTTTTTATTAAACGAATTAAAAAAGGAAAAATATGATAAAAGTATAAATGATTGAATGAATGGAATGATTATGAATGATGGATTTATTGTGATTTTTTCATTTGGTTGAAATGTGTTATAAATCTCTTCTTTGGGTATTGTCGTTTTCTTTGTCTTTCTTTTTATCATTTCTTTCTCTTTGTTTGTGTGTGTTTTTTTGTTTTCTAAACAAATAATATATTCTTTGTTTCATAACTTTGTGGTATAAGTATAATTTGTGAGCAATCTAAGATATAAGGAAAAATGAATTTTTTATGAAGTGAGAAAAATATATATTTTTATATATGAAATAATAAATAAATTAAATGTGTAGATAATAATAAAAATTTAAAAGAAAAGATAACAATTAGCAATAAACTCATAAGATAGTCTAAAAAGGAAAATGTAGAAAATATGTATCACGTGTTAATGAAAAAATTTGAACAAATTCTTTTTTTATGATAAAAAAGTTTCATTATCATGAAAATGATATAATATATTTTATAAAAATTATACACGGGATGTTAATTGTTTGTATCTACAATTTACAATTATGGAATCTCCTCGACGAATGATAACTATATAGTTCAATGTTAGTTGCTTAAGTAGTTTTAGTTGTGAATAATTGTAGTTGTTAAATATTTTATTGTCTAATTAAATGTAACATAAATTAATATTATTTAGTAAAAGTAGTGACGATAGTAGTTATTGAAATATGTAGTTTGTTGCAAAAAGCGTAGAGAAAAGCTTAAATCGTTAATTTTGATTTTTATACCCTACAAATTGTAAACATGTTAGGTTTGGGTCAATGAGTTTATGACCAACCTATACAACCCAAACACTAACGCAATACAACTTGATATTTTTGACAAGCCTACACCTGATTGTAGATTGTAGTTACATTGCTTTCTTGACTGAATTACTCATATGTTGTAGTTGTAGTTCTATGTTTTTGTAGTAAATGACTGGCCTTTACTTGTATTGGAGATAGTCTAGGTAAATAACAATTATTTGTAATATTAACAAATTACCCTTATGCGGATGAATTTGATAGGCTATGGCTTTTAGAATTTTAATTTATCTTTTTTTATTTTGATAACTTTATTGGTATTTATCGTCTTTTTATAATAATCTACAAATCATAATGATTGATTAAAAATTTTTTGCTTATGTTGTGTTCAATTTTTGGTCTTTGACTAGTCATTGAGAAATCACTATCTAGTCCTAGTGTCTAATGACTAGTATGTACTTCTGTCTGTTCAAGGAATGCCACATTCACCAACTATATGTTAGACCAAGCACCTTTTACTATAAAGCATCAAGTATATTGGCACATTGTGGATGTCCAAAAACTAAAATGGTACAAGTGACACTTAAGTTAATATTAGAATATCCAATACTAGATACACAAGTTTGAATGAGTCATACATGTACGGTACCATAGCCATAGGTGATGCCGATAACCGGCGTGCCGATAACTTAGAACGACACCATGGTAAGATATGGTCTATTGCATACATCATATTCATGGCACTACCATTATCCTACCCAAAAAATGTAGTAAGAAAAATACCAAATCAACTCTGCAAAAATCTTCATATGTTCATCAGCAATCAGCAGGAATTGCACCCTCCTCTTCGTCTTTTTTATCAGTATTTGCAGATGTTGATTTTTCCTATTTAGAATGGCCATTATCATACTCAGCAGCTGAAAATTTTTGCTGGTTTTTTGGGGGGGAAGAACGAGTCCTTTCCATCATCATTTGGTGAAAACTTCGCCCAGGTTGTCCCCTATCAGGGCTGCGACTGCGGCTTCTACTCCTCCCGCGATTCCAGCTCTGATCTCTAGCTTGATTGCCACTCATAGCCCTCGGACCACTAGGGCTTGGACTTCGACTGCCACCTCTATATCCATCACCCCCAAAACTCTTCGATTGGTACCCTCGCTCATACTTTCCATGAGTATCACCATTATAACTATCATTGTAACCCCGATCATATCTGCTCAACAACCAAATGTCATTAGTAAATGATTCCATAATATAATCTCTAGCATAAATTAGCAAACTCAATAAAGCAGTGAACCAATAACCTAACACTGGTTCCAGATGTAAAAACAACAACTCTAGATCAATAACCTCCCATCCCAACTCCTCACTCCCCAAGGTCAAGGAGAACCAACCAAAGGTCTAATTAGGTACTCTCAGTACTTCCTCGGGATTTTTTCCAATTTCGACATGAACCCATCATTTTGTGAAAAGATGCGAGTACGCGTTGCAAGTAAAATGTCTTCTTGTTAGTCGAGGGGGAGAGGGAGGAAGCAAATCAACAATGTAAGCGGTAAACGAGATTTTTTTGTTAATGTTTGCTTTTTTGAGTACGACATAGGAAAGCTAACAGGAATTCACAGGAAGCAATAACCCAAACCAAGTTGACAAGCCCAAACAATATTAAAATATAATTTCCAATTAAAGAATTGAATGTAAATATACCTCTCACGACCCCTTCCCCCATCTCTGCCACCGTAACTTGAACGGCCTCCATCACGAACACCAGGACTAGGACCCCATGGACGTCTAATCTTGCCCATACCCCCACCTCGAAGAGCCATATCACGGACCTCCTGTGGAACTTTTTGATTTGACCCTTCCAAAATCTTCACAAGATCAGAAGCGTATTTACCATCCTGATCATTTAAAAATGTATACGCCTCTCCAGTTGCACCTGCTCTTCCGGTTCTCCCAATCCTGTGAACATAGTCTTCAATTCCTGTAGGAAAGTCATAATTGACTACCACCCTGCAAGCAACCATATTGAACTCATCCTTTCAATAATTTTTTTTTTTTCTGAAACACTCAGGACAAACACAAAACATATAGCACATAGCTATTTCATAACAACCAATCATACAAAACAAGAAGTGATGAAAAATCCATAATAAATAGTTAGGTCTATCAAGGGTCAAGGCTAGGGTAGAGCCATATTTTTCGTGCTTTGGGAGTTTGTTCAGATGCAGCTAGGATATCCTACAAAAAGGAAAACTAACCACTTGTATGAATAAATTTTGGATCAAAAAGCCAGACCATCATTAACAACCTTTATGGTTCTTCATGCTTACTTAGTTGATTTATAAAAGTTGCAAATTACTGGAATGCACCAACAACCAAAGCATATTTGAGATGAATAGCAAACGAAACTAAAGACATGTAAGCCAAAAAAAATGAATACACTTCGGAATGTTACAGATATTGGTTCATTTGAATGATTTTAATTTGATATCATATAAATTTACAATCGAATTTGTCCTTCCAATTATAAATGAAAAACCCCTCTTTTCATAAAATGGTTATAAAATATTTATAAAATAACAAATAAACTGAATACAAGAAAATGAATGTACTATCAGAACCATTCACTCACCTAACGTCTTTTACATCAAGACCACGGGCAGCAACATCTGTCGCAACCAGCACCGGAGATTTTCCAGTTCGAAACTGGTTTAGTACATGGTCTCGTTCACCCTGGGATTTGTCACCATGAATTGCAGTTGCTCCGAATTGACGTGACAAGTTGCGAGCAAGCTGATCACACATCTTTTTAGTTGCACAAAAGATGATGATCCTTGATCCTGGCTCCTGAGATCTCAATATCTGCTCCAATCGTCTTTGCTTTTCATTATAGGGCAACACCTCCACATACTGCAACAGAAAAGGTGGAGCTTAGTACCACCACATGTCATTGAGGATATTAAATTTACAGTACATGAAACTGTTTTTCTTCAATCCCAGGCAAACTATTAAAATATTAAATATACTACTCAACATAAAAAAGATTGGAAGTTACCTGCGTGATAGCCTTGTTAGCAACAAGTACATCTGAATTACCAATATTAACCTGGACAGGATTTGACAGTAAATCTGCTGCAATCTTCCGCACCTCCTTAGGCCAGGTTGCAGTGTACATCAGAGTCTGACGGCGAGTAGGTACCTCCTTCACAATTTTCCTAATTTGTGGCTCAAAACCCATGTCAAGCATACGATCTGCCTCGTCAAGCACCAAGTAGGAGACCTGATGCAAGCTCACTCTCCTTGATTCTAGTATATCATTCAAACGACCAGGGGTGGCTACCACAATATCTGCTCCTCTATCCAACTCCTTCAACTGTGGTCCTTTGGGCGCTCCTCCATACAAACACTGCAGTAAGTTGCACACATGAATTTTAATACGGAAGACCCAAAAAATAAAAAGCACACAAAAAGCAGCTCAAAGGAAAAACGCAGAAAATATATATCTGCTAAAGATTAATGTCAACAGTCCATAAATCCGATGACTTGATAGAGTGGTCAAATCAACAAAACAGAACTCTCCTTAAAAGTCAAAAATTATACTCACATTTCCAACTCAAAATCATGACACTTTACATTTATAGAAGAAAAAGACAATAAATTACATGATTTTAAACTCTAACATGGGAGACAAGGATCAAAAATCCAAAAAGAACAAAGGAGAATGTTCCCATGGATAAACTCAAAAAAATACTTTCAAATTCAAATATAATGAAACTTTATCATAAAAAGAATATTGATCATGAATAGAGAGCACAATAGTACCGTGCAAGATATTCTAGAGGACCGCCCGAATTTCACAGCCTCATCTTGAATTTGTGTTGCTAATTCCCTTGTTGGTGACAATACCAATACAGTTGGACCCATTCGTGAAATGTTTTTGCACCTCTTGAGATGCATAAAACCCGGAAGCAAGTAGCCCAAGGTCTTTCCAGAACCTGTCTTAGCAATGGCCACAATATCTCGACCTTGCATTGCAATAGGCCATGATTGCGCCTGAATAGGCGTAGGAGCGGAAAAGCCAGCCTGTTGTGCCTGTTATGGCAGGAATCCAAAATAACTTTTTAAGTGCCTTAAAGTTTCAAAGGTGATTTTGAGCGTATCAGTTATGCACAAAGAAGCACCATCCTCCTATAATGGTAGCACAAGCAAGCAAGATGCAAGCCAAAGCAGGAGGTGGCTTCTTCTTTTTCACAGGACCAAGTGGCAGACTGAATCATCACCGACAGCACATACACGATCTTGGATGATTCGAGAAGCCCCTCTCAAGAAAGGTCCAGCGCAAAAGATCACTCCAATAATAAACCCTCCAACAGAGGGCACCACAGCGTACGACATTAGCTCCTCCCTGGAGCAAATATCGCATCTGCGACAAAAAGGATGCAAAATAATTAACTCGAGTCTGAACTCCAGCATTTGCAGAACTAAAGCAAAAAATAGTCAGCACACTTACTGGGACAAATCAACAATGAGATAAAAACATACTTCAAAAGAAGCAACTTTATTACCTCTTTCAGTATTTCAGAAGGGAAACCACTAGCTTCGAAAGTTGTGAATGGTGGAGGCACACTACTTCCCTAAAGACAGAGAAGTAAACTAAACTGAGAAATTAATTACACCAATACAAAATAGGGAACGAGGTGAGCCACATGCCAACAAAAACAATACAATTTCAGCACCCGAAGAAGCATAGTATCTTCCATAAGTTTATTCAATTTCTTTCATGTTAAATAATAGTGGATAATGTCCACTAACTTCATAAAAATAAAAAATATTAAGACACTAAATTTCTTGCACACTGATTTCATAATTTGAATGGATCTTTGATATACAGTCAAAGTTAAGGATTTTTGCAAATTTAAAAGTTTATGCAAGTTATATTTAACTTTAGTTTTTTAAAACTCACAGAAACAGATATCTCATGCCGACGACGATAAGCTTCTGGCGATAAAATACAACCAGCATCAACAGGTCCAGTCTCTCGAGTGGATCCCACAGCTTCACTTGGAGCGTTTCCAGACCTGGCACTCTATTAATGCATTCAAATAAACTTTATTAAAAGACAAGATATCTCAAACTCGTACAAAGAACAGTTAATATACACCATCATTTCCTCTGGAGATTAAAGTCACTAAAAGGACTATTCCAATTGAAAGATAACAGCAAATTACGCTGTCCACTGGATTCCAATTTCAATTTATATCTTTGTTATTAATTAAAGATCTAAAAAAAAAATTAAAGAACTACAAATTAGAATAAAAGAGTTTGTAGCAATTCCAACTTCTAATCAGAAAGAAAAGAGAAACAGTTATTAATTAAAGATCTACAAAAAAAAATTGACAATGTCATTTATTTTCAATAGAATTATATCCTTGTTTGTTCAGAACATATTGTTCTCAAATTAGAATAAAAGAGTTTGTAGCAATTCTCTTATAAAAAACTTCAATGAACGTTTTAGTAAAATGATAATACAACAATCTTAAGAAAAAGTAATCACACAGGCTGTTTAAGATTGAACTTTGGCAACATAAGTGCACATGATTCAATGAGCAATTTTGCTATGGTTTGTTATAATCCAAAAGAACATTTGCCTCCATTAGAAAAACTGAAAGAATTTGGGACACAAAAGGAAAACTGAAAAGGAGGAATTAATACTTCTAACAAGAAAGCTAACTCACAATTCTAACCACAATTCTCCCCAAAATCTCCAACCCACACACCTAATAATGTTATAAAGGAGATCTAGGAATTCTAGTGTAGCAAATGGATATGGAAATTCATGGATATCCATATTGCACCGCCCAAGAATTCGATAGAGAATCAGGTATCTCATAGACAAGACCACATAATTTTAGATGTGTCCATTAAACACAGTAATTACCAACCAAAACATGGGATCTCTTAGTAGAGGTAGAGAAAAATAATTACTAACTACACCAAGTCCTTTTTTGCTTCACTTTTTATAATTCGCAATGGTGTCACATGCTCACATCTCTTTTTATCTCACCCACAAAATGATTTTTTTTCTCTTCATCTCATGCACATATTTCCTCAACCTACTTGTTCTTAGAGATATAAAAAATAAAAATTAATAACATAACTTGTAGAATTGTAACATAACTGTCTTCACTCTTCACCTTTCCATCACAATTTGATATTTTAACCGATACCCACAAGACCACTTCTTTAAAATGTGAAGAAGACTACAATCATGAAAGAGAGTTATACCTGTTGACTCCTGTTTCCATTGCTACCTCTCCTATATTTATCATCATCACTATCCTTATGAGTATTAGAAGACTGCTGTAGTTGAGCACAAGAGCTTACGTAACCAGAAGAAGGCCTTGATGATATGGATCTAGCATGTGAATGTGAAGATGAACCAGGCCTCTCGTACTGTGTTACATTAGTTTCTGGGTTCCAAAAGTACAAATACCCAGTTTTTCCATCCACCAAACCTCTCCACGGTTTAGGCAAAGATGGATCTTCAGGGGCATATCGTGGGCCTGGTGTAGCTGAAGCTGTTGCTGTTGCTGTTGCAGCCATTAGTATTACCTGGAAAAACCACCCCATTATCAGTACCCGCTATAATTCATGATAACTACACGGCATCCCTCACCCACCCCCACCAACAACAATGACAAAGTTAATCCCAAAAGATTAGGGTTGGTATTTTGGTTCACGATCATGAGATGTGACTGGGTTTTGATGAGTAAACCTAAGCTCACCCTCCTTTTTATCCCAGCTTGAAAACGAAAGTGGAGTTCCCTTACACACCCCAAAATAAAATAAAAAAATTTAAATTCAATGAAAATTAGAAACCTTACAACCGAGAGGAAAATTTTCGCATTATAAATGTAATTGGGGAAAATGTAGAAGTCGAAATTTTATACTAGGTTAAGTAAGAACAAAAAACTAAGCATATAAGTTGGGGGAAGCAAGAACGCTGGAACTTGGAACCCTAATCGCAAAATATTTTCTTTATGTTAATCGACGAAACTAAAATAGCAAGATAACAAGACATTTGCAATAATGAAATCATCTTAGACAAAACTATCTTACAGATCTAAACAAATTCACGAAATTCCTTATCAACCATACAAAAAGACTGCTAAGTAAAATATGAAAAGCGAAAAAAAGCTTGATATTCGATTAGGGTTTTGATAATGGCGGAATTTAACAACAATAAAATAGTCAGATCTAAAAATGGAAAGAGATCCAAGAAGAGTAAGAGAGAAAAACCTGAAGATTTGTCGGGTGCGGAGAGGGAAAGGGCAAAGAAGTGGTGACGCACGCCTTTAGTAGTTGAGACGAACCACCTTTTTCTCTGCGGCTTCTCTCTCTAACACGCTTCACAAATTAATGGAGAAATATGAGAAAAGCAGACATTAATGATGTTTGTTGTAGCTTTTCATGGATCACTGGTTGTGGGGGCGCAAGCATACTAGTACTACCCTAACATTTTGGGATTAAAACAAAACTTCTAATTAGTAATTAAAAAAAATTTGGAAAAATCACTGTGAATAACAAATTTTTAAAATTTTTTTAATAATTTAATCTTTGTTTTTAGTTTGTTGTTAATAAACCTTTTAAAAAATATTTTTTAATAATCTCATCTATTTCCCAATATTTGTCAATAATCTCAATTTTTGAATTTCTTTTAATAATCCAATTTTTATTTTCATTTTATTGCCAATAACCCTTCAAGAAGCTAACTAGTCAATTTCTCTTTGTCACTAGTTTATAATAATCCAACATATCTCATCTATAAATGTTAAGTCTCTTTTAACTTCTTTAACACATTTTCTCTTCAATTATTATCAAAAAAATCCACAATTTTTAAAATACTCAATTTCTCTTTGCCACTTATTTAAAGGGGTAGTATACATTGAAGGTAAGTGAAAAACATACGACTATTATTATTTTTTGTGATTATATTAATTATAAAATTTAACTTGTAAATTTCAACTTAATAAAGATAATACATAATAAGTCGGCAAGTACCCATCTCAATGTATATTGTGGCCCATGACCCAACCTGGTTAAGGTACCGAACCCATTATTGACAGGTAATTGAAAATAGATTGGATTATTCACAGCAATTTTTCCAAATAATTATACTATATGGGACATTACAAGTAATTACTCACTAGGCAAAAAAAATTATACTATATGGGACATAAATGTGTTTAAAATTGAGCCGACGATTCGATATTTACCTAATTTTGTAAATTTAATTTTGACACGATCTTAAAATAGATTTAAATTATATAAAAATCTATGGTCAAAAGACTTGATTTTAAACCGACTTGAAACATTTTACTTGAAATAAATTTGATGATATGAATAAACACCTAGCTATAGGAATGATGTATGGTGATAACAATTTTTCTAAAATAAATTGGAAATATAATTAATAATTAATCTTAATAATAATAATAATAAATAAATAAATAAAAATAAAATAAATAAATAATACATCTCTCTCTACGACTTTCCTCTCTGTATTTGGTATGGTATAGGTGTTATTATCATCCCCGTCACTCTCATCCTCGTAGTCATAGGAGCTCCCCGATACATTATAAATCCACTTCGCCTTAGCATCGATCATCCTCTTTTCTAAACATTCTAGAGTAAGGAACCACTTCTTATTTTCATTTGCATACCTTTCCCAGTTGGGTTTCCCGTTTTTAATTATATCGTTGTATTCTTTCTTAAGTTCAGCAAAAGGACCTACATCACTTAAGGTAACGACATCTGCTTGCTTAGGTGGTGTGTTATAATCAGAGTTGCCATGATACTTATTTAGGTGGCAGTTCTCCATGCTTACACGGAGCCGATGGATATATGAAGAAATGGGTTCTCCTGCTTTCATAGAAAGGTGGTACGGTGCATTCCTAACACTTTTCCTAGCAGTGCAAAGGAATCGAGGCATCTAACAACAAAAAACGAAAGACAACGAAAATATAATTAAAAGAAATAACACACTACTACTAAGTACTTAAAAGTACTTCAAAACAATAAATCCATTCGTCCCCACTCTCATAATATTTTTTTTTTGTAACTTACTTAAATTATTTAAAACAGTTATACCTTGTACCATTTAACCTATTTTTAATTTAAACCTTTATAAACTTTAAATCCTAAACGACCTTAAGATTTGACCAAAACAAACCTAAGCTACCGATATCACTTTGTAACACCCTCAGAATAGGCCGAACTTTTGAAAACACCTTTAGTGAAAAATATGAGCCAAAACCTACTCATGGGAGTGTTACCGCCACATCTATTTCTAATAAAATAAATATACGGCTTAACGACTAAGAAAAAACTTAATAACTTTAAATCCAACAAAGGGTCTTACAACATAAGAAAAGACTGAAATGCAATCTATGTCCATATAAAACTTAAACAACTTAAGGTAAAATTTAAACTGAAATACGACTCTAATAAAAGCTATGTTTCTAAGTGATCCTCAGAATAACCTGCAATAAGAATGCAAGAAAAACAAGGGAAAAACTCTCAAAATCAGAAAATTGAGTAATTCCAACTCCATCCCATAAAACGATTAAGTTTCAAAATTATTTAAGAAAATAAAACATAATTTGAGTTGAAATTAATTTTGGAAAATAATATAAAGCTGAGTAAAAAAAATCAATTTATGACAACAATATAAATAATATTACATAAACCAATTAATTTATTTGATATTTATTAATGAGAACACATATATCCAGTTATTAGTTTGAGGGAATGAGAACACCAGTAGGCCGAGGCTTTACCCCTATACCTACTTCATCTAGAGGTCGTCACCCCAAATAATTCAAGGCTAGCAGAGTAGTCTCAGGTAACCCTAGTGTGCACACCCCTTCTACTAAGTATCAAAAATAATAACCTTTCGACAGCTATACTAACCAAACAGGGCAACTTGTTCATCACCCTTATACTTGGATCACAACAAATATAAGAGCTTCATTTCCCTCGTATTTCACTTTACGTGATTTAATAGATTTTAATAATTAGTCGCGAGCACAGATTCATATAATCAAACATACATTATTTATTTTATTTTAGGATCATAAATTTTCCCAACAAGAATATATCTTAATAATATTCAACTACAATATTAATGTCATAATATTTTTCTCCCAAATTCAATCGCATTTAACATCATTATTAAAATAATAATATAACTTTCATCAAAATAATAATATTATAAATATTTCTCTTTCAAATTAAACCGTATCTAATTTCGTCATCAAAATAATAATATAAATTTTATCAAAATAGTAATTATAAATTCAAGTTTGACAAAAATAATAGTAAATATAATCTGAGAATATATAAAACATAATATCATACAAAATAATGTCATATCAAATCATGCATCTCATTTAAACACATTAATTATCATTTAGCACATAACACTAACGGGATAGTCCTAAGTAGATGGACATTGAGAATTACCTTGTCACATGATCCTAGACAAACGTACGCTCCTAATAATCTCTGTCTACGAATCCACTGTCTGCACGATAAAATAATATATCTCAAATTAATACCCCAACCAACCCATTCAAAATAAATTAAAATACTACTTTTCATTTTATATACTTTATTTAAAAAGAATAATTTTAAACATGTAATTTAAAATTGTACGAGTAGTATAAAAGAGCAAAGATTTAAATAACATAGTTCATGTAATTAAATTGTCTCACGCTTTGTTGATGACTTGATGTTATTTTGTAAAGGAGATGTCTCTTCAGTTCGAACCCTTCATCAGTGCATTCATAGCTTTTCCTAAGCTTCGGGTTTACATGCTAATGCTTTTAAGTCTGCCATATATACAGTTGGGGTTGCTTCGCACATTCGATCAGCCATAAAGGATCTTACTTATTTTTCCTTTGACACTCTTCCTTTTAGATACTTGGGTGTCCCTCTCTCATCCAAGCGTCTCTCAATAGCTAAATGTGAGAAGTTAGCAAACAAGATGACTAGTAGGATTCATAGCTAGCAAGCCAAACATCTTTCTTATGCAGCTAGACTTTAACTCATCAATTCTGTACTAATGGGGATATCCTCTTACTAGTGCCAAATGTTTATTCTTCCGAAGAAATTTATTAGCTGTATTAATTCCATTTGTAGATCCTTTTTATGGTTTGGAACTGCTAACTCGCATAAACTTGGGCTGGTGAATTGGAAGGCGGTTTGTAAACCAAAGAAGGTTGGTGGTCTTGACATCCAAAACTTATACATTTGGAACCAAAGTGTCGTGGGGAAGATGGCCTGGCGCATTCATATGATAAATGAGTCTTTGTGGGTTAGATGGGTCCATGGTGTGTATACCAAAGGCGATAACTTGGAGATTTTCAATGCGCCCATCACGGCTAGTTGGGTTATGAAGAAGATCTGCTCCACCAAAGATACTTTGAGGAATTGGATCTTTCATGATTCTTATTCCATTAAAGTTGTGTATCATGAGACTTTCAAGTCCACTCCAAAAGTTAAATGGAGATTTGTGGTTTGGAATAGAATGTCTATCCCAAGACATCTTTTTTGCTGTTGGCTCATGGCTTTGGACAAGCTTAAAACTAAAGATAAGCTCCAAGCTTTGGATGTAACAACTGATGACCTTTGCCCCATGTGCAATATGAGTGCTAAGGAGACGGTTTACCACCTATATTTTGATTGCCCGTTCAGCCAAAAATGTTTAGATGGTATAGAAGCATGGTTAGGTTTCAGATTCAAGCACATTGATAAAATGGATTTCCGCAAACTCAAATTGAAGAAGCTTCACCAACAATTCATGTGTTTCATCTATACTTGTACTATTTATGCCATATGGAGGAGTTGGAATGTTGCTGTTTGGGAAAATATGGCGCCTACTCCTGGATACATGGTTCTTCAGATCCAATCGGAGATTGTGCATCGCCTCAAAGCAATCCATTCTTTTGTTGCTGACTTGCTGGGCTGTTTATGAGTTTTGATGTTTGATGTTTTTGTTTTCCTTTCTCTGGTTTTGGTTGACAGTTTGTATAGCTTCCTTTTTTAGCTCTGTGTTTTTTGCCTCTCCTTACTATTATGCACATGAAGTGTGGGGCGTTGCAACCCTTCCTAAAAGGTGGGCTTCGTTTCCATACTGATGCAAATTAAGTAGGGATGTAGTCCAAGTTTTGGTTGTATAGTAACTTTTTTTCTGGTGAATGAAAAATTTTATTTACCAAAAATAATAATAATAAATTACATCCTTTAAGGATAATTTTTTGTATGTATTTATCGTATAAGCAAGCAATCTTACCGTTAAACCATTTTAACATGAGCTAAATAGCTAACTTAGTACATTAAAACATTTTCTTTCATATTTAAAATACTTATTTAATTTGTAAAATGTTATTTTGAATGTTAAAACTAACACCGAAAATATAAATACTTCAATTAGTTTAAAAACAAACACTTGGAATGTAAGAAATACTCAAATGACTTGGTTTTGCAGTATAGCAAAATGATTGACCAAAGGAATCTCATGATTGAAGGCAAACATTAGACATATTTTCTTCTTGCAAAACTTAACAACAATCCAAGAGACCAAACAAAACCCATAGCAAATTGAGTGAGACGAAATGATGTCTTGGATGTCTAAAATTGGCATGATACGATACACATGAGTGCGAGAGTACAGTTAACATTAGAAATATCCATTTACTAGATACAAAATAAAGTTCCACGAGTCATACACGTAAAGTGCCATCGCCATAGGCGATGCCGATATGTACCAATGACTTAGTTCTTACAATGTTACGTTAGTCTCTTGCATACATCAAATTCATGGTACTACCGTAATCTTACCCAAAAAATGTAGTAACCAACCAAGTCAGCTATACAAAATCTTCGCATATGTTGATCATCATTCAGCTGGAATTACGTCTTCTTTTCAACCTCATCTCCGAAAAATTAGACTTCTTTTTCGGTTATTGCAGATGATTTTCCCCATTCAGAAAGGCTTTTATCAAACTCAGCAGCAGAAGATTTATCCAGGAGCTTTGAAGGGGAAGACCGGGGCCTTTCCATCATCATTTGGTGAAAGCTTCGCACAGGTGGACCTTGGTTAGACCTATCAGGGCTCCGGCTCCGGCTTCGGCTTCTACTTCTTCCTCTAACTTGATTGCCACCCCAAGCTCTCTGACCACTAGGACTTGGGCTACGACTGCCACCTCTATTTCCATCACCACCGAAACTCTTCGATTGGTAACCACCATCGTACTTTCCACGAGTATCACCGTTGTAACTATCATTATATCCCCGATCGTATCTGCTCAATAACCAAATGCCATTATTAAAAATTTCATTTTACAATGTACAGTATTAATAAGCAAAGTCAATAAAGCTGTTGAACTGTAACCTAGCAATAGCATTGGTTCTGGTCTTTATTACAGCAATTGATAGTTCAATAATCTCCCATCCCAACCCCTTTTTCGCCAAGGGCAAGTAGAACGAACCAAAGGTTTGACTAGGTCTTCTTTTGGATGGTGGTAATGAGACTATTTTTAGTATAATTTTCATGAAATGTACCATGTCATTTGCATTTTGATGAAACTTTGATCATAAAAAAGTTCTTTTTTCACAATTTTCCATGTCATTAGCTTTTTAAATGGTAATAGTGTAATACATTGGAATGAATTTTGCAAAGAAAACAAGAATGAAATAGAACAAGTTTACTACTATAATTACACTAATTTTTCATTATCAACCCCAACATTTGAAACAAACAACCGAACGGGCCATAATAGTAGATTCTTGGGAGTTTTTAAGTTCAACATGAACCCATCATTTTATGAGAGAAAATGTGGGTCGGTATTGCAAGTAAAATGTCATATTATTTAAGGGGAAAATAATAGGGAATTCACTCAAAGCAATAACTCAAAACCAGTTGACAAACCCAAACAATATCAAAATACTCCAATAATTTCCAATAAAAGAATTGAATATCAATATACCTCTCATGGCTCCTTCCCCCATCTCTGCCACCATAATTTGACTCACTTCTTCCACCACGGCCTCCATCACGAGCACCAGGACTAGGACCCCAACGTCTAGCCTTGCCCATACTACCACCTCGAAGAGCCATATCTCGGACCTCCTGTGGAATTTTTTGATTTGCCCCTTCCAAAATTTTAACAAGATCAGAGGCATGTTTACTGTCCTGATCGTTTAAAAATGTATATGCCTCTCCAGTCGCACCTGCTCTTCCAGTTCTCCCAATCCTGTGAACATAGTCTTCAATTCCCGTAGGAAAGTCATAATTGACTACCACCCTGATTACAACGATAGTGACCTCGTCGTTGTTAGTATTTACCACTCAGGGCAAAGAAACAAATAAACTAAACGCCAGAAAAAAAAAATAATAAATAAATAAATAAATAAAACCCAAGTGTACTATCAGAACCATTCACTCACCTCACATCTTTTACATCAAGACCACGGGCAGCAACATCTGTCGCTACCAACACCGGAGATTTTCCAGTTCGAAACTGGTTTAGTACATGGTCTCGTTCACCCTGGGATTTGTCACCGTGAATTGCAGTTGCTCCATATGGACGTGACAAGTTGCGAGCAAGCTGATCACACATCTTTTTAGTTGCACAAAAGATGATGATCCTTGATCCTGGCTCCTGAGATCTCAATATCTGCTCCAATCGCCTTTGCTTTTCATTATAGGGCAGCACCTCCACATGCTGCAAGAGAAAAAGTGGAGCTAAGTACCACCACTTCTCATTGAGAATATTTAAATTTACAGTACATGAAACTGTTTTTCTTCAATCCAGGCAAACTATTAAAACATTAAATATAACAACTCAATATTAAAAAAAAAATTGGAAGTTACCTGCGTGATGGACTTGTTAGCAACAAGAATATCTGAATTACCAATATTAACCTGGACAGGATTTGACAGTAAGTCTGCTGCAATCTTTCGCACCTCTTTAGGCCAGGTGGCGGTGTACATCAGAGTCTGACGGCGAGTGGGTACCTCCGTCACAATTTTTCTAATTTGTGGCTCAAAGCCCATGTCCAGCATACGATCTGCCTCGTCAAGCACCAAGTAGGAGACCTGATTTAAGCTCACTCTCCTTGATTCTAGTATATCATTCAAACGACCAGGAGTAGCTACCACAATATCTGCTCCTCTATCCAGCTCCTTCAGCTGTGGTCCTTTGGGCGCTCCTCCATACAAACACTGCAGAGAGTTGCACACATGAATGTTAATATGGAAGACCACAAAAAAGGAAGCATAATGCAACTCAAAGCATGATAACATAAGGGTCCGTGTATGAGAATGAAAAGTGGGACGTTTCCTGACAAATACTACGAAAACACAGAAAATGAACACTGAACAGTATGCAATATCTCTCTGCTAACGCCTAATGTCAACAGTTAATGCATACGACGACATCAGTGAGTTCAAATTCACGATATGGAACTCTTCTCAAAAGTCAGAATATTAAAAATTCGTACTAGTCAGAATACCGAGAACCAGAATCATAATCAGCACACCTTACATTTATAGAAGACGATAAAATACATGAGTTCAAACTCGACCATGGGAGACAAAGATCAAATTTTCAAAAATAATAAAGGAGAATGTTCCCAAGGAAAAACTCAAATAAATACTTTCAAATTTAAATAAAATACAATTATCCTTTCCAAAAGAGAATATAGTTATTTGCTACAGAGGCAACCAAATATATTTATCATAATAAAAGAATTATGTTCACGACATGAAGAGCACAAAATTACCGTGCACGATATTCTAGAAGACCTTCCGAATTTCACAGCCTCATCTTGAATTTGTGTTGCTAATTCTCTTGTTGGTGACAATACCAGTACGGTTGGACCCATACGTGAATTGTTTTGGCACCTCTTGAGATGCATAAAACCCGGAAGTAAATAACCCAAGGTCTTTCCAGAACCTGTCTTAGCAATGGCCACAATATCTCGACCTTGCATTGCAATAGGCCATGATTGCGCCTGAATAGGTGTAGGAGCGGAAAAGCCAGCCTGTTGTGCCTGTAAAGGCAGGAATCCAAAATAACTTCTAAGTACCTTAAAGTTTCAGAAGGTGATTTTGGAGTCATAGATCAGTTATGCACAAAGAAGCACCATCCTCCTATGATAATAGCACATGCTAGCAAGATGCAAGCCACAGCAGGAGGTGGCATCTTCTTTTTAACAGGACCAAGTGGCAAACTGAATCATCACCAACAAATCCACAATCTTGGGTGATTCGAGAAGCCCCTCTCAAGAATGGTCCAGTGCAAAAGATGACTCCAATAATAAAGCCCTCCAACATAGGACAACACAGCGTACGACATTAGCTCCTCCCTGGAGCAAATATCGCATCTGCGACAAAAAGTAAAGATGCAAAATAATTAACTCGAGTCTAAACTCCAGCATTTGCAGAACTATGTATAAAAATAGTCATCAATAAAGTTCAAAACACTTACTAGGACAGATAAACAATGAGACACCAAACTTTAAAAGAAGCAAATTAATACCTCCTTCAGGATTTCAGAAGGGAAACCAGTAGCTTCGAAAGTTGTGAATGGTGAAGGCACACTACTTCCCTAAAGGCAGAGAAGTAAACTGAACTCAGGGATTAATTGTACCAATACAAAAATAGGAAATAAATAGATGAGCCACATGCCAACAGCATCAAAATAACATTACAACTTCAACACCTAATAATGTATAGATATAAGCTTTCAGGAATCAGGACAGACAATAGTAAAAATGCCCACTAACTTCATAAATGTACAATATTAATACACTAAATTTCTTGCGAGCCAATATTGTAATATTTGAAAGAGCATTGACAAACAAGGTAAAGCTAAGGATTTGAAAATATATTAGGTCATGCTAGTGTAAATAGACTAAAGTTCTTCAAAACTCACAGAAACAGATATCTCATGCCGACGACGATAAGCTTCAGGCGATAAAGTAGACCCAGCATCAACAGGTCCATCCTCTCGAGTGGATCCCAAAGCTTCACTTGGAGGATTTCCACATCTGGCACTCTATTCATGAATCAAAAAGAAAAAAAAAAAAAAAAAGAAAAAAAAAAGAACCTTTAAGACGAGAGGTTTCAAACTCGTACAAAGAATAGTTTGTACTCCACCAATTTTTCTTTAGGAGAGATTAAAATCATTAAAAGGGAAATTGAAATAGATGACAACATATTACACTGTGTGTGTCCATCGACTTCCAAATTCTATATCTAACAGGAAATTTAGTAGACAGGACCACATAATTTTAGATGTGTAACACAGTAATTACCAACCAATGTGCGGATACTCCTAGCAGAGGTAGAGAATGATAATTGACTACTCCAAGTCCCCTTGAACCATGCTAAATTTTTTCTTTGGTAATGGTGTCGCGTCTCTATTAATCTCATCCACACTCACTTTCTCACTTCACTTCATCCACACATAATAAATTGAGAGTTAATAAAACAACTTATACCCATTGTTACATGACCGTCTTTACCTTTCCGTCCCCATTTGATGTTTTAACCCCTTCCGACATAGCCCTTCTAATAAAACAACTTATACCCATTTGATAATTGAGAGAATTATACCTGTTGACTCCTGTTTCCATTGCTACCTCTGCTATCATCGCCATCGCTATCCTTAGGAACATTAAAGGACTGCTGCAGTTGAGCGGAAGAGCTTACGTAACTGGAAGAAGGTCTTGATGATATGGAGCTAGCATGTGAATGTGAAGATGAAGCTGGCCTCTCATACTGTGTGACATTAGTCTCTGGGTTCCAAAAGTACAAATACCCAGTTTTTCCATCCACCAAACCTCTCCACGGTTTAGGCAATGATGGATCTTCTGGGGCGTATCGTGGGCCTGGTATAGCTGAAGCTGTTGCTGTTGCAGCCATTGAAATTTACTGAAAAACCCACCTTAACATCAGCCTCTACTATAATCCATGATAACTATTACAGCATCCCTCATCCACCCTTACAAAAACTTATAAAGAATATTCCTGTTATGCAAACATTACAACTGGAAGGAAAAATCTTTGCATATTACATGTGATCGGTGAACATAGAAAATAATTTTTTTTGACGGGCTAAGAATAGAATAAAGAAAAAAAATGGAGAAAGCAAGAAAGGTAAACCCTGATCAACTATAATTCATGAAAACTATAACGGCATCTTCCATTCACCACAAAAATAAAATTTAAAAATAATACTATATAAACCCTTACAATCAGAAGGAGATGTCATTGCATGTTAAATGTGAGTGGGAATATTATGCTAGCTTGAGAGCAGAACACAAAGCATCAAATCGAGGAGGAATAAAGAACACGGAAACCTAATGGACAATGAACATGTAAATTCGAAGAAAAAGTGAAGTAAGCAATAAAATTTGAACCTTAATCGACAAAATTAGAATAGCGAGATGATTGTGTTAATAAAACAAATGCAAATATAAAATCATCTTCAACCAAAACATCATTCAAAGCTGAACAAAAACAAATGCAAAATGTTAGCTAAATCAAGTATGAAAAGCGAAAAAAAATCATAGTATTCGATTAGGGTTTTGCGCATGGCAGAAAATAACAACAATAACTACAAAAAGTAGTCAGATCAAAATGGAGAAGGGTGCAAAAAGAGAAGGAGAGAGAAACCTGAAGATTGTGGACTGCGAAGCAACAATGTTGAAAATGGAGGATGCAGAGAAGCGGCTTCTCCCTTAACGTGCTTCAGAAATTAATGGAGAATAAGAGAAAAGCAGACATTACTGGAGTTGGTTCAGCTTTTTATGAATTCATTTGCCTTTATTTTTCATTTTTTTATTTATTGGATGTTAATTATTTTTTAAAATATTAAAAATAAAAAAATAGCACATTTATTCTAGGGAAATTCCACGTGTTAGCATCAGTATGTTTAGGAAATTTCACATGTTAGTATCAGTTTTCTTGAAACGCTAGTAATAGCACTTTTGCAAGATTTTTCCACATGATAGCATCCAGTTTATGCAGTATCTAATTGCCGTAGCACTTTCCATTAAATTTTTGTTAATTTTCGTTTAATTCATCATTTTGTAAGATTTTTACACATGGTAGCATCCAGTTTTTGCTTTTAAATATTCAATTCACCATTTTAATTTTTAATTCATCAACGCCTTTAAATTTTATAACAATTTTCTTTTCATTTAAATTATTGGCATTATAAAGTTAAAAAGGTGCATTACAAACACCAATAAATAATTCAAAAGGTGCATTTTATAAGCTCAAAAGGTGCATTTCATAAGTTCAAAATGTGCATTACAAACATTAATAAATAATTCAAAAGGTACATTTTATTAGCTCAAAAGTTGCATTTTATTAGCTCAAAAAGTGCATTTCATAAGTTCAAAAGGTGCATTTCAAGCACTAATACATATCTACTTAATTGTTATAACATTTAAAGGCATTGATAAATTAATCGATGAATTAAAAGTAAAAATGGTGAATTGAACATTTGAGAGCAAAAACTGGATGTTATCATGTGGAAAAATCTTACAAAATGATAAATTAAACGGAAATTAACAAGAATTTAATGAAAAATGCTATGACAACTAGATAGTGCATAAACTGGATGCTACCATGTAGAAAAATCTTACAAAAGTACTACCATTGGCATTTCATAAAAACTGAATGCTATCATGTGTAATTTTCCTTTATTATATAGCATAATTAAAATCTTTTCTTTAATCAATATATTTACTACTTTTGAGTTTTGACACTATGGTTAATTATTTAATTATTATGTACTTTACTCAAAAGTTAATGTGTATATTCAAAAAATGATTGTACATTTTATATAAAACATCGTGAAGTTTTTTTTATGCATTATGTGTTGTTAAACTATGTTTTTTAATTTTCTATTAGTAGTACATAAAAATTCTATTTTTTAGCTTACTAGTTCGATTTTGTAATTTAAATTTATACTGTAATCATTAATTTTATGATTTGGGTTTATTTTTTTTTCAAATAATAATAATAAAACTAATAGAAAAATCGAATCTTATGTCAATGTATTATGTACCACAATTCTTACCCTTTACTCTAACTCGTGATCAAAATAATATTAAAATCTCCGTTTTTAATAATAAATATAATTGAGTACATGATAGAACTGACAGTGAAATTCAAGCATTATAAATTAACAACATTTCTATATTTGGTTATCAAGAAGAATCGCAAAAATCTAATTCTTATCCATAAATGATAGGAGTAAACAACTTTTTTTTTTTTGAAAGGAGTATAAAACTTAATCCAAGAGGAAATTTCTTCGCATCAGCATCATAATTCGGAGTATCAAGTTCATTCAAAAAATTTTCACATAAAAGGTCACCAAATTGGTGAAGATATTGTTGAGTGCTAAAATCCTACTTTACAGACCCCTCATCAAACCATAATTACAATCATAACAAATGAAATAATAAAATTAAAGACATACAAAATCAATGTAACCGAAAAAACCCCTCCTATAGATATAAGGTAACCGAAAAAAATACCCCTCCAATAGATAAGTTGAAATGTGTACATCCACTTCAACTCGTAGTATTGAACACAAAAACGTTTACTCAGTACGAAAATTCATGACCTCGCGTTGAGATGTATTTTTTAACCCAGATGGCAATATCTTCAGCACAGGCCTGTGCTTGAGGGGTCTTCAGAAGCATATCAAGTGTTGCAAATCCATGGACTGCGTCTTTGTACTCCAGAACCGGGGCATCCACATTGACCTTTCGCAATTCCGCGGAGTATGCAATGGCTCGATCCCTCATCCAATCATGTTCTGCCACCACTGTTAATGTTGGGGACATAAGTTTTAATGGAGGTCCTTGATTTGGAACTAATGGGTTGGCTGCTGGGTGGTCCAAACTGAACTCGTCGTCTGGTAGGAAGAGCTTCCATGCAAGCACACACATCGCCTTGTCGTAGAAGTATGCATTGGCTAACTTTATCTCGGAATGCGTAGGAACACTACCGATAAAGAATGGGTACATTAACACCTGTGCCACAACTTTCACAGGATCGAGCAGCTTACCAGATACAACCGCTTTCCTGGCCACGTAATCTGAAATGTTTGCCCCACAACTGACACCAAGGAGGACACATCTGGATGGAGAAGTATTCGTATCAATGAAAAACTGCAGACAGACATGAATTCACATATCCCCAAGAGTGATTGACGGAAAACAAAGACAATGCAAAACTGAGAACTCCACAGAAATTGCAGAGGACTACAGTAAACAGGATTAATACATACTTTCTTCGGGCGTTAGCGATTGACACACTTTCCTTTTTAGTAAGTCCTTTTTGATTTGCTACAATTCCTTTTATGGAAAAGTTTTCGATCACTTTCTTTTAATCTCTCATCTACACATTTTAACTCTCCTTTAATATCAACCACACATATTGTAATATAAACAATTAATAAGACCATAGACAAGAACAAACACATTGTAGACCCAATAGACAAGTTCAGCATTTGTGATATTCACGGGGATCATAGAACCAACCTACAAATGTTAATTAAATCGATATAGTTTTTGGTGTGACTTTCAGCATAAAGGGATTGGTGAAATACTCTAGATGCTTCATCTCGTTTGTAAATTGATGAAATTCAGAGATAAGCACCCTAAATTGGCTAATTGTTACAAGAGATTGAAAATCTGCTCCCTTCCCCATCAAATGAGCTTTCATGGTGCTCCTCTCCCAAACAAGCCAGCTTACATAAGCACAATCCAGTTATAACTAGTTTTCTTTTTTCCTTTTCTATTTTTGGTGTGGATTTGGGAGATTCATACTTATAATGGATGATCGACTATCTGATCAATAGTCTAGAGGATAAAAGATGGAGAAGCATAGCTTTTTGTTAAGCAAATCATAATTTTTTAATTTTCAGTTCAAGGATGAACAAAATAAGTATGTTTTTTTGGAGTTTAATGATATATAATTATTAGTATATTGTTGCTTTGGTATAAAGATGGTTATTCTCTTTATACAATTAAACGTCAAGTGGAGATATGCATTTTTGTAATTCAATGGTGAACTAAGAGCTCAATAAATATTTTTGTATCAAAGAGTTAATGGCTTAGGGTTTAATTGCTTTAACACAATATGGAAAAAACAAATCTGATCCTAGTTTTTAAAAAACCAACTTCACCCTCTGAAACAAGAAAGCCAAATATTGGCCAAAAGCATGATATATCCCTTGAACCGACCTAAAACATTATGTTTTACCCTTTTAAGATGAGGATAGTATCCAATTAAATAAATTTACAATTCTTTACAACTTTTCCAATATGATATGATACGATACGACCTTATTTTTGCATTATGCGCATAATTTAGTTTAATCTTCACATGGAACAAGGGGTTAAAGAAGGAAAATCCCAGAAGCACCAAACCTCAATTCATTATAGATACATGCTCAAAAGCTTCTTTTCTTCATCTTTATAAGAAGGTAATCTCCTCTCACGTCGGTTCAATTGGTAGTGGTTGTTTGTGGGATGCAACTTTGTGTTGGTGGATTTTTAAATAATATTATATTATGAGGCGCAAAGTGAGATCATGTTGGTTGTTTTAAGATGGTCGTAAATGTCCAAGTTTATCGGGGTGAATGTCAATTATTCATATTAAGGGGACTTCTAATTTGCTGAAATTTCAAGTAGGTAACAAAAACAATTAATAAATATTATTTGTACTTGTTTGTTTGATGTGGAAAGTAATTGAATCGATTATCATAGGGTATTGGAAACCGTTACTTTGTTACTCCTCATGAACAAGTGGAATCAAAAGCTCATTATCTCCCTTAATTGAGAAAGCTCATGAATGCTTTTCTACAGCAATAATTAGAAGGATTTGTTTCCATTACTTACCTAAACCAAACAACTTTTTCAAGTAGCTTAATTAGTTTCCTTTCCACCCTTTTATTGGATTCCTTTCCCTTTCCACTAAAATAAATATAACAAACACCCCCTAAGTTTTGATAAAATATGTCACTTTCTTTATTACTTCCTCAACATGTATTTTCATTGGTAAAGTACAAGCAACCTTTATAGTATTGATACTTATCCTATACATATTCAATTGGTTACCATTATCAAGATCGATCAGTTAAACATGTCCTATTCCTTTTTATTATAGTCAAAAACGAACTCACAAAAACACATAACTTTTCACATACTTCTAATAATCTCTGGCACAACAAGGAGCTCAATGAAACCCCAACTATCAATCAGGCCACATTCAACAGCCCACAATGTATGTTTAGCAGACACGAAAATCTCAATTTCAAGTCATGAACATCATAATCTAGCAATCATTGGTAACAAAAAATGCTTAGCATAGAGAAAAAGGAGCAAACCTAGAAGGATCGGCGTGAGCAGCCAACCAAGGCTCCACCATTGATGCACCAAATGTATCAGCAACAGCAGTATGCCAAGGCATATCTGATTTCTTTATGTCACCACCAGCAGCACCGCTACCTCCACTAGCTCCGCCTCCAACGGCACCACCTCTACTAACCAAAGATTTGCTACACTCAGCCAAATTGACCTGCTTAGCAAGCCAATTCAACACCTTCCAACCATCCTCAAACGCAGCCGGGTATCGATTCTCGGGTGCTAACCTATACCCAACAGCCAACACCATAACATCACACAATTTCGAAATTCGCCTACAAAACAAGTCATTAGCAACAGAATCATTACTCCCGCTAACAAATCCACCCCCATGAAATTGCAACATGATTGGCAATTTCCTTGTCCTATTACCCTTATTAGAATCAATTAAGGGTAAATAACCCCTATAAACCCCATTATTCTCCAAACCCCCATTACCATGACTACTCCGCCTAGACGAATGATCCCCGTTACCATTAGCATAATGATTTAAACCCGGCAAGCTAGTTCTTCTTGAATCTTCCAAAACAACATCGACCCGTTTATCAGAAACCCTAGTTATTCCTGTCCCCGTTCTAGACCTTGATTCTGACGAAAGAGCCGTTTCAGGAAGAAAAATACGAACCGAAAGAGAAGTGGAAGGATCAATATGGATATCTTTGGTAGCAACACCGTCGGTAAATACCGGATTAGCAGCAGCTACAGATTCTTCTGGTCGGGTCGTAATACCAAAATCGGTATTCAATTTACCATTAGATTCATCAGTAGTGCTTTGAATTCGATTTTGGAGGCGATGCTTTAACAGGAATTTGAAGAATACGCTATATAATTTCACAGCTACGCTTGGCATTATCGTCTTTGGATTTTCTCTTTCAATCGCTCTCTTCTCTGACCTAATTTATGTTATGATTTTGAAAAAGAAAGATCAAAATCTTTTTTTAAAAGAAATTGAATCTACATTGAAAATTCAAGATGGGAAGAATTCTTCCTTCTGGATGAAGAATGAAGATGTCGTCTGAATCTCAATCTTGTGTGTTTTACAGTCGCCAAAATTGACCGTTAGGTTGTTGATATAGAAGCAGTAAACTAGATGGAGATATAGCTGTGATTTTTTGAACTTTTTCTAAATATTTTTCTTTTTAAAATGTTCAAAAATAATCTAGTCAATAATTGAATTGAATTTAAAAAAAAATTCACAAATTTTAAAATAAGAAATAAGATGGTCTTATGATAAAATCATTTTTATTGGGCCCACTCAAGACGTAACACCCCGAACGTCATTAATTAATATTTTAATAACTTTTGGGGATTTTATAATTATGTTAAATTAATTTTAAAGTAGTTTTAATAAACTATTTTTATATACGAATTTAACGTCATTAATTAATATTTTAATAACTTTTGGGGATTTTATAATTATGTTAAATTAATTTTAAAGTAGTTTTAATAAACTATTTTTATATACGAATTTAAATATTAACATATATTTATATTAAAAAAATATAATTACAATTTCTAAATAAAGAGGTTCGAATCAAAATTATTATTTTATTAAAATGTGTGAGATAGGTGAATTTTTAATTGGACCTCGCAAGAAATTGAATCTAAATAAATAAATAAATAAATAAATCATATAAAAAGGATGAGTTAGAGTTTTATTTTCGGGATATTTCATGATATACCACTGAGTTTCTTCGAAATTCACCATATACCACACGAAATTTTCTAATTCACGATATACCATTGAGTTTAAATCCGTTAGCACAGGATACCATTAATGACAACTGTCGTCAGTGTGCCGTTTGTGGTAAATTATCAGTATGCCCTTACACATTCAACAGGCGCCGTTTGCGGTAAATTACTCCCGCTTATACTTCCACTTTAACATATCTCCCCTTCCCTTCCTTTCTCTACATATCTCTCTGTTCCCGCTTAAGATCTACTCCAATCACCATTGTAATTACAGGTAAAACCTCTCTAAATCTTCATCCTCTCTTTGAAATTTTGCTGCTATATTCATTTCTTTATGTGATTTCAATCTTGTGCATTTTACCTAGATTGAAAATTTTGTATCTCATGATTATTTGAATTCTGAGACTTTTAATTTTTAGTTAGTTGATTTGTATTTTGGGTTTTTGGGGATTGACTCTTAAAGAGTTCAAAGTTATTGAATCTTGAAGGAAGGGTACAATTGGGTTCTTAGATTTGTAACTTTGATTTAATTTTATGGTGTAAAAAATGTAAGTTTGTGATTAAAAATTTAATTCTTTTTAGTAATTGTTGATAAAGATCACGTCTTTTTCCGACACTTGTGTAATTGCATGTGAAGTAGTAGTGCAAGTGCTCAATTCCATTTCTGCTTATTAAAGATTTGATCTTTCATCTTATTTTTTATTGCATTAATAATTATAATAGATCTAACTTAATGTGGTTAGTGCAAATCTAGTATAATTCTATAAAGAGAGTAGCATGTGTTACTGTACATTACTACATAATTTGCATGAGTGTTTTGTTTGGGGAGTAGGGGAAGTCTTAATTGTTCTTAGTGATTCAAGGCCTGTTGGACAATTCAAGGATCTTGGTGATTCAACTTTAC
Source organism: Amaranthus tricolor (assembly GCF_026212465.1). NCBI lineage: Eukaryota > Viridiplantae > Streptophyta > Magnoliopsida > Caryophyllales > Amaranthaceae > Amaranthus > Amaranthus tricolor. Next base: position 28,138,084 of record NC_080053.1, read on the forward strand.
CTCGAAAAAGCTGGTTGCTTTTATTACAGGTGTGCCAGCAAGGATACGTGTTCGTGATGAGGTTGTTACCATGGCTGAGGTTAATATCTTGTGTGTTCATAAGAAGCTCAGGTCAAAGAGGCTTGCACCTTTCATGATTAAGGAGGTGACTAGAAGGGTTCATCTAGAAAATATATGGCAGGCTGCTTACACTGCCGGTATTGTCATTCCAACACCTATAACAAGCTGTCAATATTGGCATAGGTCTCTTAATCCTAAGAAGTTGATTGATGTTGGATTTTCAAGGCTTGGCCCGAGAATGACTATGAGTCGTACTATTAAGCTCTATAAGTTACCCGATTCTACGGTTACACCAGGTTTTAGGAAGATGGAACTGCGTGATGTTCCAGCAGTTACTCGACTTCTGAGGGGTTATTTAAAGCAGTTTGTTGTGGCACCCGACTTTGATGAAAAAGATGTTGAGCATTGGCTTCTACCTAAAGACAACGTAGTTGATGGCTATGTTGTTGAAAGACCAAGGACTACGATGTTTTTAATGCCCTGGATGTCATGGAGAATGACACATTCCTGAAGGAGCTCAAATTTGGGCCCGGAGATGGAAAGCTTCATTATTATCTCTTCCTAATTGATACTCTATTGGATTCTGTTTTCCAAATTTTGCTCTCTTATAGAAATTGCGTCGACTTGTTAACTCCTGCAGTTAATAGGTATCAGCTATGCATTCATTTGCTTAAGCTAGATTTGCACTTTGGTTGCTGATGAGTGACAGAGTTTTCTCTTGTTTGATTGTCAGAGTTTTCTATAAAGAGAGTAGCATGTTTTATTGTACATTCTATAAAAATTTTGCACTATGTTTATCATAATTCCAACGGGTATATTTTAAAAAAAATGGTATTTGATGAAAATAAAAAAAGTAAATGGTATATGGTGAATTATTAATTTACCACAAACGGCACACTAACGGCAGTTGTCATTAATGGTATTCTGTGCTAACGGACATAAACTCAATGGTATATCGTGAATTAGAAAATTTCGTGTGGTATATGGTGAATTTCGAAGAAACTCGGTGGTATATCATGAAATATCCGTTTTATTTTTAACAAACACTAGAACACTCCTTGCCTCATAAGTCTCACGCCATTACTTCCCCTCTCTCTCCCTCCTTCTCCCTCACGGGTCACCACCACAGCCAGCAGCAGCAGCAGCCGTGACTTCCTCCACCATTCCGGCTGCGTTTTCCCTTCCCCACGACAGCCACCAGAAGAACCGGCAGCCGCCGTCCCTCCTCCGTGAGCAGCCCCAAGCAGCAGCAAGCAGGCTGCGTGCCTTTTCTCCTCCAAAAACATCCGGCTACTTGTGGGTGTGCAGCCAGCAGGACAGCAGCCGCGTGGTGGTTCCTCCACCATTCCACACAGCCCTAATTCACCACCACCACAACTTTATCCACCTCTTCACCATTTTTACTAGTTTTAACTCTGTAAGCCATCTCTTCTTCTTCCATTTGATTTTTCTTGTTTCAATTAAAAGTTTTATACAGTTTATGTGTGTGATGTTGATTTTTGTGTTAATTTCATTGAATCTTTTTGTGGGTAAGAGTGTGATTGATGAATGGAACATATTTATAATTTAGGGTTTGAAGTGTGATTAGAAATTATAGGTTGTGTTGATTGTGTGTTAGTTTCTTTGGATTTTACTATGAGCAACAATTAAAGGTGTTATCTTTGAAATTTGTATAGTGTAGGCTTTCACGTACATTGTAGTGGTGTATTAGTTTATTGATTCTTGCTATGGATAATGGTTAAAAGTATTATCTTTAAACATGAAATGAATGACTAGGGTTTGAATTTAGAAATGAAATTACTAATGATGTGTTTTATGCTATATCTGGTGATAATTGATTAAATAACCTTAAAAGTTATTTTAAAACTTGGTCGATTGGTTATTGTTGTGATAATTAGTAATGGTGATGATTTTAGTTACTATGGAAGTGATTTTTGGTTGTTAAATTGGGAATAATAGTTACTAATTGTTGTGGTTTGATTGTTGCGAATTACAAGTACTCTTATTAGGTTGTTATTGAAGTCATAATGCATAATGTTAGTAAGCCAAGAGCATAATGTCAACTTATCATCGATGGTTGCTAAAGTTACTTGTCGTTTTTTGATTATAATTCTTTCTAGCTTTGGAGAATGTAACAAATGATATCGCGCTAAAATTGCCTTATTTTTGTATAAGTGTTATATTAAAATTGTAAGGCTTAGTTGTGATTAGTTATTTTTGGGTAACTCGAACCGATATACTCAAAAATAGTTAATGGCGAGGAACGATTCACATATGCTTTTGCTTTTAAATTGGTGAAAAGACTTATGTTGTGTTGAGTTAATGATTTTGACTTGTATCGAATGAGTTGTGTACGTGCTAGAGTAATCGAAAAACTCATGTTGAATAAGTGATGATGGTTACTTTGGTATTTAGTTGGTATGACAAAGTAGTTAAAGGGGATTTATTAGTTTTATTCCTAACTTGTATAGGTTTCTAGTTCATAAGAGGAAAATAGAACCTTAGTTGGGTGAATTTTGTAACTTTTGGTCATGCAGTGACACTTACAGGTACGTACACGTAGTAATTAACCCTTATATATAATTTTCCTTCAAGAGATCATTGTTTATTGTGATAATATGCATTGTAAACTATGAGGTACTAGTGAATACACTTTATACGAAAAGCTATCGACTATGAAATCCTTGCGCTTAGAATAGTTATAGAGAACGAGAGTGTTAATAGGAGGCGGGGAACACCCCCTTATTTATTTAAGAATTGGATTATGCCTTACTTGGAGTTAGAGTGACTCCTTTATAGATGAATTTCATATTTTGTTGAGTGACTCAGTGGGTTTTGGCGTTCTGCTATTATCCCAGGGCGCTTATTAATAGTGGGAGTTATTCCCATCTGATAAAGTATTATATTATGATGAGTTGGCGTGACTCAACTGGATTATGTCCGGCTGATTTAGTAGTCCCCTAGGTGAGATCCGACGGGACCACCGTAAGGGGGGTATGAGCATGCTTGGGTCACTGGGCGCCAGATGGCTGATACCGCCCCTTGACCGAGGTATTACCATGCGGGCCTTGCATACCCCAATATGGTGGCCTCTTCACTGGTTTAGAACCCCAGTGTGTTAGTTTTTCCCGAAGGTAGGACCCGAGAGGGTCAGCTGGAGGGGGCATGAGCTCGTACTTTGCCATGGGCGCCGGATGACCGATAACGCCCTTAGCCGTGTCACTATGCCAGAAAGTAGAGAAAGATCCACTGATAGAAAGTTATTCAGTGATAGAAAATTTATTCATTGATCGAAAGTTATTTAATGATAGAAAGTTCATTATTTGATAGAAAGTTTATACATTGATAGAAAGTTTACTATTGATTGAATAGTTTATGCTAGTGAGAAGTTTGCCTAAGTTAAGTTACCTCAAGGATATTACAAACTATGATCACATTTACCTTAAGATAGACAAGCTCTATAAGTTCATGTGTTAGGTATTCTATTAATGCCTTGGTTGAGTTGATACTATGCGTGTTTTGCAATAGTTTATGTTTTGAAAAGAGGAGCTTGAAGACCTGCATTCTACCCAAGAACACATGGTTCGGGTTGGAAAGGACGTAATGAGATCAAGAAGTATAAGTGAACGATAAACGGTTACTATCTGTGCTTGTGTCTTATGAAATCATCTTATGTTGTATAACATAATGTTATCTAGTAGTTGGCCTTATTATATTTGATGCTAGTTACTGACGTGTACGTGTTTGTGTTTATGTTTGATTGTTGATGACCTTCTATGATTGTCTTGCTATGACATATTAGTCTTTGGTCTACTGTCGAGCAGCAAGAGGATCATAGACAGGCGTAGCAGGTATTGGAGCTCCTTTGCATTGCATTGCATTGGGGGAGAGTGAGGAGGGCGAAGCATAACCTGTGTCATACCGTTGTCTTTTGATTTTGTAGCTCTTGTTATCTTTTGTAAACTTTGGTTGTATGTGTTTTGTTATGAGGCCTTGTGTCCTCCCTTGTTTATTTGTATTTTCGTTGCGTAGTTTATAATTCTGTATGGTTTTAAGAAGTTAAGTCATTTTAAAACGCAAGCGTCGACACTGGAACCACGATCCATGCTTGGCATGTTGATTTGAGAAGCCGGCGACGAATCATTCCGCCGTGGTGTGAGATTTTAAAGGCAATGTTTAATGTTTTTATTGTGCTAATTGCTTTACCACATGTTCGATTTTTAGAAGAGATGTTGCCAAAATTTGCACTCACCTTTTTAAAGTTAATATTTAACATTTATCCAAATTCTTTTCCTTTTCTTTTATGTAACACCTGAATTTCCTCCCGTCCTTTACGGTTTTGGTTTCGTTAAGGGGTCGGAAATTCAAGGGTGTTAAACAAGACTATTTTTATTGAACTAAACCATGTACATTTAGTTTATTAAAGTGATCACTAAAAAGTAAGGAAAAATTGTCGGGAATAATCCCATCTATTGACGATCCGCAGTGAATAATTCGTACTATCGATTATTTATGAATAATCTCACCTTTTCACTATTTTTGCTCGTGGCACCCCCAGGAAAAAAGTGATTGGCTAATGCAAGTTTTCATGTGGATTTTATTTCTTTTATCCCCTTTATTTCATCTATCTCCTTAGAAATCTATTTTCAAGCCATTATCTTCAAATTCCAAACCATCATCTTCAAACCACGAAGTAAACCAATGTATTTTGCTGGCTTGATGTTGGTATTGGAGTTCATATTTTCAGAAATAAAAAAAAATGAAGAAGAAGAAGAACCAAAATGAAGAAAGTAGGTGAAGAAGAAGAATAAGAATGAAGAAAGTTAGGGTTAAAGAAGAAGATGGGTGAACAAGATGAAGACATAAAAGGAAATGAGAATAAGACCTGCAACAGCTACATGGAAACCTGCATTAGCCGATCACTTTTTTCCAGGGGGTGCCACGAGCAAAAATAGTGGAAAGGTGGGATTATTCATAAATAATCGATAGTATGGATTATTCACAGCGGATCGTCAATAGATGGGATTATTCCCGACAATTTTTTCAAAAAGTAATCAACTAGAAAAATGAAGTAATTATGTGTCCGTGTCATGGTGATACAGTCTCATGCAAGACGAGCTAGTTTTTTTTAGGAAATGTCGTATATTCTAAACGCCATATATTTAAGAATAATACTCTTAATTGTTCGTCTGTTCCACGAAATATGTTCTTTTTTATTCGTCTCAATAAGTTTATCTTATTATTATTTTTGGTCATGATGCACATTTTTCTCAAATTCTTATTCACTCATCTAACTTATATTTTCATTCACACATTTCTCCCACTGCTCAGCATAATATTTATATAATTTTGTCTTTTTTAGGTTTTTCACCAAATTATGGGGCATATTTGGTTATACTTATTTGTTTAGAGGTAGGTTGGGGAGGCTGGGAGGTTGTCGATAATAATCAAACTCAGATGTCGCCTGAAAAATATATGGTACTTGTCGTCACTGAGACAAGACCCGACTCTCAAAGTTAGTTATTTGACCCTATTCACCACTCCCTTATAAAGTTTTAATTTCTATTTTATTCTCATTTTATAAATCAAAATATTAAAACCATTTTTAATAATTTTTAACAAAAACAAATTAAACATATTTAAAAATTTAAAATAAACACATCAGCGTAAAACTAAAAAGAATATTTGAAGAGAATGAGACTTCAAAAAATACATCAAAATCAAAAGGACAACTTCACTTGAAAAAAACAAACTAAAATGAAAAATACGTCAAATTCAAAAGAGGGAGGGATAATGAAATCCGTCAGATATGATGGTGGTTTGCACAAAATGAAGTTTCAAAACTTTGTTTTTGTGCACAAAGCTAACACCCAAATCACCACTTCACTCTAAACAAACTTGAATACAAACAATTTTATAGACAAATTGGAATGTAATTATATTTCTAATCAGAATTCACAATAAATTGAAATCCCACCTAAGTAGATGAACATTTTTGGAACAATCCAAGTTCGTTCGTAATGAAATCGTAGTCATTATACAATATAAAAGAATCAAGAGTATCTAGCCGGAGATTTTGTAGGTTGGATTGACAAGGTTATCAAGGCCAAACACCACTTGCATCGACTCTATAACATCGCCCACCTTGAGATCTGCTAAAAAATCTTCGTTTTCAGTTACGTAGCCAAACACAGCATATCGTCCATCTAATATATTGGCATTACTCGGGGTCAGCTCACTTTCTTTCAACAACCAAAATATTTGACTCGAAGCTGAATTGTTCTCGAATTCCTGCACCAAGTACCCGTTGTTTATGTCAAATACTCGTATCGATTGCCAAATAGCAACTTTTGCTTCGTTTTTTCCCCTCTCGCCTCGTTGAAGTACGAGTACCAATTATATTTTCGGGATTTGCATTACTATAACTAATCGAAAATCAAATTATTTTGGGTTGTTCTTTACCTCTCTAGCCATGGCCATTGTACCGAAGGCGTTAAATGGAAGCTTTGTCTGAGCCTTGTATAAGCCAAGTTCCTGAAATCGAATTTTACATGAACGTGTTAGATATACACCCGTGTAGTACAATGCAACGCGAAACAAACAACGAAAAAAACATTTGACGGCAATTTAAGTGCATTTCACAGTTTTGGCGGCAACCAATATACACATTTCTAAGATTATTGAAGGAAAGGAGATTACTTCTAAAGTTTCACCATAAAAAGGAACTTTTTCTCCTTCCGCCATGATTTCCAATGGGATTGTGCGAGGTTTTTCGGTACTGGGATCAATGAAACCCTCAGCAGGACCTTCAGGGTCTCCAGTTTGCACAACAAAGCCATCAGCTGAATTACAAATGAAAAGCCATCAACACGAGGTAGATATGGCACATCCATATCGCAGATTTCACAACAATAACATTCCATAGCCCCAATGACATAGAATGGCTTCCAAGTATGTGGGGTTTTGGGGATTAGATGTACGCAACCATATCCTTGTTAGTGATAACAAAGAGGTTGTTTCCGATTCACCAATTCTAGCAAACATCATATGCAACATTACATGAATAGAAGTGAACATAATTCAATGAGCCGTTTGATATAGCCCATTATAATATGAAACCAAGGAACTGTAAATCTTTGGCCCACATAAAGGACATAAAACATAACATAGACACTTCTATTCTAATTAGTATTGCAAAAGGCCCACATACACAAGGACACAAACGAACGGTAAAAAATGTGCCATCAGTCTAAGAATTACGGTTGCCCCATTGTTGGTGATCCGTTCTTATTCTCCTTTATTCCTTCGAGTCGTGAATGGCTTATGAGGGGTAATATGGAAATTGCTTACTTAGTAAATAATAACTAGTGATTAGTTAGCTAGAATAATAAGATTTAGGGAGAAATAGAATAAATATTGTAAAATGAATTCCTATAACCCCTCCTAAGCCATTCATGGCAGATTATTGGATGAAATTATCGTGATTTTCTAAGCTTTTTACTAATGTCTTAACCAAATTAGAAGACATGTGGATGTAGTAAAGAAATATACATATTAATTGTCCTCGCAAATGCAAAATTGCATAGGGTAATTTTGGTACCTCTCTGAATCTCCATGCCGTCATAAAAGTGCCTTTCCACCAAATCGACAAAATTGCCAGCAGTTACAGGAGCGTTATAACCATCAAGAACAATGCGGAAAACACATTCCTCGAGATTTGGGTTGTCCTTCACCTTGACTTTCATATCAACGGCTGCTCTTCCCTTTAGAAGCGGCATAGTCCGGTATTCTTCTGGCACTTCATATGGGAAGCCATCCACCATGTCCTCTTCAACACTGCAGAAACCCAATGCCCCACGAAGATCTCAGCTGCAGTCAATAAGAAGGTTACCTATGAGAAAAGGCTTGCTTTAAGAGCCTTGCATTTTACAAGCCCTTTTTGAATTCTCAAACTAATGGCTCTCAGCTGCAGTCCAATCACTTTATCATCAAACATTCAAGCTTCAGAAGATTAACATATTCTTGCTTAAGCAAGACAGAGTCCTGTCCAAATGTATATGCCTCACCCCACGAACACCAAAGCCCCCTCCCCCTACCCCAACCACAACCCAACTAATCAATAACAAAAATAAAGAACGGAAAAGTGCACTATTTGGATTTATACTATGTTTGGTGGGAGGAAATGGTGGGGGGCGTAAATATAAGAAAGAAAATTCCTACATATGGATAACAAAATAAGACAAAAGGGGGTGAAGGGACGAGAACCGGGGGCAAAACTCCTCTATGTTTTGTAAAAATCAAATCCTTCCAACATTAGAAAGGTTTGAAACAAAAACACATCAATTTCCCATCCCCCCTCTTTCCTTCACAAAATGTTATTCCAAATTTAAAGCTTTGAAACAAAGTGTATTCAAATAAATTTTTTGAAGGAAAGGAAGGGAAGGGAAGGAGAGATACATTTTCCTTCCAAATCTTTTCAATGTTCAGTCTTTGTTTACAAATTATAAAGGAGTTCCCCCTCTTCATTTCCATTCTCTTCATTTCCCTTCCTTCCACTTTTGCTATCTTGATAAACAAAACTTTATTTCTCCCTTTTCATCCCCTTCCTTTGCCTCCATTTCTTCAATTCAAACATAGCATTAGTATTATACAAAAACAATCTCTAATCAAAAGGGTCAGCCCATCAAAGACAACCAAGTCTCAAATTTTAAAACAAAGGTACTTCAAATTCACACCAATTTCAAAAGCCAGTTTTATCTACATACTTACCCACCAACATATCGAAGCAATTCTCTTTGTTTAGGAGCTACCCCATCCCTATTATTGTCCTCAACAATTTGTTGAAGCTCATCCATTCCCGCTTCTAGCTTGCCGAGCAATTCTACACCATGTTCCTTTTTTGATTCAGCAAGTCCTGAAATGATTAAACTTTTGCCATTCTTGAGTGCTTGAGATGCCTGCTTCAGATTCTACAATAACACGGTAGCAATCCACAATCATTAACATCATTAACATTAACGTCCCATTTGGTTGTTGGTATTAAATCGTAAAACTAGAAATGAAACTTAATAGTATATTTTAGCTAGGAAAATTGTTCAACAAATTTTATGATCATGATTATCCTAGTAACTTTTTCTTCACAAAAATTATCATCATCCGTTAGCACTTGAAATTGTATTAACTAACAATAAAACTGGCAAATATCATCATCATATATCTGCTCATTGAAGCTATGATCGGAATTCGGGGAATGAAATTGCAAACAAAAACACATATTTGAGGATGAAAATATCATGGTTATGGAATGACATAACGAATTTCATGAAAATAACACTAAAACCAGTCTCATTAGCACCATTCAATACCAATAACCAAATGGACTGCAACCCATTAAATAAAAGGGAAAATTAACATGAAAAAACAAAGAGGTCTTTGATCCTTACTCTCTCAACAGAATCAAGAGCTTTGAGACCCGCAACCTTAAGGCTTTCGGTGATGTCTTCAAGCGGTTTCTGAACTTCTCTAATGGCCTTATTATTAATGGGTAATGCATATCTCAACAGCGCTTCAGGATCCTTGATTGGTGGACCAGATATTAGCACTGCTAGTTCCGGTAATGCAGGAGCAGGAGAACTAACTGCTTGGGCATCATTTTGCCAATTCAAAGCAGGCATTCCAGTAATTAACCCTAATGCTAATGTTAATGAAATTGCACATTCCTTAATCGAAAATGGCTTCTTTTTCTGCATTTCAAACACAAATAACAAAACCCATCAACAAACCGATCAAAATGAATGAAAAATTGTCCATAACTAGCACAAACCATCCATTTTTCTCATTTTACATCAATCTACAATGAATTATAAGCACTGTTTATCAATGTGAAGTCGCACATTATGATTGATTTCAAAGTCAATCGAAAACAAGCTATTTCTTATAATTAACAAAGTAAAGTTCCATACATCCGACCCCAAATGGTCTACATTAGGGTAATGGATTGTTGTTGAACTTCCAGCCAATCGACCAATAAACAATTCGGGAAATACCATGATTAACAATAACCAGAAACAATAAAAACTTACTTGTTCCTCATTTGGGTGAATTTGTCGATGAATTTTAGAAAAACATCGAGGACCCAAGTGCCTAAATCGAGTTATATTGCCAAAATTGGAGAAACCCATAAGAGAGGGGGTAGTTGGGTTGTTAGTAAGAGCATTTTTGGAGGTGCAAAGAGAAGAACAGTAATGGTGACATATGAAAGAAGACATTGGTACAACAGAAGAAGATAGTGTTAGATTTAAAACATCAAAATTGAATGAGAAAGAGATAAAGAAATGGGAGAGGATAAGCAAGATGAAGTTGTGGATTACTAGATAAGGTTTTGTACCCCTCAAGTAGAAAGACTCAAATTCATGTGTCCCTATCCTCTAAATTATGAATTTTTTCGTTGATATAAAAAATTAAATTTTCGTGGAAACAAATTTTATAGGGAAATTAAATTTAAAAAATGAATGTTTTTATATATCGAAATTGAATGTTTTAATTGATTCAATTGAACTACATAGTTCAATTTACAATCATAAATTTTTGTAAAAGACGATTTTTTTGAAAGACTATCTCTGATTTTGTCGGTCCATAAAGAAAAAATGTAAAGTAAGAGTAGCATTAAGTTTTAATAAACTGGGTTTGAGAGACGGTCTGTTAGAAAACTGGTTGATTTAATTGCTTCACAGTAATATTGTGTTATATGGGAATTTGTGTTTCACAAAATAACTACAATAGCACAATAATTTAAAAGTAAATTCATCTACTTTTTATTTATTTCGAAAATCTAAAAAAAGTATCTACATACATTTAATGATTTATGGAATAAACAAAGCTAGTAGAACCACTGGCATTATCAGCAGTTCTTCCTATCATATTGACCGTAAGCAAAGGTGAAGGGACAATGGAAGAAATGTTGCCTGTTAAAATTTTCATATTTTCTTGTTTTGAGTGAAACAAATTGAATATGAAATTCGTTTCTTTTGATGAAGCTTATATTCAGGTCACCATCTTATCCTCCTTCCTTTACTAAAAGACACCATATGTGTTATTTTCTCCGCCCCATCCTCCCTTTTTTAGACGGACGCTATTTACATGACTATATCCTTTATATTATGTTTGGATAACAACTTTAGAGAGAAACGAAAGAAAATGAAGGGGAAGGAAACGGAAGAAAAATTAAAGAAAGTAATTTATGTTTATTTAGAAGGATATGAAAGGAAAAGATTAATATCTTAACAAAAATATCCATCCAATCATCCTTTTTTCCTCCCCTCTCATCATGTTATCCAAATAAGAAATCCTCCATCCCTTCAAATTCTTCCCCTTCCAACCAAACATAAAGTTAACAAAATTACATTCCTTATCCCTAGCGTAAACTCAAACCGAACAATGATAAAAATAAAAAAGCAATAATAAAAACAATATGATAAAACAAGAAATATTATAATGAGAACATTATCATAATACACACACACACACACACACATATATATATATATATGTGTGTGTGTGTGTATATAATTATATATATATATATACACATATATATATGTATGAGAAAATTATAAGAAACTACCTAATCTATACCCCTTTTTGTAAAAAACTACCTTATATAATTCATTTCTTTGCAAAACACTACCTTATAACGGTTTTTACCGTTTGACCGTTTAAGTTAACCGTTGACTGTTACGTGACAGTCACTTGATCTTATAAACCTATTCTTCTTCTTCATTTTAGCCTCTTTCAGTCATTTGCTCCTCCTTCTTCATTCGAAAAAATCATTCCTGTAACTTCTTGAATTCGCTCCCGTTCTCCTTGTGACTTCATCTTGCTGAAACTTCTAACCTTTAGAGGTATGTACTACTACTCAATTATGGTTTTGTACTTCATTGTTGTATTTTAGGCATAATTTAAAATTTAATTCGTTTTTTAATGCTTTTCTAAACACATATGTCGAAGGAAACTTAAGGCCTAAAGATAAATTGATCTTACCCTTGAAATCAACCTTAGGATTGAATGTAGAATAGCTGCATATACCTTCCTCATCATCATTCAATGCACCCAAATCATCATCATCAGACTCTAGTTCATTATCATTAAAGTATATGTCTCTATTGTTTTCTTCTTCAACCTCCTTATCTACTATCAATCTAATTTCATCATCACCTATAAACACATCATCAAGACCATAAACTACATTTTCTGCAAACAAATCAGAATCATCCTCATCACCACAACTATAATCATCATCACTACTATCCTCAACATCAAAAACTGCTGATCTATGTGGCCTCTCTCATTTGTTGTAAGGTTTAGTGTAGATATAGCAGCTGAGTTATTTGTTTTTGATCTAGGGTTAGCACTTAAAGATTCTTTATAACCCGTATATGTGTTTGGTGGTCCCATTTGCCCAACATCAATATCTACATTTGCTCTTTCCAACTCATCCACAACCTCGTGTGCCACATCAGATCTTTCGAGCTCCACCTCATCTACTCTAATATTACCCAACTCAGTTGCCAACTCAGACTGCTTCTTTTTCGAATTACTTGCTTTTTTCCAGATTTTCAATTTCTTCATCTTATTGTTTTAGCTAATTTTAAGAACCCTAATACATTATTCAGACACAACAACAATCAATTTACAAATTACAAGATAAAAAACAGGAAATTCACTAGAAAAAACACAGCAAAAGGAAGCAAATTTGTAAAACGAATTAAATTTTAAATTATGCCTAAAATACAACAATGAAGTACAAAACCATAATTGAGTAGTAGTACATACCTCTAAAGGTTAGAAGTTTCAGCAAGATGAAGTCACAAGGAGGACGGGAGCGAATTCAAGAAGTTACAGGAATGATTTTTTCGAATGAAGAAGGAGGAGCAAATGACTGAAAGAGGCTGAAATGAAGAAGGAGGAGCAAATGACTGAAAGAGGCTGAAATGAAGAAGAAGAATAGGTTTATAAGATCACGTGATTGTCACGTGACAGTCAACGGTTAACTTAAACGGTCAAACGGTAAAAATCATTATAAGGTAGTGTTTTGCAAAGAAATGTATTATATAAGGTAGTTTTTTACAAAAAATTTTACATAATGTAGTTTTTTACAAAAAGGGGTATAGATTAGGTAGTTTCTTATAATTTTCTCTCTCTCTCTCTATATATATATACATATGTATATACATATACATATATGTATATACATATATACACACACACACACACACACACACACATATATATATATATGTATATATATATATATATATATATATATATATATATATATATATATATATATGTATATATATGTATATATATATATATATATGTGTGTGTGTATATATATATATATATATGTATATATAGATATATATATGTATATATATATATATATATGTATATATATATATATATGTACATATATATATATATATATATATATATATATATATATATATATGTGTGTGTATATATATATATATATATATATATATATATATATATATATACATATATATATATATATACATATATATATATATATACATATATATATATACATATATATATATATATATATATATATATATATATACATATATATATATATATATATATATATATATATATATAATATCACAACAATCATAATCCTCATAATTAACAAACTTAAATAACAACGTAGATGAATAAAATTATCATGAACAAAAATCTCTACCATCATAACATCAACTAATGTGGGTCCATTGACTTAAAATTTAAAACTCTAACCCTACAAAACAAGTATGAAACGCCAACAAAAATTATATACAATCACAAAAATTAATTAAATAAAATAAAGGGGAGAGAAGACACACTATGGGTTTAAGGATAAAGAAAGAGGAAAAAGGTTAGATTTCAAGAGAAAATGAAGAGAATGGAGCTCGAAGAAAATGTGATTTTGTCGAGCAAAATGGAAAAAAGGTTTTGAAAAATTTATTATCGGCATAAAACTACTGAGATTTATTCAGCAATTCTAACATACATAGAACCTTTGACAATGTTTGCAGTTTTACTAAGTATAGACAATGTCATTTACTTATGTTCAACAAAAATCTTCCCAATCATAGGGTCATAGTCTGAGAATTACTAATAGGCTATATTTTATGTACGACAGAAAATAACAATTTATTGAAGTGCAAAACCCCGCAAATAGAAAATAATTTATAAGACAAAAATTCCCATTGAAAATAAATTCATGTCTCAAACATTTATTTAAATGGCATTAGTATAGGATTTTGGGTTTACTAAGCCATTACTATTTACTACGAGTAGAGTTGTTTGTTAAGATTATCAAATTTGCTTGGGGTTAAGTGTTTCGAACCGGTTTAAAATCAGATTTAGTATACACATTATTTTCCACACATTTTAAAATTCATTTGAAGTCGGGTCAAAATATTATTTGATTATAAAATCGGGTAACTATCGAATCGTTAAATATATTTCGGACATTTTGAGCAAAAATTCCAAAACAACCCCTAATTTGTTTAGCATGAATCAAATCAAGTAACACAACAGTATTCTATTCTTTTGTTGCCAATAGAAGTGTCTTTCTTTTTAAAATCCCAGAATTCAAAATCAAGGAGAGAGAGAGAACAAGAAGGAAAAACACAGAAGAGAGAGAGAAACACAGAGAGAGGAATGACGATGGACAGAGAAAAGGAAAGAGAAATCGAGCTAGAAAGCGCAATGTACACTAATTGCTTACTTTTAGGTCTTGATCCCTCCATTATCGGTCTTGTTGGCACCAATACTACTCCTAGAGTTGGTCTTTTCCGCCATTCTAATCCTAAACTTGGTGAACAACTTCTTTACTTTATTCTTTCTTCCCTTCGCGGCCCTGTTCAATCTGCTAAGGTACCCTTTTTATGATTTAGTTTATTGATTTGGGTTTATTTTGTTTTTTTGATTTTGACCCAATTTTAATTTTCAGGATTTTGATAGAGTATGGCCGATTTTTGATTCTGCTCAGTCGCGTGATTTTAGAAAGGTTTGTTAATGAATTTCGATTTCTTATGTATGATGACAATTGGGTTTGTTTTGTTTGAATTTGGAATTCAGTCATTGTGATTTGATTGGGAATTTGATGAGAATTGTTTGTTAGGTAGTACAAGGGATAATTAGTGAACTTGAATCTCAAGGTGCTCTTCCAAGGAGTAATTCTAGGGTTTCTTCCCTTGCTACTTGTTGCGGACCCAGGTTGGTTCCCTATGCTTTTCCTTGAATCTCATATTTTTACTCTATAGTAAATGTATGACTTGTGAGTGCCTGACTCGGGTAAATTTTGGAAAATGCCATAATGTTGGTCCAAAATAAAGTGTTTATAAGTGTCCTACCCATGTCCTAGTGTCGAGGATCTGACACGGGAAGTAGAAATAATGAAGATTCGGAATACTCCAACATTGTAAGCTTCTGTCACAAATCATAGTTCGAGGTGAGGGGGGAGAATCGTCTATGTAACTATTTCATAATTTATTTCCTAGGAGAGGTTACATGTAAATGTTGTCTTATCCTGTTGAAATTTACTTTTCTTTTCTTGATTGTTGCCTCAACCAGGATCATTGCAAAATTCATTTGATTTTATGACATAAATTTAGAGATCATAGGTCATATTGTAGTTTGAAATTCTGAGTTACTTAGGCTACGAGGATGAATACTTATCCCTTAAGAACACTCCCTATTTCCCTATGAAATTATACCTTGTATTCAAACTTGTAATATTAATTTGTGGTTGGAAAATCTGACAAAATATTCGTGTATGGAAGAAATGAGTGGATGAGTCATGAGATGTAGAGAAAGAATATATTTGTGGATGAGGTCAAAGTGAGAGTGATGTACATTGTCAAAAAAGTAAATTGTACAAACTAAAATTGAGGAGGGAGTAACATCTTTTGTCGTCCTTTCTATATTTTAAAAAGGATGTCTTTAGACATTATCATTGCGTATCTTGTAGTTATAGATCCACTTTTAGAGAAATCTTACTGAATATTAGGTGAACAAAGATCTCGTTTTTGTAAGGTTATAGTTGATGGGCTATCAGAGCTTTTACCTTTTCTTTTCAATTCGTAACATAATATGTAATTAAGGGTGTTTGTTTTGAGGGATAGTGGGAATGAAATATTACGATGAGATTTGAAAAAGCCTCTTGTTTAATTAGAGCAATGGACATAGGAAATGAGATATGTCTCTTGAGACGGGGAGAAGTAATGAAGTATAGGGTTGTTTGGGAAATGAGTTTGAGTGAGATTAAAGGTGAAAATCCACGATGGGAATTAGATGAAATGTCCTTCAATCTTTTAATTTGAGATAAAGATGAAATTGTTGGTTTAGATTGTTATTAAAAACAAAGTCACCGAAATGTCCTTGAAACATAAAAGATGGTGGATTGAAAAATTACATGACCTAAGTTTTAATGAAGGGTATAATAGTATTCCCCCCCTCCAATTGTAACTCTCACCAATCTCGTCCTCTCCTTTAGACGTAAAATGGTGAGAATTGGGGACTTTAGAGCTGAGACTTATAAGTCTCATTTTCATTCCTCTTCGGTCTTCACCAAAAAAGGAAAATATCTATTTCCTTCTATAGTCTCATTCTTACCCCCAAATCTCCTAATCAAACACCCTAAATCCCAATAGACTTATATATATCCAAAGGCTACTTAATCTTTAATGAAATAAAGGATGACATAATTTGTTAGTGCATATTGTCAATTTCTTATATTAATCTATTCTCATCCATCACTAAACAAAGACATGACATGGAAGTCTCAAATATCATCAAGTCTCACCTCGAAGTTTCCACATTTCCATTCATTTGCCAAACAATTCCGAAGTTGTAGTCAGCTGGAATATTTTTCCCATTGTCCAAGATTGGACATTGATCTCTTATTGTTTAGGGAATTTATTTAGGGGTTGTTGGACTATCATTTTGGTTATTTTTTTTTGAATAACTATCATTTTGGTGTTTCACTACTTCATGATTTCCGTTTGTACAATATTATCTAATTTAGGAGTTTTTTACTGTAATTACCTTAGGATTTACGCACTTAGAAATTAAAATACATGGTAATAAGTATGTACAAACTTCTATAATAAAATCTTAAGTCATTTCACTTGATGCATTAATGATTTGGGCATTTGTGTCTTTAGTAAAAAATTCCTATACAAAAACATTCTATTACCCTAATGCCAAGTGACTCAATTTGTGGGGTTTGGAGGACTAGATCTACACAACCTTACCATTGTAATATCAAAGAAATTGTTGCAAACTTCATATGCAAGTTCACATAAATAAGAAGCACAAATTATTTAATGAACTATTTTGCTATAGTCTAGATCCTTAGAAATAAGTTTTTGGTTTCATTGAAAATGGATTTAGGAAGAAGATTTTTATAAGCCAAAATATTAGGAACTTGGAAGCAAAAGTTATGTTTGACTTTTGAGGCAAGAGCTTAGTTTGGATCCTAGCGTTTTTTTTATGGGCACCTTTGCAAACAAAGATTGAGGTTTCTTTTCTTGTGTGAAGGATAGTGCATGCGACTTTGGTAATCAAACGATTATGCGGTAACAATAGGGGTGTTCAACTGGATACCCGACTATTGGTAAACTTGGGTACCCAGTTAGCCGAGTAGTTGTTTGAACGGCCCATTAACTGATCCGATTTATCAGGGTAGTCGATTATCGGGTACCGTATAACACGGGTCGGGACACTGGGTACTTGCTATGGCATGATGACAAGAAATATATTTTTTTATTAAAGACAAGAAATAAATTTAACATGTCGAGAAGACCTTATTCCAGTCAGACCTTCTTCCCCATTCAAACCTTCTTTCATTTTTCCTTTCTTTTCTCTCTTCTCCCCGTCAATGGAACTCCATACTCAAATCCTCCTCCCTTCTCCCACCTCCAACAACACCAACTAAAACACTAACATCAACTTTTCAGCAACACTCAAACAACAACAAATCCCCATAACTTTGTTTTATGCAAGTTTTTTCGTTCAACAATTTGTTCAGTGTAATCACAATTAAAGATTCAAACTGGACAATTGAAACCTCATCTCATTGCAAATTAGAGAAGATTTACATGGGATGATAAAGAAATTTGATAAACAATTAAACATGAGAATTCAAAAATTGGGGAGGAGAAATTATCTGCCATTGTCACAGCTTGAAGGAAGAAAGATGAAAAATCGGATGTTTAAATGCTCTTTTTAAGCTCTTTGCCCATCTTCTCAAATCTTAGGGTTTTTTCTAACGGTTTAGCAGATACCCACGAACAATTAAATAGTGGCCCATGACTTGACCCTAGAATAATATTTTTTGAGAAAATTGACTGCCATTTAGGTGTCTGGTCAAGCATGTCGAGGATTTTTGAACATCCTTAGGTAACGAAAGTGATGCGGTTATCGTAATGCCAATATATCGATTGAAAGCATGATATACTCCTTATATTGCCCGAAACATGGTATTTTATGCCTTAATAACGTGAGACATTTTGGTTTGTTTTTCTACAACCTTTAAACGCTGCTGATGCGATGCAATACCTTGTTTTTCCACTATGGTGCGGAGAGAAAACTATTTCCTACTTATTCGGTTATTCCATCCAAATAAAATCTTCCGTCATTCGTTTTTTGGTTGTCCAAAAATTTTGATTCACCTAAAATGGAAAGTGAGCCAGCCCTACCCATGTGAAACGTTGCATCAACTCTTCATTTACTATGTGATACGGATCTTTCTCCTCATTGACTCTTTCAATCTTTTTTCTTTATGTTATTGCCTCACTGTTGACCAAAACAACTTGCCCTGCATGATAAATCTCAACATGCGGGCCCAAGTTTACAAGGAATAGTTTTTTGGATGAAGGAACTAGGTTCATCCTTTTTCGCTGTTGTGAAGATATTGGAGTTGGAATTCAGTCTCTTCTGGCTTCTTGTAGTTTTGAGTTTGTTTTGTAAAAGCTTTTTTTGGTCTTCTGTTGCAGAATATAGGCACATTCAAGTTGTTTTATCCAATGCTCTTTTCTAACTTGGATAGACTCTCCTAATGTATCTCTATATCAGTTTTATGCATCTCCTAGTTGCAATTTAATTTTTCCTGTGACTGCAGATTTGTTGAACTTTTATGGCAACTGTCTCTACATGCCTTACGTGAGGTTCATCGACGAACTTTTCCAGCTGATGTTGCTTCCAATGCATTGCCTAGTTCCCTAACTGATGTGGCATTTTCGCATGCTGCTGCACTTCTTCCTGTAACAAAAGTATCTCTTTCATATTTCCTTATTGAGCACTCTTTTGTGCCTATGGCAAGTTCGTGTAGGTAAATATCTGTTGGGGTGAATAAGATATGTCTCATTTTTTATAGGCGAGGATAGCTCTTGAACGGCAGCGGTTTCTGAAAAATGCAGAAAGTGCCGTCCAGAGGCAGGTGATGTGGTCAAGTTTGGCGCATGAGATGACTGCAGAGTATCGTGGTCTCTGTGCAGAAGAGGTATCCATTTCTATTATATGATTAATAATGCTTTTAATTTGGGCCAAAAATATTTTACCTTATCTATCGTAACTCTTAATCTTTCTTTCTTACTTGGTGCCTTTGATTCTCATGTTCTTTCAATTGTTCTTTTAGGCATTTTTGCAGCAAGAGCTTGAAAAACTTCAAGATTTGAGAAACAAAGCCAAGATGGAAGCAGAAATATGGGATGAACGCGCACCTGGCTCTAGTCAAAGTTCTCATTTGGTCTCCAAAGCTACTCGATTATGGGATTCCTTGTTATCTCGTAAAAGTAAGTGAAGGTTACTATTTTTGTTTAAATGTCTGTACTTGATGCTGCAACATTTATTTTCTTTGCCTATATTGGAATTCGGTGCATATATCCCTTCTTATTGAAAGAGAATATTGGGCTTTGCATTTCATCATGTCAAAGTTTTTAGGATATCATTTGGATGGTATGCATATATGTTAGATCTAAACCCTGTGAGCATTTGATTTGATCATTGTTACTAAAATTTCGATTTTGATGCAATCCGGATCGTAGGTAGGATCGCAACGTTTGTAAGATCTTATGATCCTATTTAAAATAAACTTGAAAGGTAAGATCATAACATCCAACGATTCGATCAAGTAATATAGTCTCTATTATCAATAAGTTTTCTTATTCCCGTCTTTCATTAATATTCGTTACATACACACATATGATCGATATTGAGCTGAGGGACTCTTTGTCCGCATCCTCCTTTATGGGTATGGTTTTCCATCTTTCATCCCTCTATAGACATGATCATAGTGTCCACAAGCGGGATACACCGAGTATGATGATGATATATGATGATATATTCAATTATCATAAAGTCTTGAATAATGAAGTAGCTATTAACAATTTTTTTCATTTTATTATTGAAAATGAAGTCAAAGTAATTTAGAACCACAAATATAGGATCCTGCGATTGGGTACTAAATATATTAGCTAATTTAAGCTCATTCATAGGATCCTGCGATTTGATCCTAATTCCTAACCCTCTGAACGATTTTAGGTAGGATGAAATTTAGTTAGGAGGAATTTATTCATTGGAAATTGTTTAGCCTTCCTAGTTGTTGATATGCTATATATTTTGCTATTGATGTGCAGCTAGCTACTTTGAGAATATCAGTCTGCATTCCAATTTTTTGTTATTTTTGGAGCTGACAAAACATGAATAGATCCAGGGAACTTCTATTCTGCATGTTGAGTGATAAGTCCATTTGGAATGCAGCAACATAAGTTAAATGGAAACGAGTTTAGTTGTGAGCCTTTTCATGTTTTTCTATGAATTTTCGCATTTGATGAGCTTCTTTCACCACATATTGTTAACT